>NC_066617.1:60764078-61071723 GCF_025201925.1 Gopherus flavomarginatus
GCTGTTCTGTCTTTGCTCTTGCAAGTTTTTTCTCAGTGAACTTTGTTCTTATTTCTTGTAGTTTTTATGTATAGTTATGTTTTTTTCTTGGGTAGTTGTTAGACTTTTTTTTCTCCATTTTAGCAGTATTTTTTCTTCACTTCCCAAGCCGGAGTATGCCTCGGTCACCAGGTTTCAAGCCTTGTGCCTTCTGCAACAAGGCTATGCCTCTGAGTGAGCTGCACTCCAGTTACCTCAAGTGCCTGGGGGAAGCTCATGCTGAGAAGCACTGCAAGATGTCCAGGGGCTTCAAGCCCCGTACCAGAAAAGACCAGGACGCTAGACTGAAGTTCATTCTAATGGAAGCAGCACTCAGACCTCCCTCAGAGCTGGGACATTCAGATTCAGCACCAAGCAGCTCTGCATCGGTGAGGAGTACTCCTGCCACCATTCTGGAGCCTCTGCACCATTCACCAACTCTGGTGTTGAGGAAGAAACAGAAGAAGATGGCTGAGAGAGGATGTTCCCCAACCCCTGGGACAGCTGGACATGGAGAGCATGGCAGAGTGCGACCCGCACTGGATCACTCCGCAGAAACTCAGGTGGCAACACTGACTTTGTCCTCAGTGCAGGTGTCATTGAGCCTGGCATCAGAGGGACAGCATGGTATTGGAGCTTTGGTGGCACCTTCCATGCTGGAAGTTTTGCTGCAGCTATAGACCTACTCTCACTGTTGGTACCAGTATCTCTGGTGATACAAGAGCCGACTGCACAGGCAGGAAGAAAAGAACAGGCTACCGGCTTTACCTTGGCACTGTATAAAGGGAAACCAGCCATGATGACCCAGTCCCAGTCTTCCACACTTCAGCACTGGTCCCTGGCACCAGTGGGTACCACTTCTCCCTGATCTCCGAACAGAACTCCTCAGAGGCAGAGTCATATACCTCCCTGCAGGAGCCAACACCAGTGTACAGCTCGGCACTACCCTGTGATGGACCCAGGCCAGGCCATTCCATCAGCTGTGTGGACGCTTGGACAGTGGCAGATGCCAGTACAGTGGCCCTTCTGGAACCTGTGGGCTTTTTCCCCCTGTGCAGGGCCCTCAGTCAAGATGTTTATTTTCACTTTTTGATATTTCAGGGACACAGAAGGTTTCTCAGGTTCATAGTGAACCGCATGCACTACGAATTCGCAGTTTTCCTGTTCGGCCTTTCGGCAGCCCCATGAGTGTTTACAAAGTGCATGGTGGCAAGAGGTTCAGGTTTACTCTTACCTTGATGACTGGCTGGTCAAAGGCCGGAGCAGGGCCGAGGTGATGTACAGCATATTTTTAATTCAGTTGACTTTCCGGGACCTAGGCCTAAAAATAAATGTGCAGAAATCTGCTCTCTCCCCAATACAGAAGATAGAGTTCATTGGAGCGGTGCTCGACTCTGTCCAAGCCAGAGCCTTCCTCCCGAAGGATGGTTCCAGGCAATCGTGATGATTATAGAGCACCTCAGAGGTCACCTGATTATGACAGTGTGGAGCTTCACCCAAACCTCATGTCCCTCTTCCTGACAGCCTGGAAGCTCCATGGCTAAACCCCACAGAATTAGCCTGCTTGAAGCAGGTCCACAAAGTTCTACTAGGACACAGGAAGCCACCCACCAGGGCTACTTACCTGGCAAAATGGAAATGATTCTCTATATGGTCTTCCCAGAAGGGTGTCATCACTGTTATTCATTCTGGAATACTTACTGCACTTAAAACAGAAAGGTCTAACCCTGGCATCTATTAAAGTCCACTTGGCAGCGATCTCAGCCTTTCACGCTTGGGTGAATGGGCAATCTGTTTTTCTGAATGACATCTCTAATCGTTTCCTTAAGGGCCATGAGAGGTTGTACCCCCATGTGACTCACCTAGTTTCCCCCCCACTCCAAGACCCAACCTGGTTTTATCAAAGTTGACAGCCTCCCCACCCTATCTGACCCATTGGCAACTTGTTCCGTGCTCTACCTATCATGGAAGGTAGTGGCCATCACTTTGGCCTGAAGGGTTTCAGAGATCTGTGCCCTCACGTGAGAGCTGCTTTACATGATGTTCAAGGACAAAGTTCAGTTGCATCCCCAGCTGGCTTTTCTTCCAAAGGTGGTTTCCCAGTTCCATAGCAGTCAAGCTATCTTCCTACCAGACTACTTTCCAAAGCACAGGGAAGAACTGAGGCTCCACTCGCTAGATGTTAGGCATGGTCTGGCTTTTTACATAGAAAGGACAAAACCTTTTCAAAAATCTACCCAATTGTTTGTGGCCATTGCACACAGGATGAAAGATCTGCCCTCTCAGCCCAGAGAATTTCATCATGGAACACTTCATGTATCCGTACATGTTATGACCTGGCAGGGGCTCCTATCCTGCATGTCCCAACGGCTCATTCCGCAAGAGCACAAGTATCTCAAGCACTGTTTCTAGCACAGGTCGCTATCCAGGATTTTAGTAGAGCAGTAACCTGGTTGTCAGTGCACACATTTGCTTCTTGTTACGCCATTACTCAGCAGGCTAGTGACAATGCTGAATTTGGCCAAACTGTTACAGTCAGCATGTCACTAAATTCTTGAGTCCCCCACCTCTACCTGTACAACTGCTTGGGAGTCAATGGACATGGAATGGAATAGACATGTGCAATCACTCAAAGAAGAAAAACAGTTACTAACCTTTCTGTAACAATTGTTGTTCAAAATATTTTGTACATATCCAAGACCTGCTTTCCTACTCCTCTTCAGAGTTGGCTGGAAAGAAGGAACTGAGAGGGCACGGGGTTGGCTAGGCCCTTTATACTGGTGCTATGAGCGTGAGCACCAGAGGGAGCCAGAGCTGATCCAACAGGTACCACCGAGGGAAAAATTGCTGGTAACTGTGCTTGGGGCATGTACACATTTACATTGGAATGGACATGTGCAACACATCTTGAAAAACAACAGTTACAGAAAGGTTAGTAACAGTTTTTTATTAATTGATGGATTTATGAATTGTTTAACAAAAATAATTAAGGAGCTGGTGGGATTGATTTGTGAGGAAAAAAGTAAAACTTAAATATATATTTAGCTATACCAAATGATTATGGAACATGTGATATAATCCACAAACAACTCAGAGAGACTAATTGTTTGGGTGGTCCAAGGAGATATAGCAAGGAATAATGCGATGAAAGTAAGTAATGGAAAAAACAGACTATTGGAACGCTCTTTACAGGGAGTGGTAGAAATCCCATTGCTTGACCCATTTTAAAAATAGACCGGACAAAGCTTTTGTGTATACTACAGAAAACAATTCTGCATTACGGCTGCTATAGATACAATAAATGGAGCTTTTCCTATCATTCCTTAGCTTCTATTAAATGCCTTTTCCAATGACTGGAGTGATTTACATTGCAATTGAATACTTGACATTCTCCCATTTTCAAGGAGATTTGACCTTTGGCCATTATGTTTGGCAATACGTTTAGTGAATATTAAGTGAAATACATGTTGTATGGTTGTGTATTATTCAGAACTGTGATGCTAAGGTTTTTGTGTTATGTTTGTGTTATCATGAAATATGTGGTGACCACTTGTTCAAGAGAATAATCAGCATCAGATGTACATACTGAAAATTTTGAAAAAGTTATCATTCTCTTAACAGGGTAAATATAATGTGATCAACTCCTTAATTATTCTTTATGTTAGTACTTATTATGAAGGTTACCAGAGGTTTGGGAATATAAAAATAGGAGTTTGGAGTAGATCTGGTGGCATGGAGTTGTCATTTAGCCACATCAGCTCCAAGATCGCAGGAGTAAACCCAATTTCACAAAGTCCAACTTGATGGATAATCTGTTCATTTCTGTATTTTATATTATACTTTTATACAGAAAATAACATGAATCAAATGTTTATCTTTTGAAAAATTGTGTATATATTTTCTTTGTTTGAAGTTACTTAAGATTTGATCTAATGTTAAGCAAAGTGAGTGAGAAGACTCCTATAGACTTCAGTGAGCTTTGGATCAGGCCCTTACTCTTTAAGAATTTCTCTTTCCTGCAGTGTTTTCATTCATGGCTTTGGTTCCACTTCAATTTACCTTTAGAGCCGCTCTTGCATGTCTTAGGTCTTTGACGGCTGATAAACACTTGATAAGAGCAGAATAAAAATGGATACAATAATTTTAATTTTATTTTAATAAAAAATGCTTTTATTTTAATTGCAGCATAAGTACTTCTGTAATATTGTTTAATTGTCAGCTGCCTACTTTCTGAACAAAAAGATTCTAATTTTTAAAAAATAAAAAAAGTCCTTGATATTTGCCAGACTTAGTTCAGATTTCCCTCATTGTTTGCCATAAGTGTTTCTAATTATATTAAGTAGGTTAATAGAATCTCTTTCTGTTATGTAAGTATTGTTCCTTTTAAATTACCTTTTTATTTTTTACTAGGGCTTGCGAGTGATCAGCTCTGTGGTAAAGACCTGCCTATTTTTACTGATCAGTGTTCTACTAAGGCCAACTAAACAGTAATGCAGCAGCAGTGAACAACTTGCTCTCAAGTTGGGACAAAATCAGTATTTGGACCCAAACTCTTTTATGTTGCCAAAATGACTCTGTTTTCCTCTGTTTTTTCAATTGCTTTTTTAATCATTATGAACTTGTTTTTGTCAGTGCCAGATTCTGCCTTTTAACGTGGAAGGAAGAAGAAAGGTCTTGGAGTTAAGAAACTGGACCAGGACTCAGAACTGGGTTTACTCCCTGGTGCTGCCAAAGACTGCCTGTGTGACTTTGGACAAGTTGCTTAATGTCTGCATGCCTCACTGTAAAATGGTGACGACAGAATTGCACTGTCTGATGGGGTGTCGTGAGGATAAATCAATGATTGGTGTTCAGAGGCTATAGGAATGGGAGGTCAAAATGGTACCTACATACCATCAAAGTGTCTTGGTTCATTCCATCTATGTTTGGTCCTGAGCTCAGGGAGTGGAGGGCCTTGAGCAGAGGCCCCGCCTGTGGGAGCGGGGGCACATGACCCCCATGTGTGCTGCCCAGGGTTGCTACTTGGCTTGTACTGAGCATGTGCACACAGTCTGAGCATGCTCAGTAACATTGCCTGAAGCCGCTGCCCTCATTCCATCCCCCCTACCTCCCACTATAAGCAGGTATGGGTGGTCTCTGGCCTTAAGCATTATCCAATCACATTGGGGGAACAGAGTTTTTTCCCTCCTGAGCCCCTTTCCACCTACATTGTCATGGTGGCAAGCAGTTTTATCTGTGCGGATGATTCTGAACAGCCTTTTCCAGTCTCAGTGCTGGTGTACTTTCATTTGGTGGGTAGTCACAAATGCATGTGCAGTGGCCATCTGTCTTCCTGTGCTGCCCACAACATGGCCAACGATCAGCTCACCATGGCTAGTGAGTCCAGGGAACTGAAAGCTTGAGGGCATTCCCTATGGCCCAGCATAGCAACTCGCCTGCCTTTAATCACTCAAGTTTTAAAATCTGGTTTATAGAAATAATGAACCACATAAGGTTAATAATAAGAAGGGGGTTTAAGTGGGATATTTTGAACTAATCAGTTCTTTTCAAGTGGGTAAGTGGTGAGAACTCAAAGCTGATCTTGATGGATTATCATTATCAAACATTTCAAGAATGCAACAAACCTAAATGATTATTATTACTTAATTGTCATAGCTTTTCTCCCAAAATAACTGATGTGTCTTTAAAAATGGACTGTGACATCAAATATGCATGCTGAGTTTGGTAATCTGCTGTCTTTTTCATTGTCATGTTACAGTTTACTTCTTTAAAGATATTATCTTGCAAGTTTATCACTTTATGTATGTAGGGCTCCAAGCCACCCTGTCTAATGGCATAAGGGGACCAGACACTGAGAATTCCAAAAAGTGATATCTTCAAAGAAGCAAAATTACAAGTAACTCGTTTTTCCTTCTCTAAAGATACAAGTTACACAGTTCCTCATTCTTGGCTTTTGGCAGTGGCTGTAAAGAAATGCGGAAGCTGAATAATGGAAGTAAAGATTTCAGCACTCTAGAGATAGTGGCAGTCGTGCAGCCTGCAGGGGGGGAAAATGTGTCTATCCTGGTGTGGCCTGCTGTTATTGCTGCATGTAGAGAAGGGAGCTGACTGTGCAGCTCTGATATTGGCCCAGAAGTAACTTGTAATCATGTTTTAATTGTGTACCATAAACGGTTTTCTTCATCAGGTTTCTCTCTCCTTCACTCAGAGGGTAACTGTTAGTCTGGTCCTGAACACCCTATTCTCATATGCCTTGGTCAGTGCCCTAACTAACAAGGCATTTGTGGGCTTAAAGCTTCTAGGGGACCAGTAGGGAGCTGGTAGTGCTGTGGAGAGGCCAAAGGGAGGCTTCAAGGGTAGCCCCTCCTCCAGCCCTGGAGGGTATGTCTACACTGCAAGTAGATGCCCATGGCTGGCATGTGCCACCTGACTTGGGCTGACATCCTTGCAGGGTCCTACAGTGGTGGGGCTCCAGCTGTCAGCTCCACTTGACCAGCCTAGGAAGGTGGGGCTTGGTCTGACCGGCCTGGGGCAGGTGGGCTTGGGCTATTAGCCCCACAACGGGGGGGCTTTGGCTGTCAAAGACAGCAGCAGGTGATGTAAGCAAGTGTCTTATGGAGACTGCGTCCACCTAACTACCTTGACCTAAGTGTTGTGCCTTTGTGGATGGTGGAGGTATTAGATCGGTGTAGTGAGCGACTTACATCGGCAGGAGCAACATTATAATGAAGACACTTACAGAGTTAGGTCAACATAAGCTGCCTTACATCAACCTAACTCTGTAGTGTAGACCAGGCCTCAGGATGGCTCCCTGTGCTACTGACAGTTGGCATTCCCCTAAACTGAGAGCTCTCTGCAACCATTCAGAAACAGATATCTCCTCTGGACGCTGGTATGTCATTGGTGCTGACATGCCTATCTTAACTTGACTAGTGATAATGAGAAAAGGAAAGTTCTGGCAGCAATATCTGAGGGTACTGGTTCTTGAAAGGAAGTATGTGGTGTCTGTCAGCTGTTTTGTGTTTCTCAGTTCAATAGTCTTGTGCCTGTGCCATTAGTGCAATGATGTGGCTGGAATTAGGGCCTTGATGCATCAGTCTTGGCTGTTTAGGACAGGACGGCAGATTTTAAGAAGCTATATATACCACATGTGTATGCCAGGAAGCGAGTTGCAGATAGTGCCAGGAATTAATATAGAGGTGAATTGTGACATGAGAAAGCACCTCCAACTTCAGGGCATTTTTCCGTTCCCCTCAGTGCCCAGTATATAAGGGTTTAAGCTTAGAGAGACACTGGTAACCTCCTGCCACTATCACCCTAGTACAGGGTGAGTTTGGGACTCTCTTGCATGTAGCGCTTCTGCAAAGGGCATCTATGTCTCCTTGGTGCATTGGAGTACACTTCAGACAAAGGGAGGAGAGGAAGGATGATCTAGTGGTTGGGACATAGGCCTAGGAATTCAGTTCCCAGCTCTGCCATAAATTTCCTCTGTGACCGTGGTCATATCGCTTAGTCTCTATGTCACAATTCCCCCACTGTAAAATGCAGATAATAGCACTTATCTTCCTCACAGGGGTGTTGTGAGGATAAATACATTAGAAACTCTGAGGTGCTCAGATACAATGGTAAGGGACAGATAAGGAGCTCAAATAGCTAGATAGGGCTTGGTGCATGGCAGTGCTCCCATGGCAACATTGAAGTGATGGTCCCTATTGTATTCCCTTGAGGGTTTATACATGTGTGCCATGAGTACAGAGTCAGAGAATTTGCAAATAGGAGTATACATTGGTCCACGCATGTGCTCTTACTTCGCCTCACAGTTTTGTCTGAGGCAATAAAGGGCTGGGTGCACCGACAGCTTCTCCAGTCCCTTCTCATCGCCGTGTGCTCTCAGTCAGAGCTGCTAGTATTCTCTTCTCTCTGATGCACTTTAAAAAAAAGTTTTAGAATTGTATATAATTCATTTTCTTCTACTGTTTTACTATTTTTTACATAAGTTAGTAATAGTTTTAGAAAGACTGGGACTTCGGGGGAATCTGTTTACTGGTTCCCCCCCCCCCATTGCACCCCAACACACATACGTGGATACTGGATTATGTCAGAATTCAAGATTTGCACCTCCTGGCTCTGTTTGTTCTCAGTCAGTGACAAGCATCAACGCTGCCTCTACTACTTGGGAGAAGCCCACATTTCATCCAGCTGCAGTATCTGCCAGTTCTTCCCAAGCCACGCCTGAAAAGACTGGGCTCTCCGCCTCAAGAAGTGCCTTGTGGAAGTTGCCATGAGGCCTCAGTCAGAAACTGACTGGGGAACCACCACTGCACATTGGCCTGAGAAAGTCAAGAGTACGCCTCCTGCTACAGAAATTGAGTCTGGCTCCAGCAGTACCACCACTACTAACCAGGTGCCATGGCCTACTCGGTAGGCAAGGAAGCATGCGCATTAGCTTGACAGTAAGTCTTCCTCCACACCTCAGAAGAATGATGCACCTTCCACAAGTTCTGGGCCACAAAGATGCAACATGTTCCAAGGTGCACAAGTATGATAAGAAATCACACAGACTGCTGGATCTGCCAGTACCAAGCCCTGAGCCCCACATGCCCTTAATGTCAGCCTCCCTTATGACAAGAGATCTGCTGGTTCCAGGACAGTCCTCTGCTCCAGCCCTGGCTCTGGCTATGGAATGGGTACCATTAATGCCAGGACAATTGGAGAAAGCATCAGAGCCACCTGAGCAGTTCACCCTAAGGGAACTGAGATATCCACGCCTTCCTCTGCCATCCACAATTAGGGAGGTCCAATGTCCTATCGAGGACTTACCACAGTTAGGCTGCGCTTCAACTCATCCTCCTGTGGTTTACATGCTTCTGCCAGTTCCAGCAGTACCACCATTAGACCCAGGATCTGAGCTTTCATCATCAGAGGATTCCAGTGCAGCACAAGGGTTGCAAATCCCTTACCACTGGTATGAGTACTCAAAAGGACCACCACTGGCATAGCAGTACCCTCCTCTCCAGTTGCCCTCTCCATGGGACCATCCACACTATCTGTTGGATCGGTCTTGCTGGCCCTATTGGGGATCCTGGCCCCAGTACCACCCTCAGAATCCACCCATTAAGCGAGGGAGTCTTCCCCCCGTCCCTGCTTAGGGCACTCTTGAGCAAGCACTCTGAACTGGTTATCGAGGACAAACCACTCAGTCCGATTCTATTGGTATTGCTGAGGCAAAAGCACTTTCCCATCATCCTCTCCACATACTGCAGTAACATCAGCCTCCCTCAGGAGGGCAAATGTTTAGACCTTCTGGGAAGCAAGGTCTTCTCTTCAGCAAGCCTCTAATTTTGTATTTCAAACTACCAGACCTTGTTGGCCAAATATGCCTTCCTTAACTACGGAAAATTGGAGGACTTTACTGAAAAGCTGCCTCACCAAGATCAAGGATGTTTCCAGTCCATCCTGGAGGAGGGCAAGCTGGTAGCTAGAACAGTGCTACAGTCAGTTGTGGATCCTGTGGCTACCTCATCGTGCTCGATGGCCATTGGCATTGTCATGCTGAGGGAATCATAGCTGTACTCATCTGGTTTCCCCAGATAGGTTCAGAATACCATTGAATACTCTTTCAATGAGTTGCACCTGTTTAATCAGAAAACTGACAATTCCCTCCACTGTCTCAAGAATTCTAAAGTCACACTTTGATCACTGGGTATCTAGACACCTGCACCCAGGTGGAAATTCTGCTGCCCACCACATCTACAGCAATTCAGGACACCCCAGTTCTTCCACCAGAGGCCATATGAACCTCCTTGTAAGCACCAGAAGACCCAAAGATCCTGCCTTGCGGGCCAGCCTTCACAATCTTCATCATCTCATGTTCAAATCTCAGAAATGATATTTCTGAGTGCCACTGGAGACCAGTCAACCACTATGCCTACTGCCATGCAACCAGCCTACCCCCTTCGAGAGTAGTCTAGCACAGTGGTTCTCAAAGCAGGTCCACCGCTTATTCAGGGAAAGCCCTTGACAGGCCAGGTCAGTTTGTTTACCAGCCGCATCCAAAGGTTCAGCCAATCGCAGCTCCCATTCACCGTGGTTCGCCGCTCCAGGCCAATGGGGGATGCATGAAGGGCGGCCAGCACATCCCTTGGCCCACGCTGCTTCCTGCAGCCCCCATTTGCCTGGAGCGGTGAACCGTGACCAGTGGGAGCCATGATTGGCTGAATCTGCAGACACGGCAAGTAAACAAACCAGCCCAACCCGCCAGGGGCTTTCCCTGAACAAGTGGCGGACTGGCTTTGAGAACCACTGGTCTAGCTTTCTTCTTATCAGCCTGGAGTGTAATTCAGTGAACACGTGGATTCTGGATGTCATCAACTATAGCTATACAATCAAGTTGCCTAGGAAGGAGTACTGCAGAAAAGGGATCTGGGGTCATAGTGGACTACAAGCTTACAGACTAGACCCCTGTTCTCAGCCTGGACTCATCCCTGGCCTTTCCATAGCTTAGTTCCTTGGTCTCTTCAGGAGTTTTCAGCAGTCTTCCTTCTCGGATGGGGAGGCAAGTGGAGAGCTCTGAATGCCTTGCTTCCCAGCCTTAAATTGAATTTACATAAAGCAGGAAGCCTTTGTTTCCAGTGGAAAAGTACCAGCAGTGTCCAAGGTGGTATTTTCTACCAGGTGACATTATCACATGACCTTGCAGCGTCAGGGCAACCATGAGACAAGGTTTATTTGCAAGGTCCACAGGAAGGAACTTCTGGGAAGATGGGGGGATCCACAACTTCAAAAATTCATTGTCTTTTTCTAATGGCCCATTAAGGCTGATTGTTTACTGTCCGGTGGGTGTTTCCCAAGCACATACCCACACAGTTGTAATTGTTATATAGATAGTATTCCTAACTTTAGATACAGAAATGATACATGCATACAAATTGGATAAACACATTCAGTAAATCATAATCTTTTCAATGACACCTTATATGACCCACCTTGCATAAAACATGCCATAAAGTCATGCCATATTCATATCATAACAATATTTCTATGAAGAATATGGGGTGTAATGTCACAGGTTCTATTCAACTTACTTCCTGGTACCCAAGAAGAAGGGTGGGTGGAAATGAATCCTGGATTTCATCACCTCAACCACTTAACCCTCAAGCCCAAGTTTCGTATGGTCACCATAGCAGCCATTATACTGTTGCTAGAAAAAGGCATGTGGTTTATGGCTCTCAATATGCAGGTTGCCTGTTTTCACATAGACATCCATCCAGCCCACAGAAGATTCCTGAGGTTCATGGTAGGCCCTCAGCATTTTCAGTTCAGGGTTCTACATTTTGGACTCACTATGTTCCCTGGGTCTTTACCAACTTTTTCTATATTATAGCAGCCCACTTCAGGCTCTCTGGGATCCTTATTTTTCCCTATCTCAATAACTGGCTTCTAGCAGAACAATCCAGAGATCAAGCTTCAATCCCAACTTCCATGTTGCTCAGCTCCTTTCATGCTTGGGAGTCAACATCAATGTCAAAAAATTAACTTTGATTCCCACATGGTTCCTAGACTCCATAGGGGCCCCCATCAACTCAATCACAGTCTGAGCTTATATACCAAGGAACAGGTTCCAGACTCTGCGGGAACTCGTCACCCGGGTAGTCAACAGTCCATCTGTCCTGGTCAGAACTTCTTTATCCATCCTGGGCCACATGGCAGACTTCATGTATGTTACTGCTTTCACGTTCCTCCACCCTTGCTGACTACAGATGTGGCCATTGGTGCTGGAACTAAGAGTGCTGGGGATGCTGCCGCACCCCGTGTCTTGAAGTGGTTTCCATCATATACAGCAGGGATAGGCAACCTATGGCACGTGTGCTGAAGGCGGCACGCGAGCTGATTTTCAGTGGCACTCACACTGCCCAGGTCCTGGCCACTGGTCCGGGGGGGCTCTGCATTTTAATTTTATTTTAAATGAAGCTTCTTAAACATTTAAAAAACCTTATTTATTTTACGTACAACAATAGTTTAGTTATATATCCACTTACAGACTTATAGAAAGACCTTCTAAAAATGTTAAAATGTATGACTGGCATGTGAAGCCTTAAATTAGAGTGAATAAATGAAGACTTGGCACACCACTTCTGAAAGGGTGCTGACCTCTGATATACAGGGTTTACAGTTTGGTTCAATGGCTCTGAGCACGCCCACTATAAAAAATGTTCTGTCACCACTGGATGTGGCTCCAGAGAGCGTACTCACCCATGCTACATGCATGGACCTTATGCTGAAGGTCCCCCCTACAATGCTCTCTTCCCTTCAGTGGTGGATGGACCCACAGTAATTATGTACAGGTATCCCCATTCTCCCCAGGACAATTATCACAGACACATCGTTCACAGGATAGGAGACATGTACATAATGTAAGAGACATGGATCTCGGAATCCAGGATGCACATCAACATTCTGGAACTCTGGGTAGTACAAAGAGCATGTCAAGCATTTCTGCTTTCCATTTGCTTCCACCATGTTCTTATCATGTTGGACAATACCCCCACTGTTTATTACATCAACAAACAAGGGGGCACAATGCTCTCAGTGAGTGTATACAGTGCAGTTTGGCAGCCTTTTCAAAGCAAGGTAACAATTTATTAGTCACCTGGCAAACAGAATCTGAAAGTCCTCGGGTTGGCACAGAGAGGAAAGGTTAAGACATAGTCCATCCTGGCCAAGCCTGTGGAAATGTCAGCCAACCTGTTGTATCCTATCTCTGTTCCTGTGTCTCTCCCTTTTTTGGTCTCAGATGACAGCAGCCAGCCTCTTTCAGAGGCCAACCCTTTATCCCCTCCTGGTTCTCTCAGTACTTTGTTCTCCAAGGGCTATGATGAGTTCACAACTCTGCTGGCTGTTGAGTGTGGATCGGTCAATGAGGGCTTCCATTCTCTCTCTTTGGAACCTCTGTTAATCTGGGTCAGTTTCAACCAGTTCTTTAATGACCCAGACAGTGAGGTGACACACAGACCTCATATCTCCTGCATTGTTCCAGGAGAAGACTTGACCCTTTTACCCCCACTAGTGGCAATGCAAAGTACAGAGGGGAACTTTGATTCCTATGTGTGCCTCAAATATTACAAAAATTTTCCACTTTGTCACAGCTTCTAAGCACTGAATGATGCTGCTTCTCTCAGCTTGTGTCTCGCAACAGTGTGTAAGAAATCTCTGTGTGAGCTGGCTTGTCTTGCCAGCGATGTTTAGCTCTTTGGGGAGTAACCATAGAAAAGTTCCTACCAGCTGTCCTTATTGTAACACCAAAGGAGACTAGTGATGTTACAGGTAAGCTCTCTCTTCCCAATCCACTTTGGGTCCCTACTGGCCATTACTGGTTTTGAAGCAGTTAAACTAACCAGAGTATTAACCACTCAATACATTTCCAATAGTGGCCATGTCAAAAGTTTCATTAGAAACAACTTCAGCAACTCTTCAAAAGCCAGCATCTAAATTCTACCAGGTTTTATCACTCTAACTACCAAATAAATACCTGGTGTGAATAAGCCCTTGCTTCGCAAACCAGACAATGGCTAAGGAATTAGGCCAGCTGCTGAAAATGGATTCACGTTGAGCCATGCCAAGAAAACTTTATTTCTGAAACTCAGGAAGAAAAAATTTCAACTGTCCTTGTTCTAGAAAGTGACTTTATGATCCTCATACTGGTATAAACGCCTTCCCCAGCTGCAGAAACAATGTGAAGTAACTATGAGACAAGCTTAATGAAGCACAGGAGTACTACATCTCTAGCAAGGTGTTTAATGATACTTTCCTACCAATTAAAGGCTGTTAGGGGTTACATTCACAGCTGCACCTCTAAGCCCAGGGCCAGCTCCAGGGCTTTTGCTGCTCCAAGCAGGAGGAGCAAAAAAAAAAAAGCCACAATCGCGATCGGCGCCTGCTCCACTGCGTCACTTTCTTCTTCGGCGGCAATTTGGCAGCAGGTCCTTCCCTCCGAGAGGGACTGAGGGACCCGCTGCCAAAGAGCCTGATGTGCCAACCCTTCCTCTTGGCCGCCCCAAGCACCTGCTTCCTGAGTTGGTGCCTGGAGCCAGCCCTGTCTAAGCCATAGCATAGATTTCCCAGCCCAGGCTGAGGGATTTGCTAAATTGGTTTAAAATCACATTTGCACCCTCCTGAGCCTGGGCTGTTCCAGAGGCTGGAGAGAATTTTGGTAAAATTTGGCAAATAGTTTTAGCCCCTCCAAAAAACACAGTAACCTGAAAAGTTTTGTTTTGACAAGTAAACCACAATCTTAAATGCACAATTCATGGAGTCTGGAACAGTGATGATGATAAAGTATAGTACTTTTCACCTTTAGACAACTATTCAAATCTAGCCCAGATAGGTAGTGACTGAAAGATGTTTATAGTTCTGTGGCTGCTCAGTGACCTGCGGTGAGCAAAACAACAGAACAGTCTCAATCCACTTTGCAGAGCTCAGGGGTAGATTCAGTGCATTGCCCTAGTGAAGCTCTGCTGGGCTAGCCATGCCCTCTTGGACCTCACATCTGGGGGATGTTATGTGGCAGGAATGTAAACTGATCCTATGACTGACTGACTGGTGGAGCAGTCCCTTGCAGTCTGTAATCCATTGGTGTCTCCTGGTTGCTCTGACTTGAAGCCCTGGGCCTGGTTTGGCCTCTAGGCTCAGGAGAGCATTCAAGTGTCAAATCTTTGGTCTAGTTCATCTGGGGATGTAGCTTCAGGTGTCTACTTCCCAAAATTGCCACTGCAGCTAACTAGCTGTCATGGCAGAAGGATAAAGGGGCAAATTGGGGCAAACATAACCTTTCACTTAGGTCTTGCCCTGCACTACAGAACCTTGAATGGCAGAGCACCTCCTGAGTAGATGCAACATATGCCCAAAAAAAGGAATTATTTGGGGGAAGTTTTAAGGCCTGCATTACACAGGAAGTCAGATTAGATGGGATGGTCCCTTCCAGCCTTAGAATCTATGAAGGAGCTCTTCTGCTGGCATAGTAACACCACCTCCGTGAATGGCACTAGGGCTGACAGTCCGCATTGCAGAAACTACACCAGCATCCCCTTCTATTGTAGACACAGCCTATGATGACAGACTGTACTTTGCTCTGGGTGTAGATACCACCTGCCTAAACAAAGATGGCTACATTGCCATAAGTCCTCCTCTGTCACCATGCTAGCAGCTGGGGGTTGACTTGGTATTGCTAGGACACTCAAGGCTGTGGGTTTTTTTTCAAACCCCTGGCTGCTGTAGTTAATGGTGACCTAGTTCTAAGCATAGACCAACCCTAGCTATACCAACAGAAGTGCTTTTTAGTTCTATTTACGCTGCAGGTTCTGCTGGCAACGCTGTATCAGCTAGCAGCTGTGATTTCTCCCCCCTCTTCACTGACATAGCTGCTAAAACTTTGTAGTGTAAATCAGGAGTAAAGGCTGCCCTGCACACAGAACCTGCGCCAGTTTATTTATAGGTGTGATGTTAAACCAGTGTTGCTCTGTACGCAGACACTTGCAGCATTTTGGCTTGTACCTGCCAAACAAAATGAACTGCTGTCAGCCAGGTTTAATTGGCTATTGGAGTCCACACATAAAATTAGACCTGTTTAACATCACACCAGTGCAAATTGAGTGTGTAAGCCAGGTCTAAAGCTGGTTCTTTCAGTGTCAGGGTGAAGGAACAATGACAAGGTGATTGTATTATCTCAGCCCTAGCTAGACCTGCTTTAGAAACAAATGGAACATTTCCTTCTTACGCATAGCACAAAAATAGATCAAATTGAATAGAAATATTGTGTGTGCACATGTGCAACAAGCTTTTGAGGACCCTTTTGTGTAGCATTACAACTAGTTTTCCTCGTTGTTAAAACTAAATCTCCTTCAAGTGATGGCCTCTATTTGTATTCCATTCCTGGGTCCATATGCGTGCCCTGCGTCTGAGTCCGGAAGTGTTTCTTAGCAGTGGCCATTGACCCACACAGGTAATGCATACCCTCATGCTCACAGGTCGTGTGGGTCGACACCACTCCTGTTCCTGCCTCGTGGCCTGAGGTGGAATCCCTGTCCCTTCACACTTGGACAGTAGTCACTTTGTGACAACTGTCCTTCTGTTGTAAGCAGTGAAATTCTTTCCCCATTTGGGGACCATTTCGTATTTATCTCCTCCCTCTCCCCTGCCCCTCCACACCTATGTTCTGGATTCCAGGTTTTAAAAACTATCCTCCCTGCCTCTGTGAGTGATGAGCACCAGAGGTGCCTGTACTGCCTTGACGAGGTACTACCGTGGCTCACTGCCCCATCTGCAAGTCCTTCCTGCCCCAAACCTGGGAAGCTCAGGAGCTCCACCTCCATATGTAAGTGATGGAACTAGCAATGTGGGGGATGCTGCCGCACACCGCTCTTGAAGTGATTTCCATCACGTACAGAGTTTACACTTAGGTTCAGTGGCCCTCAGCATACCCACTATATAAAGTGTTCTAGTGCCTCCATAAGTTCCTCATAGAGGAAGCTAAGCGACCCCATGCACACTCAGTTCTGGGACCATTGGACCCCCCCCTGTACAGGGACATCATATCTCTTTGACAAATGGGGCACCCAGGCTTCACCCCTCACAAGAACTGAAAGCTGCCCCTTTATGGCTCCCCTGGAACAATAGCAGAGGACTCATAGGGTGACATTTTCCTCTTCCCCTGGATGAGTGACCTCTGCTATGCCTTTCCCTCCATTCTCCTCCCCCAAGCATTAGACAAGATCCATTGGGATCAAGTCACCGTGGTACTCATAGCCCCATTCTGACCCTGTCAATTCTGGTTCCTGGACCTCCTCAGACTCTCCACCTGTACACAGCTCCTCCTCTGAACACTGCCAGATCCCCTCACACAAGATCAGGGCCAGATCCAGTGACCCACTCTGGGTCCTCTTCATCCACAGCCTGGTATTTGGATGGAACTTGAGGGTAGACAGGGCGTGCTCCACCCAGTGCAACATCTCCTTAACCAGAGCAGGAGGGCATCCACCAAGGCCTGCTACCATGATAAATGAAGATGCTTCATGCCATGGGCTCACTACCATCACCACTGAGTATATCTGTACCTGTCATCCTCTACCTTCTCAAATCTCAAAATGTCTGGCCGTGCCCTCAGCCATATATGGGTCTACTTGCCAGCGTTTAGTGCTTTTCTCCCTGCTATGGATGGCGCCTCTGTGTTTTTACACACACTACCACCATCCATTCAATGAAGGGTTTACTCAATGCCCTCCTGCTAATACTCAAGCCCGCACAATTGTGGGACCTTACTCTTCTTCTCTCTCACCCTCTGAGCCACTGGCAACATGCTCCCTCTCCATGAAGGTGATATTCTTTGTAGCCAAGACTTACTAACTCAGCTAGAGAAGTCAGTGAACTGACAGCCATGAAGACAGGACCCCCCCCACAACATTGTATTCCACAGGACAAAGTATCATTACCACTACACCCTAAAAATAGTTTCTCCTAAATCAGTGCATCCACCTAGCTATTTTCTGCCCCAAACCACATCTCCCACAGAGACAGGGTCCTGCATTCTACCTCCACAGGACTCACTCCTTTTGCACACTGCAGAAACTGTGTGTCCATTGCTGACCAATCCGAAGGTCAAGGCCTTTTCCCTCAATAAATCTCCAAATGGGTCTCTGGAGTGCACCCCTGAATGCAACACACAATTCAACCTATCTCAGCTGGCTGGAGTCTCAGTGCACTCTATGCTTGCCTTACCGATGTCTCGTGGCAAGACATGTCATGCAGCACCCAGGTGCTCTGTCCACATGTTCATGACCCGCTATGCTATTGCACATGCGGCAGCTATGGAGATTGCTGTGGGCCAAACTGTACTGCACATCTCACTTCCTATTGCACCAACCCCTGCTTGCTGATCCCACACATATGGAATACATATAGGGACCATCACTTGACAGTGAGGAGGCTGTTACTTGCCTGGTATTTCAGCAGCAGAAAGGAACTAGAGGTCACTGTGGTAGGGGTCTATCACCGCACTGAACAGTTGCCTTTGCATGAGAGGATGTATGACCCTGCGGCATATGGTTTTACACAAGAAAGTTAGTTAAACTAGTCTAAGGGCTTGTCCATACTTGAAATGCTACAGCAGCATAGGCAGCAAAGAATCCTGTGGCACCTTATAGACTAACAGACGTTTTGGAGCATGAGCTTTCGTGGGTGAATACCCACTTCCTCAGATGCATGTAATGGAAATATCCAGGGGCAGGTATATATATGTGTGCTAGCAAGCAAGCTAGAGATAACGAGGTCAGTTCAATCAGGGAGGATGAGGCCCTGTTCCAGCAGTTGAGGTGTGAAAACCAAGAGAGGAGAAACTGGTTCTGTAATTGGCAAGCCATTCACAGTCTTTGTTCAATCCTGAGCTGATGGTGTCAAATTTGCAGATGAACTGAAGCTCAGCAGTTTCTCTTTGAAGTCTGGTCCTGAAGTTTTTTTGCTGCAGGATGGCCACCTTAAGGTCTGCTATAGTGTGGCCAGGAAGGTTGAAGTGCTCTCCTACAGGTTTCTGTATATTGCCATTCCTAATGTCTGATTTGTGTCCATTTATCCTTTTCCGTAGAGACTGTCCAGTCTGGCCGATGTACATAGCAGAGGGGCATTGCTGGCATACGATGGCGTATATTACATTGGTGGATGTGCAGGTGAATGAACCAGTGATGGTGTGGCTGATCTGGTTAGGTCCTGTGATGGTGTCGCTGGTGTAGATATGTGGGCAGAGTTGGCATCGAGGTTTGTTGCATGGATTGGTTCCTGAGCTAGAGTTATTATGGTGTGGTGTGCAGTTACTGGTGAGAATATGTTTCAGGTTGGCAGGTTGTCTGTGGGCAAGGATTGGCCTGCCACCCAAGGCCTGTGAAAGTGTGGGATCATTGTCCAGGATGGGTTGTAGATCCTTGATGATGCGTTGGAGGGGTTTTAGCTGGGGGCTGTATGTGATGGCCAGTGGAGTCCTGTAGGTTTCTCTCTTGGGTTTGTCTTGCAGTAGGAGGCTTCTGGGTACACGTCTGGCTCTGTTGATCTGTTTCCTTATTTCCTCGTGCGGGTATTGTTGTTTTGAGAATGCTTGGTGGAGATTTTGTAGGTGTTGGTCTCTGTCTGAGGGGTCAGAGCAGATGCGGTTGTACCTCAGTGCTTGGCTGTAGACAATGGATCGTGTGATGTGCCCGGGATGGAAGCTGGAGGCATGAAGGTAGGCATAGCGGTCGGTGGGTAGGCATAGCGGTCGGCTATGCCTACCTTCATGCCTCCAGCTTCCATCCCGGGCACATCACACGATCCATTGTCTACAGCCAAGCACTGAGGTACAACCGCATCTGCTCTGACCCCTCAGACAGAGACCAACACCTACAAAATCTCCACCAAGCATTCTCAAAACTACAATACCCGCACGAGGAAATAAGGAAACAGATCAACAGAGCCAGACGTGTACCCAGAAGCCTCCTACTGCAAGACAAACCCAAGAGAGAAACCTACAGGACTCCACTGGCCATCACATACAGCCCCCAGCTAAAACCCCTCCAACGCATCATCAAGGATCTACAACCCATCCTGGACAATGATCCCACACTTTCACAGGCCTTGGGTGGCAGGCCAATCCTTGCCCACAGACAACCTGCCAACCTGAAACATATTCTCACCAGTAACTGCACACCACACCATAATAACTCTAGCTCAGGAACCAATCCATGCAACAAACCTCGATGCCAACTCTGCCCACATATCTACACCAGCGACACCATCACAGGACCTAACCAGATCAGCCACACCATCACTGGTTCATTCACCTGCACATCCACCAATGTAATATACGCCATCGTATGCCAGCAATGCCCCTCTGCTATGTACATCGGCCAGACTGGACAGTCTCTACGGAAAAGGATAAATGGACACAAATCAGACATTAGGAATGGCAATATACAGAAACCTGTAGGAGAGCACTTCAACCTTCCTGGCCACACTATAGCAGACCTTAAGGTGGCCATCCTGCAGCAAAAAAACTTCAGGACCAGACTTCAAAGAGAAACTGCTGAGCTTCAGTTCATCTGCAAATTTGACACCATCAGCTCAGGATTGAACAAAGACTGTGAATGGCTTGCCAATTACAGAACCAGTTTCTCCTCTCTTGGTTTTCACACCTCAACTGCTGGAACAGGGCCTCATCCTCCCTGATTGAACTGACCTCGTTATCTCTAGCTTGCTTGCTAGCACACATATATATACCTGCCCCTGGATATTTCCATTACATGCATCTGAGGAAGTGGGTATTCACCCACGAAAGCTCATGCTCCAAAACGTCTGTTAGTCTATAAGGTGCCACAGGATTCTTTGCTGCTTTTACAGATCCAGACTAACACGGCTACCCTCTGATACTCTACAGCAGCATAGTTGTTCTGCCGTAGCTCTTCATTGTAGACAGTACCACAGCAGCAGGAGGGGTTTTCTAGCAGCATAGGTAATCCACCTCCTCAAGAGGCGATAGCTAGTGTGACAGAAGAATTCTTGTTGACCTAGCACTGTCTGCACCCCTGAATAACAATTATGCCAACTTAATTTTATAGTGTAGACCAGGCCCACAGATGCAATTTGAAACCAAGCTTATTACTGAAATAAGTGTCCACAGAACCATTAGCCTGATTTAACTAGATTGGTTTCAAATCATACCGTTAAACCAATGCAATATTCTGAGTAGGCTCTTTTTAGTTTCAAAACCATAGTTAAAACCTGTTTCTAACATGTTTTCACAGGGTTTGCCCTGGGTAAAATAGACTTGCATTAAACCAGTGCCCTTGTCTTAATTCTCTTGGAACTACAGCTGGAGAATTTAAGATAGATATTATTTGGAGATTCATTGGCATTAGGGAGGAATAATGGTTATAATTAAGGCACAGAACTAGGCATCAATCATCATCAGTTTGTTTCCAGCTTTGCTACAGGCTTTCTTGTGTGCTCTTGGGCTAGTTTACTGTATATTTTACCTGTACAATAGCTTCCTGTAAAAACACAGAATGCGGAAGTTGAATTCATTAGCTTAAATAGAAGATTAAGGGTTTTTTTCTTTTCTTTTAAAGTAGTGTCAATAAAAGGAGAAGCAGCCCCAATGGACAACAGTCACAGGAGCATACTTCCTAGGATTGGATATTTCTACTAGTTACCTCAGTGTTATTCATCTTGGCTCCTCTATTTTCCAACTAGCACATCTTGAATGGGCACCCCTTTTCTTAACATTACAGCTCCAATGTGACCCACTACATTTACAACATGCGCCTGTCAAAGTTTGATGGACTGTAACATCACATCCTGGAGCAGTAGCTTACACAGCTCTTGACAGTTCTTCAGCTGGAATTAGTGGCTGTCAACCTGTGGTCCATGGAGTCCTTCAGGACAGGCCAGAGAATAAAGCCTGAACATGAAACATCAGAGGGCTTAAGGTTCCTTCAACAGTAAAGCCTTGGTCACATAGCCAAGACAACTGCATGCCCACCTACAGTGCCTTCGTTTGAAACTACCTCACCACTGCCCCCTACCAAGGCCACCTTTATATTAGAAAAAGTATGTTTAACAATTACTGAAGTAGTAGAGTGAAACCTGGCCTTGCTGAAGTAAATCTAAAGAGTCAAGATTTCACCTCTTACATAGACATGGCAAGTCTGTAGTTTTAATGGGTCAGGTGCCCCTTGCTGGCCACCTGCCAGACTGCTGTGAGGGGAAAGCAAGCCTCTGGTTCCTTAAACTGCCTCAATCTTGGGAGTTGTAGGCACACAACTCAGGGTGCAGACCTGCAGTCTAACACTCCCTTTTAAGAGCTGGAACCTACTGTCCAGCTGCCTGGCCCCTCTGGGCACAAACATGACTCTTTAGACTCCTCTGTATTTAAACACACCCTTTCCCAGAACTCCACCTGAAAGGTGTGAAACCTTCTGGTTATAATTAGACTCTGGGCAAAAATGTTATACACTTGTGCATGTCTCCCAAAAGTTAAAACACAATTGTGTTTATAATGATTAAGTAAAAGAGCAGTTAAGTACAGAAAACGACCATCCTAACTGGAGAGAGTTGGGGATTACAGAGATGGCAAATACAGCAGAGCAATTTCCATTTAGTTTTATATGCCTACAAAACAGCAATTCATTTCAGAACCTCTCCTGTAACAGACTGTGGTGGAAGATTTAGCCATTTAAATTAAACCTTCTGAGCCAGTATAGTTTAAGACCAAAGACACATTACTTGAAGTTTAGTCAAAAGAATTTATTAGAAAATATTATGCACTACATAAAACTATTTTTAGAATATTATTTCAGTAGCCAGCACTCCAGCCTTAAACACCACAGCATAGACTTTGCCCAGCCACTGTGCTCCTGAAGATACATCTTTAGGATGAGACATTCAAGCAGCATGCACAGTGAAACCATCTGAGGGAGTGCGGGGAAATTCCTTGTGATTTGCCTATATTCACAAAATGTATAACAAATTTTCTCAAGGCAATTTAGATAAATTCATCTTATCTTATCAACCTTCTCAGCATCAACTGGGCCCAGAGCTCCTGCTGCCACTTTGTATTCTGTATTAGTGCATGTTGGGAAATCCCAACAACTAGGGATTAACAGAGTTTCAATAAATATCAACAGGAACACAGCTTTAATACTAGTCTTAACAAAAAGATGTTCATAAAGTTAAAGCACATTCCTTCTAATGCAGTCACATTAAAGTAGACCTTGCTGATTTTTCTGGAAAAATATAGGAGAGTCTATGTAGTAAGGCAATGCATTTTTAATTTAAACATCCATTTTAATGGACTGCATATTTTCTGATAAATTCTTAAAATATTTCAATTGTAAAAAATAAGTTTTACTGATCACATTCTAATCTATCCAATATTCTTCAATAGGATTTGAAATACAGTGGAGCATCACTATAATAATCACTGCCCCAATTATAATGTGGTACAAAGTGGAATCTTGTCATCCAGACAGGTGTGGAAACAAAGATTAACAAATCCTGCCTTCCCGCCCGCAACACGTTGAAAGCAACCATCCCTCCAGCCCTTCACTCCTACTTCCCTTCAAAAGGACATTTATCTATTTCCTAAAAGGAGCGTTATAGTGAGGCTCAACTGTATAGAGTAAAAAGATATAAAAATCATTAAACCCCAAAAATTCATCAGAAGAGGAAAATGCAATAAAAATAAGTACGCATGGCGTGATTAACCAGGATCGACATAGCAATTTGCTACAAGATTTGTCAAAAAGTGCTAACCAATTCTAGCTTAAAATAGATTGAGAGTTCATACAAATTGCTACAACTGTTTATGAATCACTTCTGAAAGATCTAAAACATGGCTTGACTGTAGAAAATGTATTATACCATCAGTCTCCAATTTACATAATAGTTCGATTTAGGCACACAAAAATAAATACAGCAAGTCAAATGCTTCAGTAAGTCTGCAGAAAGTTATTATTAAAACCAAGTTATCAACTGTTTTGTGACAGCATTTAGTTATATATGTCTATATCGCTTATTTTATCCTTCATCTCATGGAAGGGAATGGAAAAGCATTGGAAAGTCCCCTATCAAAGACAGCTCTGTAGATGGTAACATCCCAGAAGGTAAAACAAACAAAAGTATATTACACCACATTGCAGGGACTAAGTGTCAGCATGGCACATTCACACTTTTGAGGCCTTTAGTTGGAGCACAAGGGTCTTGGGCTCACAAACAACAGTATCACCAGAGTGCAGTACTGAGGGACTCAGTTCAAAAGGAGAAGGAAAGCAAGGTCCCGTCTACAGCACTCCTAGTCCCTGTCCCGATGAAAGTTAAAAGGAGCTGAATGGGTGCTTTTTCCATAAAGAGCTGGTAAAAATCTCAAGGTCTTGGCAACCATACCCTCTCAGTGTAAAGCAGGTTCTACTCAACACTGCAAGCATTTCTGTAACACACTTAATGGCTTCCATATTTGCCTTTAGAATGGGACTATCTGTACCTAACTTTATTGCAAAAAGTGTTTTGGGAATATGAAAGCTACCATATGTGACTACATATTTCATATGTTACCTAGGATAACTTTGCCCCGTTTTAGCGACAAGTTTGGTGGTCTATGCTGTGTTCCCTTGCAAACTAGTTCATGTTAATAAAATACCTCACATAATTAAAATTGGCACAACTGACAACCTCTGGTCATTAGAGACCCATGTAAGACTTAATACAGAAGTCCCTCTTGTTCACTATAGTTGAAGAGCTATACAAAGCCAGTGCTTATATTCCTGCATATCCAGCCCTACACATTGATAATTTCCTAGGTCCTTTTACCAGATGAGGGAAGAATTAGATACGTACTGTGGTTGCCAGCACCATACCTCTTGGAACTGAAGCCTTCAATTAATTTCCGTAAGAATTAAGCAGATTTGTCCCAACATCTTACAACAAAAGTCACAAAACAAAAACAAGCAGCATAACCTTTATTTGGTGTTACAACAGATGTACAGTGCCCATGATACTGGACACTGAATCTTACTGTTTAATTTTTTTGTTTGTTTCTAAACAGTTCTTCTGTTCAGACATAGCTATGTGCTTTTTTTTAATATACACACACTGACCCCTGCAATCACTCCGTCCAGTTAACACTAGAAATATTTGTCAGGGGAATACATTATCTTTATTATAATTAGGGGAAAATCAAAGAGAAAAATCTTACTTTAATATCTTTAACCTGACTGATTACATGTACTGTACATACCTGTTCCAAAACCAATGTACTTAGAAGTTTCTAATTTTACGCACTTCATTATTCAAGTCAAAATGCTGTACATCTGCTAGTATCCACACAATCGTACATTTCTAATAAAAATGCACCCTCCTTTACGCCTTTTACTTTCTTTTAAGCATCTTTTTTTGAAAAGGGATAAAGAAGTTGCAGTTAGATCTATATTTATTTAGAACAAAACATATACTACATTGAAAAATAATTTTATCAAAACCAGATTCCAATCAATCATGAATAATTTTCAATTAATGATTCATGTTGAAATTGCACTTTGCAGATTTATCTTGATCATGTTTTCAGTTCTTTTTCATTTTACTCTCTCTTTCTTTCAGTAGAGACTACTTCCTCTGGATTTTTCTTCCGTGAATGTTTGTATTTGTCTACATATGCTTTCACTAGATTCGCCACTTTTGCAGAATTGACTTCTCCACTCTTGCTATGACAAACCTACAACAGAAAAAAATATATATATATCACACGCACACACACACACCCCGTCAATTCTTCAGAGCTGTCAGTAAAGAGTTACTCACAGATAAATAATGCTTACTTTCACTAAGATGGGCAAAACAAAGAAATCAGGAAGGCTGTTTTATTAATTTAATAAGGCAAGATCTACCTACTCCCCACTGTTATTTTTTGTCTATGGAATGAACAAATGTACCTGAGGTTGCAAGATGCTGAGCACCCTCAACTCATTACCTTTTTTCCAATATTGCTGGGGGTGGGGTGGAGGAGCAATTAAAATATTAATGTACGTATATTTTTAGACTATTAAAAAGTCATTCCCAAATACAACTTACTTTATCTACTGCTTTCCGCACAATTTCTTTATATTCCTCCTTGGTAATATCTTTATTCTGGTAGAAAGGTTTAATAGCCAGTTTTACCTCTTGTGCTGCTCTTTCCTGAATTAACAATTTCTGTCAAAAGAAAAATAACAGATTTTTAGATAAGTATGTGTGCAACTTTTTTCTTTTTAAAACATGAAAAGATTATTTAAAGTTAATTCGAACAATCAAAGTAAGAAAGGCTTTGCAGACTGAAAGTTTCTCTTAAATTAAGGCTGTCAGAAACAGGGTCAAAGTTCTGCCCTAATATTTGAACACACAACCAACTTCCACAGATGTCAATGAGAACCACACATACTTATGGAGCAGAATGTGGCCCACTAATTAATTACACTTTAAAATATTTTTAAGTACTTACAGAAGTGTAGCTCTAAAAGTATTAATATTGTTAGATAAAAAATTAATTTGTTTTTTGTAGTTACACAGTTTCCATGGAAGTTTAAGGATGACAGCAATGAGTATCCCATACATAAAAAAAGAGACTGACACATTTGCTCTCTAATTTTAACACTGTAGAATTATATATATTGCTCTCAACTCTGAACTTGCCTGGTCTTTCTTCGAGCTATCTGCGCTGGCTTCCACCGTAACACTTACTTTGCCTTCTGCAAATTTTACAGCAGCATTAGAGGTTTTGATGTGACTTGATGATGTTGCATTACCAGAACTTGGTCCCTGAACTGTTCCCACATTTCCCAGGACTGCTGTTGGAGCAGGCAAGAGTGGTGCACTCATGTTATTACTTACATGAGGAGCACTAGGAATACCCTGTTTTAAAAAGTTACCGGCAGTTAATACATTATTCTTCAGATATTCAATAACTGTTACTTTCTAGAACTCTCAGCAAGTGTAGTAAATGCACGAATACCACAGGTACTTAGGTTTCTACATCAGCTGTTGCTATAGCCGCCAGCCACTTTTATATAAAGATTAACACACACAAGAACAAAAACAGTTAATGAAAGCCTGAACAAAATAAATGCACCTTGCATCATGTCATTAAAGTTGATGGACCCTGGCTGAGGTGGACTTCTACCTACTGGGAAAGAATTCCCAAGAATGGTGCTGCAAATGGAAATGGACATGTTCAAATTTAGGTTCTGAAGGCAAGTACTTCCCAGACACTTTTAGCTCTCATGGCAGTGTACAGGAATGTGTCTGTTAGATAAATCAGTTCCTAGATCCTTCACACCTTTAAAAAAAAATCACCACTAGCACCTTGAAATGCATACACAAAAAGGAAAGCTTATGCACGTGCTTGAGCTCAGGTGTGAGAATGTCTGTCCGTATGTCTTAGAAGGTTTGCTTCTATGTTTCGCAAGAGGTGGACCTTCTTGTGAACTTCAGGAGTAGCCATAGCCAGCGCTCAGTCAAAACTAGAAGTAAGAGACCAGACGACCACTGAAGGCTACACCTGAGGAAAAGCCATTTCCCGTACATTCCGAGATATCAGCAAACAGCACAATGGAACATTGCTGCTACCTTGGAATCAAGGAATAACAATAGTGCCAACAGCTCCTATAGGTGCAAATGCCACCTCTTGCCTGCTGCTCCAAATGCTTCTCCCTAGAAGCATCACTTCTATATTATGCAGGTTGAGTCACAGCCAGTTTATATTTATCCAGATTGGGCAGCAGTGAAACTAGAATTTGAGTTCAAATGTAAAGGAGATATAGAGCTGGATATCAACATTACACTGATAACAATCCAGTTAAAACAATCCTCAACCTTCCTTCATTGTTTCTTACAAACACTGAATAGGAAGGGAAAAACTGGAATGTTGCAGGACTCACACAAGGACAAGTAACTATGCAACACTATCCTCAAAGACCTCTCTAAAGAAGGAGCAAATCTATTATATTCCCAAAAGATCCTTCAGGCAACTCAGGACATGTCTACGCTACTGCGTAGACATCTCCTACATTGACAGAAGGGGTTTTTCCATCCATGTATTTAATCCATGGAAGAATTCAGTCAACCATGTCACATCTACACTGGGGTGCAACATTTTCCCAACTCTGAGGTTGATCTAATTTAAATGTAGACCAGGCCTCATGGTCAATGATATTACAAAGTACTAAAAGATTCAGGACTCAGCATGGACACCATTCCATAATGAGAGAGGGGCGGCACGCAGACATCAGTAGTCTCAGTTTCGTATCATACTTTGAGCAATACATCTTACTAAATACTTTACAGTCATATTTATTGAGTCACTGGACAATTCCATTAGCGAAGGGTTCACAGAAACACTTCAGCTCTCTCATGCTTCCGGGATTAGAATATTGAATTTCCCATTGTAAAAATCTAGTTTTAATTATTTCAGACAGCAGAACTAAACCAAATAGACACTCAGCCTGCATTTTAGTTATAATAGTATTTTACCATTGTGTCTGCAAAACATTTGAAATGTGCCATTCATTCATATAAGTCAATATTTCCAATGGTTATTTCCCTTTGTTTCTGTGATGTTGAGGTTGTGGATATTAATGACTGACAGCAATTGAAAAGAAACATTTTCTAGAACAGTTTCCCAACCTAGGATACAGAGGGAAGGATACCAGATTAGTTTGGGGTCACAGGCCAAGGCTGAGGATCAGCATAGATGAGAAAATGTGCAGAACCCCAGATCAGCTTCCACATTCTTCAAATGTGCTGCTGTGTGTTCAGGTAATGTGATAGGTAACCTCCTGAAAGCCACTCATCTTTCCTCAGCATTCCTGTGTGGCTCCTAATGTAATGACTGGCTGTGGGAGAAGCTCACATGTACAGAGCTGACGGCTAAGGCAACAGCCCACCAGCCCAAACTTCACTTCTCTGGAGTGCCACAGGAACTACCAACCTTGTGAGGCACAAGGATGCCCCACTATCTCCAGCAGAACTGAGACTTCTGATGACTGGAGAAATGGGGTACGGACTGCAGCACCAAAGAGGAGGGACAGAGACTATACACAATAGGTAAAAGAGCCAAAATAAAATAAGTAAAAATGATTAGAAAGAAAAAAAGGATGAAGACATGGGGAGAAAAAAAAAGGCAAGTGGAAAAGAAAAACAGACACAAGCAATGGCATAAGGAAATGGTGCAAGGGGACATTGTAGGGGTAACCCTGTGCTGAACCATCCAAGAGAGGGCACCAAAAAAAGGTTGGGAATCACTGATTTAGAGGACTGTTAAATGAGACAAGAAAAGCTTCCTCACACTACAGAATATATAACCTTTTCCAGAGCATAAAGCCACCACTCTGCTGAAATGGGAAGAATATTCAGAATAATTTAGTATCCAATTTCTAAAAACTACTAGAATTGAAATCTCTTTTGTACACACAAAATTTGATATTGGAAAACTATGAGGAAACTATGCAACATCCCATTCTTGGTTGACATCTCTGGGTGCTACTGAACTACACACAAACAGTAAAAATTGTGCATTCTGGCTAACGTTTTAAAAGATGTTTCAGAACAAATCAATTTCCCCATAAATACTTCTTTATCATCTTTTTTCAGGGGGAAGAAGAACGGTTACTATATATTTGACAAGCTTTAGAGTATTTTAATACAATATACTCTTGATCGATGTAACACTGCTTAACTATGTTTTATGACTATATTGATTAGACTATGATTTCTGAAAAACATACCTGCAATTGTTTTCCATCTGGTTGTGAAGCAATGTAGCTGACTTGCTGAGATGGTGGGGGAGGAGGTGGAGGTGGTGGTAATCCCTGAGACACACTGGTAGGAGCAGCTACCTGTATGAGAGGTACTCCTGTATGGAGATGCATGGGCAGCGGAGGGTGAATGTTAAATGGATTGTGTTGGATGTTCATAATAGGAGCATGAACACCCACTGGATATGGGAAGATATTCATAGGCTGGTGTTGTGCATTCACTTGTGGCATTACATTCATTTGTTGTTGCATCATATTTATTGGTAGCTGAGAGCCATCACCTGGTTGGTTTGTTTGGTCTTTGAGGTTTGGATCTATTAAAAAAACCAGAATATTTAAAGTACAAAATACATATTTCTATAGAGAACAGAGACCCCCCAAGAAACACCAATTTAGAGGTTTAAGGAGTCAGAAAGTTCAGGTTGCTCTGAGAGCCTTTGCTTTGAATTCTCCAACTACTCATTTATACCACAGCTTAAAATGTGTTATATTTTACTGAAACAGAATTTTCAGCCTAAGTGCAGGAATGCAACACACATTACCCAACTCGCTGTTACTGAAACATAAACATACATTTTCTCATGTATGCAATTCTGGGTGTCTGATTTGCACAACCATACTACAGTTATTTCTAATAACTGTTCTGTAGTATAAGGATATTTATACTCTGATTGGCTAAGAGTGGTTATTATCCACACTTCAGGGATACTAACTGTATGGGATGGTGACATATTCCCTTACTCACAACGTTCACACTCTGTGCCAGAAATAAGTGTTTATCAACTTTACTTCCCCACTTTAACAGCAGGCAATAAATAAATAAATAAATAAATTTAAAAAAATAAAATGTACATGTAAGTAGTAAAACCCCCAAAGCTAAGAAGCTGGGACTGAAACTGCTAAACTGTTTAAAAATCCATTGGCTCACTTTCTTTCTTTGTATGTGATTGAAATAAGTGGGAACTGTGTCACTGAATTCAAGATCAAGGTTTGACCTTTCCTCTTCTACCTCACCCTCTCCACATGTACCTCCTTTTCTATAGGCCAACATGGGGCTCTGTCTTACTGAATTTATAATGGAAAAATTTAATCTTCTCCCTCCAAATTCAGTTTTCAACAACAAAAATACATTGGGTTATTTTGAAGAGGATTTTATGGACATGTAGGAAGTAGGGATTAGGAACAGAAATGGAGAAAGAAAAACTAGGCGAAGAAACCGGAATGAGAGCAAAAGGTAGGAATTTTTTTTGTAAGTTTTACGTAACATCCCATTGTGTTCTGTAGTTTTAATTTTTTAATTCATGTTTCATAACAATTCCAGAGTATTAATAACTTGAGGGAGCTTTCCCCTAATAAAAATTAACCACATCCTGAGCTAGTAACTCCTCAGCCTTCTACTTTAAAGTTTATTCAGCCCAGAATATTTTTATTAACTTAACAGGAAACACTCAAAATGATATTACAGTCCCACTGGGTGGGGATGTTCAATGGAACAAATATGGAAGAATAACACTTATATAAAATGTTTTATCTAGTCCTAGTTCTCTGAATGCCCTATGATATTACTGAAGTTGTGTATATCTGAAAAAATTCTCTTCTGTACAAACAAGGACTTCTTTTGCTGTTTACTCTTGTAATAAATAATAACCCTATGTTTATTGCAACAGTCTGTGCATAGTGATAATTGTGAGGCCAATAACTAAAAGATCAAGACAGGGGTAATAAAGAACTTTTCTCCCTCTAGGTCAGTCAAGAGCCATCTGCTAATTAGTAAGAGCATAAGACATTTTTGGATTTATAAATACTTTATAACATGAAAGCCAGTTTCACTCTAAAAATGCTGACTGCTACATTATGGTTAGTGCCATCAAGTTAACACATGATCAAATCTGTACCTTGTATATGTTTTCACTGGTAACTATTAAGTCTTCCTTGAAGAAATCACACTTTTAAAAAAGGTAGTAAGTAGTTCATTACATTTCTCTCCTGTTCACTCTGTACCAACGATACCACGGTGTGTGTAAACTCTCTAAAATAAGCAAAACGTACATGGATTTTTTTTCTTTTTCTTAAGGAACATATTTGGTTGGTTGCACCGTAGTCCCAAAGACTCAAAGGCCAGTTCTTAAGTTACTGAACATCCAGCTCAAGAGCATTTGTAGCGTACAGAGCGGGGTGGAGAAGAAAAGAAGGCCTCCCTTCTTAAGTAAGCTTTTTCAATTTTGTTTGCTGTGCAACTGCTAGTTAGCCTTTGCTGCATAAAACAGTAAAAAGTTAGTGTCAAATTCACATAAGATTTGTAGTATTCTTAAAAAAAAAAAATAGGAAAAAAAGGAAATTTTCTCCATTTAAATACTATGAAAATCAGAGAAAAATGAATACCTTGCTCAGATGTTTCATCTTCTTGCCTCATCCATCCAGACTGCGGACTTGAGGAATTTCTCCCTCTTCTTGAATAATAGTTCTGTACATCTGCAGGTAAAGTCTTTCTTACAGCCCAACTAGATGCAGATGTCCACCCAGACCTATCAGCAGGCGTATCAAAAGAAAAATCTTGTTCACTCTTACGCCTGTATGGTTGATGTTCTGGGAACCTTGCAGTCTCATTCCCAGAACTATTTGAGTTTCCTGAGAGGGGTTTTCTATTTTGCCAGTGGTCTTCATTCTGGTCTCCATACATGAAACCACCTCTGCCACGGCCAACTCTGTTACGGCCACCTCTGCTGCGATTTGAAATCCAACCTGAACCAAAGTTTTTATTCCAAGAATGTCCTGAATTATCATGTCTATTTTCTTCCCAGTGTGGGTCTTTAAATTTGTCTCTCTCTCTGCTCCTGGTTTCGGGAACAGAATTTATCCTTTCCATTACCCAGTCTGGACAATCATTCTTATGCTTTTCAGAAGAACATTGCTCATCAGTACTTTTCTCTGTATTGTCTTTTTCTTTTTGTATATTTTCATTCTGTTTCTCCTGTTCACTTCTTTTGTATCTATCATTTCCTCTGGGACTTCTCCAGCTGTCATTTGTCCATCTCTCTTTCCACCGAGGAGAGTGACCATCTCTCTCATTCCTAATGAATGAAGGACCCTTACTTCTTGTTCTTGATCTGGATCTTGATCTAGATCGTGACCGGGATCTTGACCATCTCCTATTTCTTCTCTCTCTGTCATGATCTCTCCTTTGTCCATCTCTATCACTATCCCTGTCTTTACTTTGAGACCTAGATTTTTGCCTTGGAGAGGAATCTTTAACTCTTGACCGAGAAGGAGATCTCCTGCCTTCCCTGTCAGTCTCCCTTTTAGGAGACCGAGATGGCGTTTTCCTGCCCCCTCTAACAGTCTCTCTTTTTGGAGACCGAGAAGGAGATCGCCTGCCCTCCCTGGCAGTTTCCCTGTCGGGTGACCGAGACCTCCTGCCCTCCCTGACAGTCTCTCTTTTGGGAGATGGTGACTGAGATTTCCCAGCCTCTCTCCTAGAAGGAGACCAAGTTGTTGATGGAGAGTGAAATCTAGACTTTCTAGTTCGAGTCTTTTTATCTTTTTTAAATTCTGTTGAGCATTCTGTTTCTTGAGAAGAAGCTTCATCTTTTTTGTCAGAAAGACCTGAGTGTGATACACAGTTTTCAGAATCTTGCTGCAATGAGTTTGCCTCCTCTTGTTTTATACTATCAACTGGTGATGGCTGTTCAATTTGAGATTCAGCCTGGTCACTGCAAAATGAGTCACATTCCATTGGTATCATTTCATTGTTATCCTCATTAAAGTGTTTATTAGATTGTTCAACATTCACCTTGAGTAACTCTGTAGTTCTGGCCTCTTCACATACAGGTATGGGCTCCTCTTCTAAAGACTGGTCCAATTTGTTAATGTCTAGAGAAATATTATTTATTAATACAGCTGTTTCAGTGTCTTGAACAGTTTTTATGTTCGCAATATTTGAAGTGTTACAATTTGCTGCCTGTTCTTTGTCCTCAGAATCATCAATTTCTATGGATTCTGGATGCTCAGTCAATTCATTTCTGGGGCTATCTAAAGGCTCAACTACTTTTGCCACAGATTCTGGATACTCAGGCAATTCATCTAATGTCTGATCTACTTTCGTAGGTGTTATTGAATCCTCAAGTAATTGATCTCTGTGATTATCCACTGACTGTTCTATTTGTTCAAGAATATTTTCACAAACATCTTTATTTTCAAAATCTGTAACATTTTTATTAACATCTTTTATTTCACATTTCTGAGCCTCTAAGGCTAACACAGGAGATTCTTGGCTAGAAGACCCTGAATCTGAATTTGCTAGGGTATCCTGTTCTTTGTCACAGTCTCTGGTAAGATCCTCACTCTCTACACGTTCACTGCAGCTTTCCAAGCCATTAGCAGACTCTGTTTCTGCATTATTTTTATGCATAAGGCAAGAGTTACTACTTTCAATATCTGACAGGTGGTCTTTATCTAATACTGGAGGTGTATCAGACTCAGCAGCTTGGTCATCTTCCACTGAATCACTCGATGATTTTTCAGAACGCAGAGAACTTCTAAGTTTCTTTTTAACCAAAGGTACCTGCTGTTTAACTCCTCTTTTAGACTTCCGTTTTAAAACTGGTTTTTCTGAATCTGCAGAAGAAACATTTATAGTTGAGTTACTGTCATTGGGGGCATCACATCCAGAATTACTTGATCTTGGAGAGCTGTGAGATTGACTCATAGTCTCAGTTTTTCTGTTCCGTGCAGATCTTCTAGGAGTAGTATTTGCAGTCTTCTTTCTTGTTCCTCTAGTACCAGATGTTCCAGAGGCTTGTTTTTTCTCCTCTCCTTCCTGAGTACATGCAACAGCGTATCTCTTTCCCAAAGAATCTAATATAAAAAAGTATACATTAAAATTTAGTAAATATATTAATTAAATATAATGTGAATGCAAACATGGTATTTTAAGTTTAATGAAGAACAGATATTGATGTGTAGCACATTAGAAATTTTGGTATAAGACCCCACCAGGGCTAAATCTAGCCTCTTGTCCAACTTATACTGTTTCTTCAAAACAACAGAAATAGACTAAAAAAATTAACATGTTGGAGATATACTGGCAAGGCTCCCTGGTAGCAATTGCATTAAAAAACAAATAAGCAACCATGTTTCACCACAGTGAGTCTTACTATTACCATCTGAAGAGTTGGAATGAATGCCATTTAAAAAAAAATTACCATTCAACACCTGTAATGACTAATTCACAGCAGAATTTTCCAGTTCAAGCATAAGACTTATTGCAGCTCCAGAATGCTAACATCCAATGCTGCTGCAAGATACATTTTTTTAAATGGGCATCAATGCAACTGTGAATTACCACATGAAAGGTGGTTAATTAACAAGTGTATATGATAGCATAACTCCTGATAAAATCTTAAATTCACAGTTTATAAATAAGACTCTAATTTCACTTTGCCATGGAGGATCCAAACTCTGTTGCAAGGCTCCCTGACTTCTGCAGCACTATAGTGACTAAAAGTGGACAATAAATTCTGTAGCAGCTTCTGGCAAATTTAAAAATTAAGTAATATGAAAAATATTATAAGAAGCACAGTATCCTTTTTGTTGGTATGATACTATATTCCATTTACTCTGCATTGGCCATAATTTTGAATTTTCAATGGGCCACATATTTTTCTACTGGCACTGCTTAAAAGTTGTCATAGCAAAGTAGCAGGTTTTGGTAGCTGGAAAAGGGACAGTTGGGACTTCTAACACCCAGGAAAGCATGCGGGGTGGTTAGCACATTTGCTTTTTTTGCAAAAATGATCAACAGTGAAACCGTTAACAATACAGATGTTTAAATCGGGTTTAGGTTTCAAAATGTAATGGAAGTTAAACATACTTCAGTTCTTAAAAGTTAGTGTTTCAGGCCGTATGCGTAGAGCCAAGATAACAGCACCAGTTCATGTTTAAATTTATGCTTTTAAGGTTCCCTTTTTAACCATAAGGGCTAGAGACAAAGGAAATTGATTACATGCTTACAAATGCACAATTCCAAGTCTTAATATAACAGATTACTGTACATTTCTGCTTTCCATGCTTTTACAAGCAAAAACATTTTTAGTTTAATAGAATCTGAATTAACTAAGATGGGAATCCATGAAACAAAATGTATGTAATAATACAAAACCCTTCCAGCTGGCAAAGTATAAACAGACTACGTAGAGGTGTTACTTTGTACAGTTATAAAATCTGACAACATACTGTAAAGGTATGTATCAAAACATTAATAGAATCGTAGATTATAAGGCCAGAAGGGACCACTGCAATCATCTAGTCTGACCTCCATAACAAAGGCCACAGGTATAGCTGCAGGTATGTTTCCCATACTTCAAAACTAAGAGATTTCTAAAGTTTTCCCATTCCACATTGGGATGAACCCAAAACTTTTCAAAAATTTTCAATCAAGAAACCAGAGAGCGAGTGCATGAGTGAGTGCAGACTAGCAAAGAGCCCACGTCATATGGGAGGTAGGATACCCAGGTTCAACTCTCTGACTGAGGTAAGAGACTTGAATCCAGGTCTTCCAAATTTCAGGTGGGTGTCCTAACCACCTGGATATTGAATATTCTCTCTCCCTGGAAATTCCATCCTGGACCCCTTCCACAGGAAAAGGGTTTGTTTCCACAAATTTCAGAGGGGTAGCCGTGTTAGTCTGGATCTGTAAAGAAGCCTCCTACTGCAAGACAAACCCAAGAAAGAAAACAACAGGACTCTACTGGCCATCACATACAGTCCCCAGCTAAAACCCCTCCAACGCATCATCAGGGATCTACAACCCATCCGGGACAATGATCCCACACTTTCACAGGCCTTGGGTGGCAGGCCAGTCCTCGCCCACAGACAACCTGCCAACCTGAAACATATTCTCATCACTAACTGCACACCGCAGCATAGTAACTCTAGCTCAGGAACCAATCCATGCAACAAACCTCGATGCCAACTCTACCCATATATCTACACCAGCGACACCATCACAGGATCTAACTGGATCAGCCACACCATCACCGGTTCATACACCTGCACGTCCACTAATGTAATATACGCCATCATATGCCAGCAATGCCCCTCTGCTATGTACATCGGCCAGACTGGACAGTCTCTACGGAAAAGGATAAATGGACACAAATCAGACATTAGGAATGGCAATATACAGAAACCTGTAGGAGAGCACTTCAACCTTCCTGGCCACACTATAGCAGACCTTAAGGTGGCCATTCTGCAGCAAAAAAACTTCAGGACCAGACTTCAAAGAGAAACTGCTGAGCTTCAGTTCATCAGCAAATTTGACACCATCAGCTCAGGATTAAATAAAGACTGTGAATGGCTTGCCAACTACAAAACCAGTTTCTCCTCCCTTGGTTTTCACACCTCAACTGCTAGAACAGGGCCTCATCCTCCCTGATTGAACTAACCTTGTTATCTCTAGCTGGCTTGCATATATATACCTGCCCCTGGAAATTTCCAGCCACAAAAGCTCATGCTCCAAAACTTCTGTTAGTTTATAAGGTGCCACAGGACTCTTTGCTGCTTTTCCACAAATTGGCAATTTCTAACCAACAAACAAACTAAAAAAATGAGAGCATCTCTTTTAGAAAAAAATCTGATTTAAAATATTTCCAGTGACAGAGAATCTGCAACAGTTGACAAGTAGTACTACTGTAAGGAATATGTATTAAAGATGAAGAGGAAATTGGTTTTAAATGCAGGCCCCAAACTCTCAGAAGGAATGCCAGGTGACTAAAGCTATTTAAAATGATAGCACCAAGAAAGCAGTCCCTGATATCCTGCCAAAGTGGCATCATATTGGCCAACTAGCATGTACTTGAGGTAGCTGCCTCAAACATATGAGGTGGAAAGTGTGCCTAGTCAGATCTTCAAACCTGATATAGCCATGGCAAAATGAGTCACAAATCCCTCCAAGCCAAAAGGTGTTGCCACCTCATAAATTTCAGCATATTGTACTAGTTGCTTAAGTCTAAAGATTCAACATAAAAACGGCCATACTGGGTCATACCAATGGTCCATCTAACCCAGTATCTTGTCTTCTGACAGTAGCTAATGCTGAATGCTTCAGAGGGAATGAACAGAACAGGGCAATTATCGAGTGATCCATCCCCTGTTGTCCACTCCCAGCATCTGGCATTCAGAGGCTCAGGGACATCCAGAGCATGAGGTTATGCCCCGACCATCTTCGCTAAAGCCAACTGATGGACCTATCCTCCATGAACTTATTGAATTCTTTTTTGAGGCAAGTTACGGTTTTGACCTTCACAACATCCCCTGGCAATGAGATCCACACATTCTGCCTTGTGTGAAAAGGAAGTACTTCCTTTTCTTTGTTTTAAACCTACTGCCTATTCATTTCACTGGGTGACCCATGATTCTTGTATTACATGAAGGACGTGAACAACACTTCCTTACTCACTTTCTCCACATATCCCCTTTAGTCACCTCCTTTCACAGCTGACCAGCCCCAATCTTTTTAATCTCTCCTCATATGGAAGATATTCCATACCTGTAATCATTTCTGGTGCCCTTCTCTGTACTTTTCCCAATTTTAATATAAACCTCTACCTTGATATAATGTGACCGATATAACATGAATTCGGATATAACGCGGTAACGCAGCGCTCCAGCGGATAAAAAGCAAGTTCGATATAATGCGGTTTCACTTATAATGCAGTAAGATTTTCTGGCTCCCGAGGACAGCGTTATATCGGGGTAGAGGTATCTTTTTTGAGATGGGGCAATCACATCTGGATGCAGTATTCAAGGTGTGGCCGAACCATGGATTTATATAGTGGCATTATGATATTTACTGTCTTATCTATTCCTTTACTAATGGTTCCTAACATTGTTAGCTTTTTTGACTGCTGCTGCACACTGAGTGAATATTTTCAGAGAACTATCCATGATGAGTCCAAAATCTTTCTTCAGTGGTAACAGCTAATTTAGATCCCATCATCGTGTATGTAGTTAATATGCTTTCTAATGTGCATTACTTTGCATTTATCAGCATTATCATTTTGTTTATGAGTTATTCAGTTATGTGAGATCCCTTCACAGTCTGCTTTGGACTTAACTATCTTGAGTCATTTTGTATTGTCTGCAAACTTTGCCTGCTTGCTGTTTGCCCTTTTTCCTGATCATTTATGACAATGTTGAACAGCATTGGTCCCAGTACAGATCCTTGGGGGACACGGCTATTGACCTCTCTCCATTGTGAAAACTGACGATTTATTCCTATGCTTGGGGAGGAGGGACAGCTCAGTGGTTTGAGCACTGGCCTGCTAAACCCAGGGTTGTGAGCTCAATCCTTGAGGGGGCCACTTAGGGATCTGGGGCAAAATCAGTACTTGGTCCTGCTAGTGAAGGCAGGGGGCTCGACACTATGAGCTTTCAGGGTCCTTTCCAGTTCTATAAGAAGTATAGCTCCATATATTATTATAATTATTTATTTGTCTCCTGTCTTTAAATCAGTTACTGATCCATGAAAGGACATTTCCTCTTATCCCATGATTGCTTACATGCCTTTGGTGAGGGACCTTGTCAAAGGCTTTCTGAAAGTATGCTTTATACGCTGGATCATCCTTGTCCACATGTTTGTTGACCCCACTCAAAGAATTCTAATAGATTGGTGAGGCATGATTTCCCTTTACAAAAACCATGTTGACTCTTTACCAATTTACTGTGTTCATCTGATTTTTTTCTTTCTTTTTTTTTTTGGATAATTCTGTTCTTTACTATGGTTTCAACAAATCTGCGTAGTACTGAAATTAGGATTACCGGCCTGTAATCAGCAGGATCACCTCTGGAGCTTTTTTAAAAGATCAGCATCACATTTAGCTATCCTCCAATCATCTGGTACAGAGGCTGGTTTAAATGATAAGTTACATACCAGTTAGGAGTTCTGAAGGAACTCAAGAACTATTAGGTGAATACCATCTGGTCTTTTGATTTATTACTGTTTAATTTATCAATTTGTTCCAAAACCTCCCCCATCAACAACTTATTGTGGGACAGTTCATCAGATTTGTCACCTACAAAAAAAAGTAGGAATCTCCCTCACATTCTCTGCAGTGAAGGCCAGTGCAAAGAATTAATTTAGCTTCTCTGCAGTGGTTTTGTCATCTTCCTTAAGTGCTCTCTTAGCAGCCTGATAGTCCAGTGGCTCCACTGATTGTTTGGCAGGGTTAAAAAAAACATTGCTGTTAATTTTTGGATCTTGCTATTTGCTCTTCAAATTCTTTATTTGGCCTCCCTAACTCTTTTTATGCTTGTCTTCCCAGAGATATGCTCCTTTCTATTCTTCTCATTAGAATTTGACTTCCAATTTAACGGATACCTTTTTGCCTACAATAGCCTCTCTTCACTATTGTTTAGCCACGGTGGCATTTTTTGGTCTTTTTTTTTTTTTTTAATTTGGCACATACATTTTATTTGAGGCTTTATTATGGTGTTTTTTAAAAGTTTCCATGTAGGCTATAGGCATTTTATTCTTGTAACTGTACCTTTTAATTTCTGTTTAACTAGCGTCCTCATTTTTGTCTAGATCCTCTTCTAAGTTAAATGCTACTGTGGTGGGCTTCTTTAGTATTTCCCCACCCCCAAGGATGTGTAATTAAATTACACTATGGTCACTATTACTGAGCGGTTCATTTATATTCACGTGCTGGACCAGATCCTATGTGCCACTTATCACTAAATCTAGAATTTCCTCTTTCCTTGTGGGTTTCAAGACTAGGTGCTCCAAAAAGTATCCTCTAAATGATGTCTAGATGTTCTATATCTTCATCCTGTCCTGAGGTGACCTGTGTCCAACCAATCTGGGGATAGTTGAAATCTCCCATTATTGTTGAGTTTTCTATTTTTGCAGCCTCTCTAATCTCCCTAAGCATTTCACAGTCACTATCCTGGTCAGGTGGTTGGTGGTATATTCTTACTGTTATACTCACTATTTAAGAATGAAACTTCTATTCACAGAGATTCTATGATAGTCTGATTCACAGATTTTTACTCTATGCTTTCTTTCACATATAGTAAAACTACCCCACCAGCACAATCAACTCTGTCATTCCTATATATATTTTATATCCTGGTATTACCATGATCCATTGATCACCATCATTCCACCCAATATCATCATTTAACACCAAACACTCAAGTTCACCCATATTAGTATTTAGACTTCTAGCATCTGTATGCAAGCACTTATAAAAATTTGTCAATATTTAGTTGTCTGCCTTCATGTGATGCAACTGAATGGGCCTCTTTTTCATTTGACTGTTTCTCTTCAGCTCCTGCCTCTACTTTATCAACTTCTAACCTCTTCTCTTTTTTGGATATAGATAATCCCCCTTAACAGATCCTCCCTAAGAGATGTCTCTGTCCAAACCATGTGCTCCTCCACATGTGAAGCCTTTCCCTCTTACGTTTAAAAACTCCTTTGCAACCTTTTTAATTTTTACATGCCAGCAATCTGGTTCTATTTTGGTTTAGGTGGAGCTCACGTTTTCAGTATAGGCTCCTCCTTGCCCAAAAGGTTCCAATCGTCAGTGATCTAGCTTCCTTCGGAAACATCATCTTGCAAGAGGAAGAACTGAAAGAAGACTTAGCTAGGATCCTAATAAAAGTGAAATAATCCTTTTAAGTAACATTTCCAAATCCACAGCTGAGAAATAAGAACCCCCAAATAATTTTTTTAGGGTGGAAAATTTGTTATGCAATGTAAAGCAGGTAAATGGAATTTGCCAAATTTTACAAAAAGTCACGTTTGGGCTAGGAAAAGCATAAGAAATTTCAGCTGAAAGGGTGTTTTTTTTATTTTCGTTTTTTTGAAAGTCTAATTGCACAAAAAATATGGTCTTATAATGGAACTGCCTGCCCAAATCATACTGCATTTGTAGATTCACTAATGCAATATCACGTCAAGTTGATGAAAGAGTAGAATCTCTCTTCTGCCACTACACACAACCGCTCCACAAGTGTAACGTGCCTGTTAGAGATGAGGCAGACTTTGGTAGGTATGCTGTGGTGCCTTTGTTTTATTTTTTTTAAGAGTTTTTTTACCACCACTTTTTATTTTCAAACTGAGTGCAAATAAATCTGCTGCAGTCTTCTGTATGGGTCCTGTACCCTACAATGTGGGCCATCCAGTCAGAGGTTAGGTACCACTGATAAATACTTAATACCAAACTAAACTTTTTCTCCAGGCACCAAAAGGTTAAACTGTGAGCAATGACTGTAACTATGATGATGAAAATTAAATCATTTAAAACAACTAAACCATTCTGTGAATCTACAGCCCAAGAACTAAAAGTGAAAGAGTTATACATCAAATTGTCACTTGCCTTCTTCACCTCGTCAACTTGCAATCTAGACAAGTGTTGAAGCTCTACATTTCACCTATAGTGGCTTAAATTTCCCAAACTGTTAAAATTGTTTAATTTGTGTGTGGTAGGAAAGCTTCAGTCTCCACGCGAGAAGTGAATGTTAGAAGACTTCCTGTTATAAGGCAATGACACATTAAATCGCCTCCGTGCAAGCGACAAAAATGACACTGTATGCATAACTTCAACATGGAGAAGTCCATACTCTAAAATGTTGCTGCCATGGAGCTAAAGCTTTCCAAGGAGACACTCACTCAGAGGGGAGAACAGACTGAGATTGTATTCTAGAAAAGGTCTGCTGGTATAGCTATCATGGCAAACCCTCCTAACATAAATGCATTTTCTACCAGCAAAAAAGGGCTTTTGCAAGTATCACTTATAACAAGCTATACTGGCAAAAGCATTTTTTCTATGGTATGAATGATTCTACACTAAGGCCGCTTTTTGCTCACATAAAAATGTTGTGAAAAACTCATATCCATAACAGGTATTATTATAGTACCCAAAGTTTATAGGGTAGACCAGACCTAAGAAAGTCTTCAAGCAGAGTTCACATCCTGAACAGTGAAAACCTGGATTAGGTCCTACAATGTTTTCTTTAAGGTTTTGTCTTGCTGAGGTTGCTCTGTACATTTCAATTCTCACAGTTCAGCATGCATTTAACCCCATACTGCCTTGTTCACATTAGACTTTTAAAATGTGTTAGCTAAGAATATATTTAAATTCTAGTTCAGATAAGGCTTAAGTACATATAAATGAACATCTCGTGGGTGTCCGTCCACGCACCCTTTTCAAGTTACCGAAGAAGTCCTTTTGACTTTCATATACCGATGAGTAACAAGATAACTTCACATTTCAAAACAATTATTCTTTAAAAGATAAAGTGAAATACTTGTAAATACAAAACTGAATTCCAATAAAGGGAACAAAAGAAAAAGCATAATAAAAAAAATAGATTTTTTGTTTTAAAATGGTATGAAAATCTTTTCCTCTTATTTCCCTGGCAAGACCCACACTCAGTGTTTTTTGCTTCTTCCAGCAGGCAATGTGAAGATTTTAGTTCCCTGTCTTGCATTAGGAATATGCCGTGTCAACAACACTTGAAGGGCTGCTAGCATTATCAACTCTAATTAGACCCAATATGAACAACAATTTGGGACCTGTTTAAATAAAATGTTCAATATTTCATTTCATTAACTTTTCAAATAAAAGTGTATACACTTCTACTTTTGGTGCAGTCTAATAGAAAAGCCCTGTCACTTCAGGGGAGAAGTCTAGCACTCCCACATTCCATTGCTGCGGATTCCCATCAACCTAGCTCCATGTTTAAAAAAAGAGCAGCTGGAATCATGTGCTTTCCTGCCCCACATCTCAATCACTGTAGGGCAATCCCTAAGCATCCTGAGAAGAGCCCCTTTTCTTAATTGCTGACCCCACCTTCAGTTAAGAGGATCGAGTTTCCAAGTCAAATATCTGTAACCACAAAATAGGACCAGCCTCAAAGAGAGAAAGTGTATGAAAGTTAACCAATATTTCAAGATAAATTTACTCTCCTTCCCTAATTTTAAAAGTAGAATCAATAACAAAGCTTTTACATTTCTCTCTGCTCCTGGCTCCAATGTCTGCCTGAGTTTAATTTAAAGCATATTAAGGCTTGGTTGCATGGGGAAATTGACCAGCACAGCTATAGCAGAATAACTATAGCACTGTAGCTATTCTGGTATAACTCCCAGGTGCTGACAAATCTTACGTTTCTTCACCTTAAAGGGGCTAGAAAGTCTTTAAACTACTGAAATGCGATCCTGAATCTGCAGATGGGGTGAAACAATAGCTTTGAGGGACATTATATGGCTTTAATAATCGCAAAGTTGACACCCAGTCAAAAACCGTTATAATTTAAATGTCAATACTAACTATTCAGTCACTGAGAATTTTAGCGGCAGCATCCAGCTAACATGTTCACCTAACACTACTAGATGCAGTAAAGGATAGGAAAATGGGCAGGGATGAGGGGAAAGAGAACCAGTTAACCTGCACTGCTAAACAGTAGAGCCCTGAAAAGTCAATTTCTCCCTCCCTCCCTCCCCCCAGGAGAGGGGTAAAGTTTTTGCTTGCTACAATTTTGTACTTTTACTGATGGAGCTGTTCTCACCCCTGCTCTTGTCCTTTGGTAGGTGTTTCCCTGGTTTTGCTGTTTGCATTGAAGCCCCAAAGTCTCTCTCTGCTTGCCCAGCACTTAGCTCTGAGGCAATACTGCTTCAAAGAGGTTTTGATGATAGTCCCGCTGTCTTTGAAAGCTCTGCTCCGCACATCTCAGAGCTGTGCAGGTTGGGGGGTGGGGGGGAGAGGAAGATCTCCATTCTAACTGGCTTTGAGGGCAGGAGGGACTAGAGCAGGCACTAAATGGTAGTCACTGGAGCAGGAGGGAGAGCGTGCTCCTTCCCTGCTGCCCCACTCCCAAATTCCTACTGGATCTTAAAGATCAAATGATTATGCCAGTTTTTTCCCCTCACCTTTTAGTGAAGGGCTGTGCCCCACCAATTAAATATTAATCTAGACCACTCCTCCTCCTGTACAAGATTCCTTCATGACATTTGTAGAACACTGCCAATCTAGGTTGTTAAACAATATATAACGTATTAGTAAAGCTGCTATCCATCCTTTCAACAAGTTTGATAAGGTTACAAGATTAAATATAAGATTCATATAATTTTGATATACAGAATTATATAAGAAAATTTCATATAGAAAACATTTTGCTCTTCACTAAATGAAGAAAACAAGTGTTTTATGTAACTGACCAATTATTAGGAAACTGGCACAACAATTTACCTCCTAAATTTTAACCTTGAAAATTGATGATAAAAATATCTGGGTTTGAAGCTTACTAACTGCACTGCATTTCAATACAATTTTTCTTTATAACTCAACAGTTCATCTAATTTATAGAATTATAGTGGGACAACAGTTTATATGAACTATAAAAAAAAAAAACTTACAAAAAAAAAAGTTTACCAAATTTTTCCAAAGGCGTGGTATGTGTTGGAAAAACAGTCTCTGGCATTACACTGGAAGCTAGAAGAAAGGTTTCTGCTTCAGCTTCACAAAACATGAAGGAATTTCTGTAATATTAAAAAACATTGAAGCAATGAAAAAGGTACAATGGTATAGGAAGAACTTTAGAAAAATAAGATACAGTGTCATTTAATGTACTAAGCAAGTAATATCATGTTTCACCATGCTCACCAATGGAACATTATACCTAGGACTGCCTGCAGCTAGTGATACAGAGGGTCAAAGCTGATGGTGAGTAGGCTCTCTTTCCCAGAAAGCTGTATTCTTCAGGATTCCTTATTCATTGAAAAAAACAAAATAACTAACTCTGTATAATCCTTTAGACGAAATCAGACATAACTAACAACCTGGAGCAAGGTTTCAGTAGAAAAATCCAAGTCCTGCTGTAGGCCCTCATAGTCAGTCCAATAATAATCTCCCTCCATTGGCTAAGCAGAAGAAATACTTCTAAGAGAACCTTTCTCCTGTTGGAGCACAGTGAAGGGATGAGAGATTCCTTCTCCCTCAGATACAAGAGTTCTGGAAAAACAGTAGGGGGAGAGAAGAGTTATCATTTTTTCCAGAAATGTTTCTTTTATGGATGTAGGGAAGAACCAGAAGTTTCCACCACAGAGGTAAGGGATCCAGTGTGCCATATCATGTTATATGGAGAGTAAGTTGGTTTGCTGCAGTCAGGAGAAGGTGCAAATACTGGTATATTTACTAATATGGAGAACATATGGACAGAACAGGATGGATTTTGCTTGGGGAGGGCAGAGTTGTTGGAGGGTGGAGTATGAAAACCCAGAACACAACATCCAGTGATCTATCTTTTTAAACTTCTTTATCACTCTGAAATTAGAACCTAAACACCTCATATCAGTAAAGGAAAACTATTCTAAAAATAGAAAGGGAAGTGGTGACAACATTAAGGTTCTTGTTATGTCTATTAGGAAATGATAAGAAAGTTACAGAACTGCCTAGAAATCCAGAGGGAAAGAAAAGTGGGTAAAGTTACTGGTGACTGGGGAAACCGGTGTGGCTAGCCAACAGAGCCAATTGTCATCAGGTGCTGAAGACTAGGTGGATTTATGAGCTTTAACAGAACTAAGATGACCAGAAACTTCTGGAAAGTAAACAGGATATCTGACAACATGGTTCTACTTAAATGCTGGCTAGCTCACCTTATTTTTTTTGCTTCACAGTGTTCGTTTCACTAGATCATTTCTAGTTTTACCTGTAGTAAGTGTGAAATCTACTGATTAACACTGCAAGTGAAGATTAGTATCTAACTATTACTAAACACTTACATATAAATTTCTCATTCAATATGCCTAGAGCTGAAGTAAGTAGTAGGAAATAATTCACTGAATGAACTGAAGTAATTAAAACCATTTTTCCACACTAAAACAAACACTATCAGAATGAGGTAAGTAGTAAAACAAAGAATTCATGCTCATCTCAAATGGGTTTTTTTGGATTCTTCAACATCAAGCATGCCTTTGAATGAAACTTTCTAACGAGATCGATTTTTGATACTATCATGATTCTCAGCACAAAGTAAACATCTAAATCAGGAGTCCGCAACCTGCGGCACGCATGCCAAACATGGCACGTGAGCCGATTTTGAGCAGCACGCAGCCGCCTGCTGCAGTCCTCGCCCCCAACCCCTCAGCCCTCCCCCCCCCCACCGCTCTCCCCTGCAGGGGCAGGAGGCAGAAGCTTGGTTCTGCAGCAACCAAGCTTCCCTCTCCCCTGCTTTTTCCCCCAGAGTGGTGCTTTCCTGCCCCGCCCCTTCTCCTTCCCTGTGCCAATCACCTGATGGCCCTAGTGGGGGAAGGGGGAGAGCAACAGGATGCAGGCAGTTCCCTAGAGGAGACAGAGAGAGGTAGGGACGGAGCCCCGCGGAAAGGGGTGGAAAAGGGCACATCCCTTCCAGCCCCCTGCCATGAGCTGCTCAGGTCAGGGGGCTGGGAGCACCCCTACAAGCCGAGCACTCCAGCCCTCTGCCCTGATCCCCCCCACACTCAAGTCTTCTGTCCTACACTCCCCAAGCCCCCCAGCCCTCTGCCCTGACCCCCCCCCCACACACTCAGCATTCTGCCCTGCAGCCCCCATAACCCCCAGCCCTCTGCCCTGACCCTTGAATCCCCCCGCCCTCTGCCCTGCACCCCCCCACCCCAACACACACCTAGCCTTCTGCCCTGCATCCCCACCCCTCTGCCCTGCACCCCCACAGCCCCATCCCTCTGCCTTGCACCCCCCACACACCGAGCCCTTTGCCCTGACCCTTGAACCCCCCCCCCCACTCCCAGCCCTCTGCCCTGACCTTGACCCCCCCGCACACCCAGCTTTCTGCCGTAACTCCCCCACATCCCAGCCCTCATCCCTGAACTCCCCTCCACCCCAGCCTTCTGTCCTGAACCCCCTCCCTCAGCCCTCTGCCCTGACCCCTGAAACCTCCCCACTCAGGTCTGGGGTCCCAGCCATAGGCCCTGCTCAGCCCGCTGCCGGCCTAGGTGAACAGAACCCCAGGCTGGCAGTGAGCTGAGCAGGCCGGCGGCGTAAGATCAGCATTTTAATTTAATTTTAAATGATGCTTCTTAAACATTTTGAAATCCTTCTTTACTTTACATACAACAATAGTTTAGTTATATTTTACAGACTTATAGAAGAGACCTTATAAAAACGTTAAAATGTATTACTGGCACACAAAACCTTAAATTAGACTGAATAAATGAAGACTCGGCACACCACTGCTGAAAGGTTGCTGACCCGTGATCTAAATTATAATGGTTAAATTAAATGTTGTTCCAAGACTTCTAGAAGGTTTACAACATAAGATTTATCAGGAGCTGTCTCTTCTCTTTAAAAACAAAAAAATGGCAAATATTAATCAGTGACTAAGACATTTCAACAAATGACAGGCTTAAATTGAACTTGACAAAAGGAGTTGCAATCTTGTGATATGCAAACAAAATGGCCTTCTACACAGAAAATAAGTAATTTAAAAAATGATTGATGTATTTTGTCCTGAATTTACACATCAGGACAGAATAATTCTTAAGTATAGCACTAGAAGTTGCAAGAGGAAAAAATACAGGAGAAAAAAGAGAAACTATAATAATCAACACTGACATTAATACAAGATATTGAGTCAGTTCTTGTGTCCGATTAACAGTTATACACATCTGTTGAGGGATTTCATTTTATTCTTAATTATGTTGATTCTACGTTTAAATTGAAAACAGCAGAAAAGTGTATTCAAACTGCTGATTATGTCTGTCAGCTAAGCACACTGAAGAAAGTTTAAGAACTCTCTCCCATTTGCTCAGAAAACAAAAAAAAAGATAGATATGAGAGAACTCCTCCGATGCAATTATTTTGAAAATGCATGATGAATGCGTGTTCAGCACTGTCTCGTTAAAGCATTAACACTTACCACACTCCTAAAACACATCTGAAGTCCAAAAATAAGACTTCTGCAACAACTATCACCTTATTTGGCTGTTAGAAAATGAAAGACTAATGCTCCATCTTCCCATTTGCAATCACATTCAGTTGAGCTCTCAGGAAAATTGTATCTCTACCTTTGCGTTGAGCTACCAAGGGTGTGTGAAAATTCGATCAAAGTCCTCTATTGCTCAATGCAAAAAAACCAAGCATGCTCAAAAGAATCTACAGAAAGACACTAAACTTACAAATGCAATTCAAGGAAATTTTGGAGGGATTTGACAGATGAGCTGATGGCATTATTGGCACAGTTTAGTGAAATCTGGCTTGATCTAATTAAGAAATGGAATCACACAAGAACAAAACTGAGGAACTATTCAAGCAGCTATTCAAAGCAGCTTTCCATTACACAGCCAGTATAACTGATCTCAAATTTAAAAGGTTATAGGCTGAGACTATGAAAAATAAAAATAAACTGAAATAGTATGTGCTTCGTGTTTCATTTGCTAAAACCATCAAGATCCATCCATTCCCCCCCTTGGCTATTTTTTATCTTGGATGAAAAATGTGGATTTTTTTCCTCCCCGGGTTGAAGAAAGTCTCAACTAACCATGGGAGAGGGTAAGACTAACTGGTTTAAAGTTAAGGTTTAAGTCTTGAAATTTAGTAGTCTGCATTTAAATCAGAAGAATTATTCTAAGAATAGGCAACATGCACATATTAAACAAACACTGACAATCCCTGAATCATGCAAAATTAAATTAGACCCACATGTATGAAAAATGGCACATGTAGGCTCATAGATCAGTGCACAGTGAGGTTATCACACTGATGCACGTGAAAAGCAAGCACCAGGATGTACAATAAAAAGTCTTAATTTACATAAAAGTAGCAAATAATCAGCTGTGAAAAAGTAGAAAATTATGATCTGAAAACAGATTTTAGTTTTATGTTTATGGTATTATATCTAAAAAACAATTGAATAATGTGATTTCAAACCTGAGTTCCCATTTAAACTTTTATCCACTTAAAACCATTGAACACTTTGGATAGGAAACATTTCTTTACCTTTGAACTCTAGCTAACACAGAGGATGATGACAATTCCAGTTCTCGTCTCTTCTGTCTGATCACTGTATGGATTTCTGTAAGTTCTGTACTGAAAGATAAATTTCAGAACTTTTTAAAAAAGGTTTGCATTATGCCAGTCTTGGATATTATGCATGTCAGTAACTGATACAAGCAAATTTATTAGAAGTCAATTATTTCTAAATTAGTTTAAAAATATTTCTAAACATTTTAAGTTTCAAGATTTATTCATGCCCACCCACCTGAACGTGCAACTGAGTCAGACTGTCCCAGAGCTACATGTTAAGCTATGATACTAAGAAAAGGTGGGAATTACTAAGGTGAGAGCAGAACGCAGTATCTGACATCTTTCGACTGGGTCATAAATAGACACACAGATTTGGGAAGTGATGTGTTGAATTACATCTCATAAGGTCATGAAGGAATTGAGTATGGGACTTTAAATTCATGAACTCCTCTAGAGAAGAGTTTCAGCATTCATCAATCCTCTAGAAGACTCCCAAATATACAGCCTGAGGAAAAGGTCTGTGATGAGATTAAACAGTGAAGAAACTGGGTTACCCTCACATTTAGTATTGGTAGTGTATATGGGACAAGTGAGGAGGAACTGCATTTCTTAAGTTATACAGTACTTAATGATATATATTTTCTCCATTTTATTATCCAACTAGTGTTTAAGGTTTTCTTTATTTTTCTCTTTCTTTAGACATTTTGTATGCATCATGAGTTCCCCAAACTCTCCCTTATCATGACCACCCACCTGAACAACCCCAAAATATTTGTGATCTCATATTTTACTGACTTTAAAAGTACTGGGCCATTTAGCAAAAGCTGGTTCAGGGAGATGGAAAAGTACTCCTCTCTGTGCCAAGTAAGATCAAAAACAGAAGATTCTCTCTGCTGTATGAGCAACCTAATTTTTTTTTTTTAAACTCTGCCCCTGCTCTGAAGTGTTCTCTCATTATTCTGAGAGTCAACTAATAATGGTCCTACCTAATTCAGCAAAGCAATAAGCCAGTGCTTAAAGTTAAGCATGTGGTTAAATCCTATTCAAGCCAGTGAGACTTAAGCATGTACATGCTTTGGTGAATAGGGATGGATTGCCGAACTGAGGTCTCTATTTCCAATATCAGACTTTAAAGGAAAAATGCAGGCTTTTGTTTAGCAAAGAGCGTAAGACAATTACATGCATTTGGGGGTAATAAAATATAAATGAAAGCATCACTTAACTATAATTACTGCATCTACAATGCTAAAACTTATATGTGTTAGCAAATACTCACCAGTCATTTCTATAGCTGGAGAAGGATTCTCCAGTGGAAGGAGATCTATTGCAAAAATGATTTCTGAAGCACTCATTGGAGCAGGTCTGTCTTCTGGGCTACAAAAGAAAAGTATAAATGAGAGAGAGCCAATACTAAATCTTCCACATCTTTAGTGCTTAATACCTGACTGTCCATAGACTTTAAATTATACTGAAAAGATTTCCTTCAGATACATATTACAGAAGCTTTATAGTTAAACCTGTATTGAGATGTGTGGATAATGCAGGACTAAAACTTTTATACTCAAATGTTTGAATTCAATCTCCAGGTTTTATACATATGCTCTTCATTGGCCAATTTAATTTTTTGTAGTCAGATTTTCTTTAGCTTTGGTAGAGGAAACATTTAAAAATTAGATCTTCTTGAATTTTTTCTGGTCTCATGGTTTTTCCTAACTTCTCTAGCTAATGAGCCATAGTACCAACAAACAGCTAAACCCACACACAGGGACATCAGAAAGAGTTCAGAAAGATGACAGGTTTCGAACTTCGTGGGTTTAAGAAAGCTTAAGTTATGTATGATCACATTCATCATCTTTGCTAGAAAAAGTCAATGCACAAGTCAAATTCAGCTAGTTCCTTCCTCCAATGTGGTCAGCCTACCTGGAGTCACCAGATCAACCTAGCAGAGATCCTAAAGAGGCAATTGGGCAGCATGGAGAACTGTAGGTAGGCAGGGACAGATGAGGTCTGTGGGGCATATAGAATTGTGCACATCTGCAGTGGGGCAGGGGAAAAGAGGCTTTATAAAGGGGCAGAAGCAGCAGCTTTCAGAGCCATCTAGGACCCCCAGCAAACCAGGCAACAGCACCATGGACAGGAGCATACAAGGAAGGAAGCAGAGAGGGGAATGGATTTTGCAAGGGATAGGGGCAGAATAGGTGTCTATGTTCCTGAGAAGAAGTGTTTTTATGTTTGGAGAGAACAGGAAATGGGGGGGGGGGGTGAGTTAAGGATGAGAGGTTTCAGAGAAGCCTAGAGTTGGGGAGAGCCCCAAGTCAGTGCACTCTCAGTCATTTTGTTAGAAATGCAGCGAGCTGAGGCACAAATGCAGTGAGCTGAATGCAAAAAACTAACTCCAACCTCATGTTTCCCCATGGACAACTACCACGTACACTTATTAATTGCTCATATCACCACAGAAAATGTTATACTGTTGTTGAGGATCAGGTTTTGTATTAGAGTACAATCTAGAGGAATGTTGTGCATTCATTGTTTTGCTGAGTAAGTTAGAAGCATCAAGAACCATCTTGTGGAGGTGCAGAGTCCATCAGTGATGGCATAATGTCATGCGTGGTGTGTTACAGCATGTTCAATCAGGTTGCCAAAATCTGAGATGTCCTTGCTCTTCAGTGATTGTGATAATGAATTTTGCACATAAGCTGCCTGAACGTAAATTCTATGTAGTTTTTGGATGCTGGGATAACTAAATCCACTGAGGTCCCTGGTACATACTTCGTTTTCCTATTGTCCATAAATTGCCTATTGCATTTTTGATGCTAGATAATAAACATCACCAGTACATAAACAAATTAAATTGATCATAACTGTGGTAGTTTGCTTTTGCAATTGTGATTTAAAAAAAAAAAAATTAAATTCAGGAAGACATGATACAAATCAGCAGTTGATTGCAGCGTTTATAGGTAAGTTCATGCTACAGTACATGAACATAAAAATGTGTTTGAGCAAATATTTCTCATAACTTTAATAAAAATGAACCATAAAAGTTTATCCACAATTGCTTACAAGAAAGTCTCAGTAATGACAGCAACAGGAGGCAGATATCAGAGTTCTTATTCCTATGAATAACCCAACAATGCAGGCACCTCCAATATTGCAGTTTATAAACTGCATACCAGATTAAAAATTGAATAATCAATAGGGTTGTCAAGTGATTAAAAAAATTAATCGCGCTGTTAAATATTAATAGAATATCATTTAAATATTTGATATTTTCTACATTTTCAAATATATTGATTTCAATTATAACACATAATACAAAGTGTACAGAGCTCATTTTATATTTACTTTTAGGTTACAAATATTTGCACTGTAAAAAACAAAAGAAATAGTATTTCAATTCCCCTCCTACAAGTACTGTAGTGCAATCGCTTTCTCATGAAAATTGATCTTACAAATGTAGAATTATATGAAAAGAATAACTGCACTGAAAAATAAAATATAAAACTTCAGAGTCTACTTCTTGTTCAGCCAATCATACAGACAAACAAGTCTGTTTACATTTGCAGGAGATAATACTGTCCACTTCTTGCTTACAATGTCGAAAGTGAGAACAAGCGTTCGCATGGCACTGTTGTAGCCAGTATCACAAGATATTTACGTGCCAGATGAACTAAACATTCATATGTCTCTTCATGCTTCGACCACCATTCCATTACAGTGCAAATATTTGTGATAAAAAATAATATAAAGTGAGCACTGTACATGTTGTATTCTGTGTTGTAATTGAAATCAATACATTTAAAAATGTAAAATAACATCCACAAATATTTAAAATAAATTTCAATTGGTATTCTATTATTAACAGTATGATTAAAAGTGCAATTAATTTTTTTTTGAGTTAATCACGAATTAATTGTAATTAATTGACAGCCCTAATAATCAATATTCCTTTCTTGCCGGGACAAAGAGTAAAGATGTCATATTTCAAACATTCTGAAAACTACAAAGTGACGCTGTTGTTCACAATGCAAAAAAAATTCCTGAAGTTTAATGTATGACCACTGCCAATGACATTTTTTCATGTCTATTTGGTGTTCATTATTAGAGCTGTTTGAACAAGACTAAATGTTTTGTTTCAATTTCAAGTATATATATTTTTTAAATAAGAGGAAAATTCAAAATCAGGTCACTTCCTTGTATAGTAATTGCAGTTCTTTGAGACACATGGTCCATACCTGCATTTTACTGTGGCTACATGTGTGATAAGACTGGAGGATTTTTGCTAGCAGTATCTGTTGGTCTGTGACTACACTCCTTATCTCCTTGTGCTCTGAACTGAGAGTAGGAGTGCTGTGGATTGGCTGCCTCTCCTCTACTGCAAATCATGCGTCAAGAATCTGAAGCAGAGGGGGTGGAATACAGACATGGACCACACATCTCAAAGAACTCCAGTTACCATACAAGATAAGAACCTCTTTCTTCAACTCCCTCTGTGTATTCCACTATGGATGACTGAGACAGTACTCATGAGGAGGAAGGTGTGAAAACCTGTGCAGTACTCATGACTGAAGGATTGTCAAACCAAAGGATGCTTTTGCTATGGAAACTTGCACTAGGACATAATGTCTTGCAAAGGTATAGCTAGAATCCCTAGTCTCAATGGCTTACCATCTTTTCACTCTTTCCATATAGTTAAATAACCTTAAAAACTAGCTATATTAAAGTAAATAGGTGCTGTATGTAAGCAACAAATTTTGTTTTGGATAGTTCTGAACTCTCTCTCTTCCACTGATATTAACAGGAGTCTTTTTTCTATTGATTTCTGCTGCAGAAAGACTGGGTACCTTATGTATGTGGCATATTGCCTTTTAATAACAGGTTTCAGCTTCAACGATTAAGATTATTCCAAAAATGGCATAACAAACAGCACTGGAATGGGACACGCAGAGTATTCATCCATCCCAGAGCCAGATTAAGTGACTGATCTGACATCAAAGGCTTTTTTCCCTGACTTCAGATGCTTCTAAGTGCATGAATGATAACTTCGTATCTACTTGGGAATGAGGCCCCAACAAACAGATCAAAAGACCTGGCTTGCGGGGCTGTCAGAGGAAGAGGAAGTGTAGAACTACTTTTGGGCTCCAAGAGGTAAAGGCCCAACTCAAGAAACAATGATCCAAAAAACAAACATCCTCAAGGCCCATCAGACACCAGAAATGTGGATCTTACACCAGGAAAACTGGGGCCATGAAACCTAAACTATGCATGATACATTTTTTTAAATAGTTCTACGTTTCTGTAACTGTCTAATGTAACTAACAGCAAATAAAGAATTCTTAGGCAAAATCCAAGAAAAACTCTGGGCACGGAGTGAAGGTCTCTATGATTACAGCTAGCTATGAAAAGGAAGAAACTGGCTGGAGACTTCATGGCTTCTTGTAACCTTGGCTCTGAACCTTTGGTGTAACATTAAATTATACAAAGAAAGCAAAAGAACTGGAAGATGCTAACTGGTTATCTTCAGATAATCCCATAAAAATGGAGTTTTTCTAAATCTGAATGTTCATTTGCATAGCAAATTATTTGGTTAAGTACACCTGCTGATTCAGGCACTCCTCTCTCTGTGACTTCTATATTTTAATTTCTTTGCCTAGGAGCTTGTAGTTGATGCCTCAAGTTGGTGAGAAAATAAAGTTCCAAACTATTTTTCTTTAGAGAAGAACTTTCTTTGAGCACTCCAGCTGCTACAATCTAAGACTTGGAACTATATTGCAACTCACTTTTAGGTAATTGCAGGGTACCCTTGCGACATTTTAGTATAAGAGAACAAAATGTACCGGTACAAAACTGTATTGCAGGTAGACTGTCAAAAGAAAAAGTTCGCATAACCAGTATTTCTTAAATCACTTGCTATTTTTTTAAAAAATAACTACAGATATGCAGTATTTTAGACAAAACAGACTAGTTGACTTTCAAAGTAATTTACAGTATAAAAAAACTTGACACTTTCACTTCCTAGTTAGTTTCAACCAAGATATTTCCTCCAGTTACTTGAACAAACCTTGTTTATCTTCACAGATGTAGTTTCCTTATTTCTTTCATCTGAAATACCACCTGTACAAAAATTAAGATGACACATTTTGGTCTCAATTTTAACACATTTTGCTCTTCTTTAATTATATATTTAAGAGCATTAATGCAACAGCAATATTGTATGCACTCCCAAGTGAGACTCTCCAAATGCCTTTAACAGTAAAAAAAAAGGTAAGAGCCAAGAAGCAATTTATGGAGAATAACCAGTAAAAACGATTGGGAATTGCTTTGAGAGGAAATTGCTACTAGCGCATATAAGAATGGAAAAATGAAATATTGAGTAGTCCATTAATGTATAACTCATAACATACACATACAATCTCATCGAGAGAGAGAGAGGCTGATCAAACTATGTTTATGTTGTGATATATACTTTTCCACAAAGAATTTCTCAGCAGTCAATTCGAGAGATGCTAATAGAACTAAATTTATGGATTCCAGATTACCTAAATTATCGAGTTTTTATTTAGAAAAAAAATTATTAAAGCAATTTTTAAACTTGTCCATGGACCAACTGCTTGTAGACCACAGAGAGAGATTGAGCTAGTCAAAGTAATAGCTCTCCTTATTTCCAACCACTAAACTACCTTAACAGACAGTGAAAAATACACCACCACTTTCCTAATATGACAGTAATAGAAATAATAAAATAAAATAAATACTTAGCAATTGCTATACCTGCCACCAGGATGAGACGCAATAATGAATGGGATGAGAGATGATACAAAATTGGGAATAAGAGAGAAAGGGATCCATGACACAATATTTCTTGTATTAGTTACGGCCAACACTATGAAAGGATTTGTGAACTCATGGATTATTGAAAAAAGTGACAATGTCAAGATACAAGGCTAATTTCACAAAATGTACAACTTCCATTAATTGCACTTGGAGTTCTGAGGTTCTGAAGAGCCACAAAAATGATTCAAAGGCTGGAGAATATCCCTTACAATGAGAGGCTTACATAGATTAATGTGTTTAGTTTATCAAAAAGAAAATTGAGAGCCAATTTGATCAGTGTATAAATACTTCCATGGGGAGATATAACTAGGTACTAAAGGGCTCTTTAATCTAGTGGAGAGAGGCATAACAAGCACCAATGCTGGAAGCGGAAGCTGGACAAATTCTAACAGGAAATAAGGCACACTTTTTTTCAAACAGTGAGCATGATTAAACACTGGAACAAACTGCCAAGGGAAGTAGTGGATTCTACAACTCTTGATGTCTTCTAATCAAGACGGGATGCCTTTTTGGAAGGTACGTTTTTAATTAAACAAGTTACTGGGCTCAGTATAAGATAACTGGGTGAAATTTAATGGCCTGTGTTATACAGGAGGTCACAGCAGATGATTTAAGGGCCCCTTCTGCTTGAAGTTCTATGAAGGTCCATAAAGCCTGCATTTCACCACCAGATAAAAAGTATGTTTTCCAATCACTTCAAGAGAAAATCTAAGGGTATGCCTGCACTGCAGTAAAAGACCCATGGCACAGCTGCTGATGGCCCGGGTCAGCTGACTTGGGCTTGTGGGACTACAATCTGCAGGTCAGACACTTGGGCTTGGACTGGATTCTGGGCTCTGAGCCCATAGAATTTATGGGCTCAGAGCCCAGACTTCAGCCTAAACCCAAACATCTGACCTGCAGCTTGTAGCCCCACAGCCCGAGGCCCATGAGCCTGAGTCAATTAACCTGGGCTCTGAGACTCAGTGCTAAGGTTTTTTTTGTTTTGTTTTTTGGGGGGCAATGCAGATGTACTATAACAGATTAACTTCAATATCCCAAGCCAACTTTAACTGTTATATTTTATTAATAGCTATAAATAGTATCAACAAAGAAAATGTCATCTTGCAATTTTGTCTCTACATTATATCAGATTAAAATGGCTACTGTCAAGTAAAGGAAACTTTTTAAAATAACTGTTCAGCACCTTACATTAATAACATTTTAAAATCACTTTAATACTGTTTACTTTCTAAGCTATCTAATAATGGCCTTTTTCCAAGCAGGCTACAATTTCCAAGATTTGGCTGAATTTTGTGAACTACAAAGCTCTTAAAAAGAACGATGCTGGTACTTTTAACTAGAGAAAGGTTCTCTGAAAATGTCCCCTCAAAATATTGCTAAAGCAACTCGGTACTGAACTGCTATAATCTTGCTGTGGGCTTCCTGTTAGCAGAGACTGCCAATGTGTTGAATTCTGATAAACGGTGCAGTGGTTCCATGATGCAGAACAACACCTGGTGGGTTGAAACCAAATCCATTTCACTGGTGATATATGCCAGTTTCATTATGATTAAAAAGAAAGCTTTCATATTAACTTTGCATGGTAGAGTGTATATAAACTTCTACCATAAACATAAGTTTTCCCTTTACATCCAAATTCTGAGCAACAGAAAGATGGGTTCCATTTATAAATGTAAGTCACACAAGACTGATATAATTCTTTTAAGATTCTGATAACAAAGGAAAGAAAATAATCACAGAATATGGGGATGAGATCCATGTGGCTCTAACAGTAACAATAAGAGAAAAAAATGTCAACTTACTGTAGTTCTTCAAATCTTTACAGAGTTTTTCTATTAATGGTCCTTTGTCAGCACATGTATCCCTTCTGTAAAATTAAATGAAGAGTTATTTGCAATAGCACCTATGGCTTCTACTGCACTAGACACACACCATCACTGCCCTAAAGAGCTTTAAAACTTTGGTAAGTTTAAAGCACTTGGATTGCTAAGGATCAGGCTGCAGGATCAGAGCCAAGATTTGCAACTTCACATCATCTGCAATGCAAAATTTTGCATTAATTGGCCCTGTTTCAAGCAATTAGTTTTATAATTGCAGAGAACCAAACTCTCACTATATTATCAATTCCCAGATCAATCTGAGAACCAGTGAGAAAAAATATAATGGGTATAAAGACTATTTTATTTGTTACCAAAGACCACCAAGTGAAGATCTCGCATGTTTTTAATTTTCAGCAGAACCTTTGCAGTTAATCATAGACTCAGACTTTAATCTTTTAATAGTTTTAGAAATTTACAATTTAAAAAGGGAATTTAAAATTTTATTCCGGAAAATACATCAAACACTGGTTTACAAATAAACTAGTTTATTTTAAGAATCCAGTATACAGCTCTTGGTGAATTTGCTTACTGTATTTTGGCACATAAAACTTTAATTTTTAGATTGGCATGCTTGCGTATAGGAGAAACAGCTGCTAATTGCTTTCTGAGCTACTGTAAGTTCTGGAATCATAACTCAGTTGAAAGAAGAAGCAACAAAGTCAGCAAAGTATTATTGCGGCTCCTTCACTGTTCTATTCATAGATTAATTGATAGTCAGTTTATTTTACTGTTGAATAAACTCATGTAGACATGGAAGTAAGAACCATAAACAGAGTTAAGTAAAGTGCCACACCATCAAACCGGTTGCTTATGTCAATGGTGTAGAGGCTCTAAAATATACCAAAGATTTAATAGGACACTAGCATCCCTTCCTCCATATGGATCAGTAAAAACTAATGACTTTTTTTAAAGCAATGCCATATGCACCAATTTTAACCGTGATCAGGTTTCTTTCAATGTATAAACAGACAACTTATGTTCATCTGACTGTATTGCCAGAGATCCCATTAGCAAAGTAATGGAGGGGAAGTGCTTTCATTGTGGTGGCAATTGCTTTACCCCACAAGGGGCCATATCCATTATACGTCTAAAGTTAATATTTTCAAAGCAGCGTAGGTGATTCAGCCATACATCCTCTCCATTAAAATTAATAGAAGATGTGTTAAATCCCCAGCCTGGTTTGAAAATATCAACCTATGATTTTTCTAATGTGTAAATTCATACCTTCTCTTACAAGTCATTTCATAGGCTGTATTAAAAGGAGAATCATGAAAATATTTTAGATATAATTTCATTGCAATCTACCCATATTTCTTTAGTGCCTTGATAAAGTTACTTAGAAAAGGCATACATGCATGCAGTTAGCTGCCTTTCTGAAGAACCTCCCAGCCCTGGTTTCAATGGTTAACAGCAAATGTTGACTCTTAAGCCTTTATCCAATATTTACTACAAATAAGCAGACACGACATCAGTGTCAAATTTATATATCACTTGCGGGAGAATGGGACATTTGGAACTCCATGTCTAAACTTATTAAAATTGGAAAAGATGCTCAAAACTATCTCCAATCTGTAAATTTGACAGCCATATTTATATTCGGGATTCATATATTACCATATATTACATTCAGAGCACCACTAACCTCATAAAGATTTTTGTATTCATGTGGTAACATTTTTCCTTATTGCAGCAGCAGTTTTCTTTTTCTCCTTTCTCCCTTAGTTGAATCTTCTCCTGAACCTGCAATAAAAAAAATAAAGTCAGTCTTGGAACTAGAGCACACCGTATAATGCATAAAAATTATTATTTGAAAACAAAAGCATGAGGACTTATTTTTTCCTGAATATTACAAGCTATACCAAGAAAGTAAGAAACTTCCTTCAGAGATAGCTATTTGGATCCCAAAACGTACAGGTCCTGTCAGGTATTTTTACAAATCTTAATTTGATATGTAAGGGCTTACTGGCCTTATCAATCATGCATTTAAATTCTGCAAGATCAAAGTGGCTACATAATCTAGCAAGATTCTGAATTTCATAGCAAGTAATTCCATTATTATCCACCCAACTTTGTAAAAAAACCCAGCATTATGTAGTACTTCCCAACCAGGAAGAGATATTTACTGTAACTATGGTTCTCCTTTGAGTAGCTGCCGATGTGTATTTGACTTAGGTGACTTGCAAGCAGTACCCCTCTCCCAGGAGGTGGGACTATGAGTCTATTGAAGTAGTACCGCCCTTTCTAAGTTTGTGTCTACTCTGGAAGATGTGGCAATAGCATAACAGTCTGTAAACATACGTATGGACAACCACATTACTGCCCTGCAAATGTCCAATATGGAACTGTCATTGAGGAATTTTATTGACATTGTTTACGCTCTTGTTGAATGACCTTGCATCGGCTGAGGAAAACTTTGGTAGTTTTTCAGAGTATATATTTTTTTCTAGCTACCTGAAAAACTACCACTCTCTGTGTGTGCCCCACCACAACAGCTGTATACAGCTGAGCCTTTCACAGTTAGTCAATAAACTTAAACATCTGGTTGTAGCAAAGCTTCTTGATACTTGAAATTAATTTCAACTTTTACTGGTGACTGTATAGAACAGCAAAACCTGTACATACAAACAGCACTTCTTCTGAGCAAGGATAATTTACATGCAAATTTATGCAAGGTTAGCATATAACAACAATGAAGTATTTACTTTTTTAAGTAAAGACAAGATGCAAGGAAAATGCCTATTTTGGGGGATACAAGGAGGGTTTCAAAGGATCCATATGAAATCCAAACACAAGTAGAGCGTTGTGACTCTACATCACTGTAAAAGTTTGCTAAGAAAAAGAATTTTTGTTCAACAACTAAAATGTTATCAAATATTCAATATAGTTCGTAAAAATGAAGTGTACTTAATTAGTGAGTCCTAGTAATTTCTGAACAACAGGCTTCAGCATGGCCCACAAGTTCCTACAACTGAAATGTATCTGAAAAAGAACTTTGGACTTACCTTTATATGGTATTTCAGTGCACCAAGCTGATACACAGTTTGAAAAGGTTTGCGATCAATCGGACATGAAGCCATAATCTGAAAGAAGATTTTTCATCTATTATGATTTACTCTAAATTAGAAAAAAATCTCTATTTTCTAGACTTTTAATTCATTTAATTATCCTGGGCTTCTTAGCAGAAATCTCTCACCCTCCACTAGCTACTCAGCTATTGATAGCCTCTCACTGGAAAAAGAAAAATACTCCAGCCATAGAGGATTGGATCCAATAAATATGGGAAGCTGTTATGGAAAAATTAACACACTAATTATGTACCCAGAAAAACAGACAGAGGGCAAATGGATACTCTGATATTTGGTTATCTTTTATTCAGTACTCAGACAAAGTACGTTCACCTGTAAAATAACCCAGCACACTTGTTCAAATTTTTAAAAATTAAAAATATTTGATAAACATGCCTATTCTGTTCAATGCCCAGAGATTTCACTCAATTTAATAAGATTGCTAGAAACATGTCTTAGGTGTAAGGAGGCTCACTGTGTAATATGGTAACACTTTGTTAAAGAAAGATCTGATGACTATGTTCTTATATGATGTGTGTCTAAACAAAAGCTCACTGACATACTAATTATTGTGTGTAGTGTAGTTGTAGCCATGCTGATCCCAGAATATTGGAGAGACAAGGTGAGTAAGTTAATATTTTTTTATTGGACCAACATCTGTTTGTGAGAGACAAGTTTTCAAGCCACACCCGAAGAAGAGCACTGTGTGGCTTGAAAGCTTGTCTCTCTCACCAATAGAAGTTGGATAAATAGAAGATACTACCTCACCTACCTTGTTCCTCTAAAACTGATTATTGTTTTGTTTCTGATATTTACATGGCAAGGATATGTAAACCTGTTAAGATTCCCTAAACAAAGTACAAAAACAAGAATGAAAGTAATGTGCTTGAAACATGCAGTGTTACAACTTGCTCATATTAATTGATTTGCATTTATTCCCCTAGTAAGATTTAACCAACCATCATAAAACACACTTAGGTATATTTATAGTGAAAACAACAATACATTTATTACCAGTGATTCAAGAGATGGTGAATAAGGATAATGGAAAGAAAAGGTTATATTTAAAACCAAAATCATGACATTTTCTAGAGACTAAAACTTAAATATTAGGTTAACCTGTCTAATGAAGTGCCTCACTCACAGCCTACGAAAGCTTATGCTCAAATAAATTTGTTAATCTCTAAGGTGCCACAAGTATTCCTGTTCTTTCTGCGGATACAGGCTAACATGGCTGCTACTCTGAAACCAGCCTTTTGAAGACTTCAAACCAAAACTGGCCGTGATCCCATTTTCATGAGTGTAAAGGCACTGCACTTTTACCTCCTAGGTGCAGGATGATGGGATGTCTTTTTTGTTCCCAAAATATGCTCCAGTGAATCTTTAAAGGCTATCAAGATAAGGTTCTCTTCCCTTGTTGTATTTCTATACCAGTTCGTTCCTTTCTGAAATTCTTACAATTCTTGTTCTGCATTTAGCTTTGATGGTTGACCAATTGTGAATGAGATAAAACTTAAATTTACATTTTAACAGAGACAGGTAAATAAATATTTTGTCTGACAGGAAACCTGCTTCTCCACCAGTGCTGTGATACAGAACATATTTTCAGCAGACATACATAACTCCTTACATAGCATCTGTACATACATTTCACAACGACCAGTGTAACCCTGGCTTTCATTTAAGCCCACGTAGGATTTTCTCTCGGGAACCAGAATATACCTACCAGAATCAGAACATTCTTGTAACCCCCTTGGCCAGCTGGCATTCAGGGTTTCTTGGGTCGTAGCATATATACGAAAAGTTCACAGAACTCAATTTTTCTATAATGTGTGACCATGGATAACACAGTTTATGTTCATATAGTGCCTTTCATACCAAAAGGATCCCACAGTTCTTTACAATCATTGTACAAGAGTCACTTTGCCCACTACTAAAAGACAGCCACCTCTGCAGTGGAACTCATCAGCTTTTTTATGGTGCATAGCATCATTATGACAATTTAGTATAGGAAATGAAGTTCACAACTAACTGAAATGTAAATGTAATTAACTGTAATGCTGTTCTCTTGCTGCAGAGAGGAAATGGTTCCTACCACTCCTAGGCATCAGTCTCCCTCTGCCCCTGTTTAATTGGATCTGGCCTCTCACAGACCCCTGCCACTCTCCTCCTCCTGTCTTATTCTTTTACCTTACAGCCTCCCTTGTATCACCCCCACCCTCCACATGATAAAGCTATCCTCTCTGCTTCTCCATAGATTAAACCCTGGTGGGAGATTGTGTTACTTGCCAAAGTGCTGAAGTAACAATTGCAAAGTGCTCAGTGTCAAATGGAAGAACCTATGCAATGGAACAGAGGATTCTTTAAGATCTTCAGAGACTAGCTTTCTATCTTTGCTCCTGATCTAGTAGTGGTGGCTGAAAAGCCCTGGTGCCACCAAAATAAAAACAAATAATGGAGGACAAGACCTGACTGGAAATCACAGGGGCATGCAGAATAGATACTAAAGCAGAGTAGGTGCTGAACAGGAGCAATAATTGAAGAGATGGATCTTCTGTGGGAAACCCCTTGCTGACCTCTGTTAGGAGGAAATGAATAAAATGTTCCAGGATGGTAGTTAAGTTCCATAGTGAGGTAAGACTGTCAGATACGAGGATGAATTTTGGTGGGTAGCACCTGACTCTTGCTAGACAGCTAAGATCCAGGAATAAGAATCCTACAAAACAGCTTCACAAAAGTAGAATTTCTAGGTAAGTAACATTCTCTTATTGCCGTGTTCTAGTCTCTTCTCTCCTAGGACACTACTCTAGCCCCACATAATCAGCGCAGAGACTGGGAAGAAATCAGGAAACCTCTCTTTTTAAAATTTTCAGTTTTTTAAAAATAACAACAGAGCTTAACTGTAAAATGTCATTTGTCATCATGTATATACTAGTGTTTTTAAATTGGTTCCTCTGTAGTAAAAAAAAAATCTGACAGTAGTTCAAGTCATGTTGGGCAATACTTTTTTTCCTTAGCTGTTTTTATAGAATATATTGAAAACAGGCTCTATTTTGGAAGGTGGGGAAAAGGAGAGTCTTTCAGATTAGAATTTTCAGGTCACTGCTTATTTTCTTTCCCACCCCATGGATGTAGCTTTGCCTTTAAAATAAACCTAAAACCTTCAGGAACTTGTATACAGTGGTATAAAAACTAGTTATTGTACATTTCAAGGAAGATACATTATTGTAATATTTTCTGTATTCCAAACTGGGTGATTTCTCATAACTCATAAATTAAAGTAATTGATAATTATTTATAAATGAACAATCATACAGAATGATCAAGGTAGGCAAGCAAATACAACTTAGATAATGTATTCACCCCACTTAGCCAGAAGGCCAATTAAACTACTACTTCACCCAAATACAAAAAAACCCCAAAACTTTAAAACTAACAGTAAATATTTAATACTAATTAATTAGGAAAAGTAGTGACCAACTATATGACATCATCATACTGCTAGTGGCCATATGTTTAAAATATACTTCTATAAAATCACTGATAAATTTCCCCAGCAATGGCATTTTGGTATCGCCCTACCACACATATAAATATAATTTTAAATTTCTTAAATTACATGGGCTGAAGGAATCCCAGATCCCCAGAGGAGAAAGGAACCTTCATAAAGTTATTTATTTGAGGTTTTCCCTCCACTCCCACTTATCTTTAGCCATGATGGAAAAAGCAGACAGGTTCCCTAGGCAGCTAACAAAACTTACAGAGCATACAAGCGAACTGAAAAGGTACATCTTTATCTAGCTTAGCTAATTAGACTAAGCTGTTTGGGGCAGAAAACACCTTTTATTCTGCTTTTGTATAGTGCCTAGTACGATGAAAGTCTCAATCCTAATCAGGCCTTATAGATGATACCTATATACAGCAGAAAATGGCAATGACAGTTAAGGAAAGCTATTACAGAGGGGAACAAAAGGGCAGAGATCTTATTTTCTAAAGATATGATTAGTGATCTGTTAAAGCATGCATTTAAACCAAAAAAATCTCATTTACTCTAGCGAAGAGGACTGTATAGAAGAAAACTCGCATAGGCCTGTATTGTACTGAATGAGAAACTTAATACTAACTGAAAAAGACAATGTTATTTTTACACTAGCAACTCAAGTCAGCAATACACAAAATGAATGATCCACTACTTTTACGTACTTTCAGCTGAAGCTAGGTTTGACACTCTTGGAAAAATAATAGTTTTGCTACAGTGGATTCAGTTCTTGAATAAATGTACACTAGATACAGAACAGAATTAAAAAACCATGGAAAAGAAAATTAAGGACAGAAGAAAGTTTTCTACTTACTTTAGACAAGCAAACAGAACCTAAAAAATAATTACTTGGTTACAGAGCAGAGAAATTGTGGTTATGATTTTAATATTACATGTCAATTTTTAATATGACCACAATGAAGGATCTAGAGAAAGCAACATTTCTTAATAAAATCCTGGAGAGCAGCATCAAACTAGAGAGTTAGAAAATGGAAGCCCCATTGTGCTAGGTAAAACCAGAAAGGCTTACAATATAAGATAAGGGAAGTATAAATAATTAGTGGAATGGGATTCAACTGAACATTTTTTTATATAATCAGCAATCGCAAATATAAAGTGGTGTTTATCCCCTTCTACCCCTCAAAATAGCCATAATTAACGGGCAAATTTCTTGTAGGCATCATAAAAGGTGGGAGGTCTTGAGAAAGAAAATGTAATGTATTAAGACTATTTGAACAGTGGAGAAAGCTACTTAGCACTATTTATAAACAAATTATTTAAATAATTTTGAAAATTTGAATCCAGTTCAAACACAGTCATAGATTTAAGTAAATGGTCAAAGTGATTAGTGACTACTTTACTTGACCGGCTAATCAGTTATTTTTCCCATTAAAGATTTCAGACACACAGAACACACTACATCTTTGTTCTGAAACTTACTTCAGCCCATTTAAGAATACAGGGCATGCAGAAGAAGTGCCTGCAGTTTTCAGGAAAACCAACCTCCTGTTCTAAAAGGCAGTTTAGACAGATCGGGCACCTGTCAGCTTCATCATATAACACAGCAGTAGGACAGGAACAGCTTTCTTCATTCTCGTCACCTGTTATTAACATTGAGACTTTCAATTATTGTTCATTTCTGGAACTGTATTAGATTTGAATACAACAGTTTGTGTTAAAAATAAGTGTGCTAACTCTTAACTGTACATATTAGCATCTTCCTGATTACAAGTTTAATATCTTGTATTTTTTGTACCAGGTAACAACTCATCTAAGTTGTAGTAAAGAGCAGAGCGGCAAGTCAATTATCAATGTTTCAGTTGTTCAGTCAAGCTGTTGACCAAAACAGTGATGTTAAAGGAATTTTAACTTGACTGGAAAAAACCTGAAGAGTCTGGCAACCACATAATCCTTACCAGTATTTTCCATTCAAAGGAATGGAAGTTAGCTCTACATTTGTTTTTAAAAAATATAAACACAGGAATGATAGGGCTAGATCAGTTCAATAATTTAGCCTATTTCATTTGGAATCAAATGGACACAAATCAGATATTAGGAACAGCAAAAAACCTATAGGAGAACACTTCAATCTCCTTGGACACACAATAGCAGATTCAAAGGTAGACATCCTGCAGCAAAAAAACTTCAGGACTAGACTTCAAAGAGAAACTGCTGAGCTTCAATTTATCTGTAAATTTGACACCATCAGCTCAGGATTAAACAAGGACTGTGAATGGCTAGCCAACTAGAAAAGCAGTTTCTCCTCCCTTGGTGTTCACACCTCAATTGCTAGAAGAGAGTCTTATCTTCCCTGATTGAACCTACCTCGTTAACTCCAGCCTGATTCTTGCTTTTATATAAAGACACATACACACCTGTCTCTAGAAATTTCCACTACATGCATCCGACAAAGTGGGTATTCACCCACGAAAGCTCATGTTACAATACGTCTGTTAGTCTATAAGGTGCCACAGGACTCTTTGCTGCTTTTTTAGTATAAAAGTAGTTCCTTTCTGTCTAAGCCACCTCTCATATGCTTGTGGTGTCTGGGCATAATGGGATGAGTTAAGCATGTCTCCGTTCTAATACCTTGTAATTCAACAAAAACATCTATCCTTAACTTTAGCTTTTTTGTACTTTCATTCAAATTAAAATTTTTTTTTCCATGACTTCCCCGACATATTAAAATATCTACTGTGCATGTTAAATGCAGCAACGTTCTTAATTTTGTTAAATCAAAACTTATTTTAAAATCAAACCAAACTGAATTCAATCCTTAGTTTATGATAGTCAGAAAGGACTAGTTTCATGACACGTCAACTTTAAAGTTTTCAGACAATATATTAATTCCTTCACTCAAAACAGTGTTTTCATGTTTTCCCACTCACCCATAACTCAAACATAAATGAAGAGATGTTACTAAAGTTTAGGAAAACTACATTGCTATTAAGTTGCAAACACTACTAACCCAGGGCTGGCGGGGTTAAGTTGCAAACACTACTAGCCTGCCTGCCACTGACTGAGAGGTCTGTTTCTGTTTCTAGAACTATGATCAGGTTGAACATGTTGCTGTAAAGGATTCAGGGACCTTCCCAGGCAGAAGAAAAAAACAAATTTTGCTAACCAGTGTAAATTTACAGATTAAATTCTACAACCTACAATCTACTAATTCAGAGAAAGATCAAATACAAAATCTAAGCACTTTGCTTGAACCTGACTACTGACAATAAAACATTTTCATGTTTTCCCTAAAATTTTAATTTCACGTAATTCCAAACATTGTCACTTTATTATAGGACACCACACACAAAAGTTATATATATATATACACACACACAAGTTATATATATTATATACATACATATATATATATACACACACACACACACACACACACACACACACACACGCATAAGTTACCTTCCATGTCTTCATGTTTTTGATCCTCAATATTTGGAATACATTTTTTTTTTGTTCTTCATCTCTACTTGGGAAATACAACCTGAAAAATATTGAAGTAACAATTTACTTTTGCTTAATATAGGTTTACAAAATTAACCACTATCAACTTTACAAAAGAATTTCCAATGCAAGCCGAATATGGACCATTTAATATGCACATTTTTGTAGCCTGTTTTGATCCCAGTGTCTCACTGGACCAGCTCAAGAAGGTGGCTACAGAAATAGTTTAGCTACTGTAAAGCCTAATAAAGAATATTTTTTTAATATCAAAACTAGTATTAATACAACTTTACATCTGATATTTTATAGGTGAACTACAAAACAATTTTTAATAAAATATCCCCCAAACTTATGTAAGATTCTAAAAGGAAAAATATTACTTTTTATTAAGAAAAATGTGTTCTTCCTTGAAAGTTTCCTTGATAAGTTGGCCCCTTTAGTTCTCATAAGTAGGCTTCTCCATCTCTAGCAAAACTGTAGCAACTATTCTCTGCCATTCCCACCTCAGCAGTTGGGGGCAGGGGAGTGAGGGAACAGCAGGATTTGAAAATCACTTAGGGCTTGGCTACACTTGAAATTCCAAAGCGCTGCCGCGGCAGCGCTTAGAAGTGTGAGTGTGGTCACAGCACCAGCGCTGGGAGAGAGCTCTCCCAGCGCTGCACGTACTCCACCACTTCATGGGGTTTAGCTTGCAGCACTGGGAGCCGCGCTTCCAGTGCTGCGGCACTGTTTACACTGGTGCTTTACAGCACTGTATCTTGCAGCGCTCAGGGGGGTGTTTTTTTCACACCCCTGAGCAAGAAAGTTGCAGCACAGTAAAGCGCCAGTGTAGCCAAGGCCTTAGACATATATAGAGGAGTGAGACAAGATGAAGATGATGCTCCACGCCTGAAGAATAGACATAGCAGCATGACTACAGTGAGAGGGCTTAGGGGAAGATGTTTTAGCCATGCTGAGTTGAAAGTGTTGTTTTGACATCCAGAAAGAAATGCGAATGAGGCAGGTTGAAATATGAGATTTGAGACAGGTCACACGTGCAGGTATAGATTTAAGAGTCACCAGCACAGAAGACAAAGTTGACACAATCACCCAGAGGGAAAGGTGTCAACTGAAAAAAAGAAGGACTAGAAAGGTCCCTAGGACCTACATCCTAGTCACTCAGACTGCACTGATGTGATGCCATGTAAGAAACAAACGGCCTGTCCACTGAATCAAGAGCTAGACCTATCCCAGGTCTTCTAAGCTGAGGATGGAAAATAGGCGTCTCTTCCTCTTTATCTTTCTCTCTGTGAAGGGTCTCTTTGTTTAGGTCACAAGGTGATGCCTTGAAAAAGTAACACTTGCTGAGAGTCACTAAGAATTGTGTAGCTGAATCACCCTTTCCTCTTGCTGCTTCTTAGACTCCTAAGTCTTAGAGGAAGAGAAGGGTAAACATCCAAGTTTCCAGGAGAAAGGTAGAAGTTGGAGACATTTTATAGTTTAAAACATGTTTACAATACCCAAGAATGTATTCAATTCATGTCCCATGTGCTTGTTGCCAGGAGACAGAATTTAAGAGATTAAGAGACAGATTTACTGATGTATATGAAGCCTGCTTGCCTGGAAAGCACGTAGATACAGCTGACTAATTCTGGTACCACATAGGAGAAACACTATAAGAGAGAATGAGCGTGGGAGAGGAGGTTACTTCCCCTCAGTCTATGGACAGTATGACTACACTTCAATTAAAAACCCATGGCTGCCATGTGCCAGCTGACTTGTATTCATGAAGCTCAGGCTTCAGGGCTGTTTAACTGCAGTGTACACTTCCAGACTTAAGCTGCATCCTGACCTCCAACCTTGCAGGGTCCTAGAGCCCACGCTGCAGCCCAAACTCAGAAGTATACATTGTAATTAAAACAGCCCTGCCACGGGTGTCTAACTGCAGCATAGATATACCCTTTCCAAGCCATAGCTCACTTTCCCAGCAGCTGCAGCTGCTTTAAGACCACTGGCTGTAACATAGTAACCTTCTCTTCTCTGAACTCTTCACCACTATCCATGCTCCTTATTACTAAGATTTGATATTTATGTGCACTTGGATTCCCATTCGCAGCAGTCCCCTTCAACACAGCTAGCAGCTCTTTGCTGAGACTCCCCCTGCTTCCCGGCTACTCCCACATGCTGTTTTACCAATCTTGTGGTGAGAACAGGAAAGTGAGCAGCATTGCTGCTAATGGTCGTGTCATGCCATTTAATTGGCTACTTCAGGCCACTATGGGCGTGCCTACGCAGGGAAACTGACTGAAATAGCTACTATGGAATAAACTATTCCAGAACAGCTAATCTGGAATCTCTCTCTATGTGGAAACACTTATTCCAGTGTAAGAGTTTCCATACAGTGATCTATTTTGGAATAGCTATTGTGCTTTAAATTCACACCCTACCTTATTCCAGAGCAACTTCCCCATGTAGACAAGCCCTAAGTTACTGAATGTCCAGGGTGTGCTTAGAGGGGAGCCTCAGGAGTAGATTTCAAAATAGTAAAGCTATTATGGGAGTAACTTCTGTTTCTCTGGCTCTCAGAAGAGCACACAGGGAGGGGCCTTCTGGATCTAGCATCAACAGTGAACAACACCTTTGCTGCTTTCCATTTGCTGTCAGGACAGAAAGATCATGTGTGAGAACAGGTGTTTCTAAATACAAAGGAGATATGTCATTAATGTGTTTTTAATCAAGATTTGTGATAGTTACCATTTCCTTTAGCTCCAGATAAATCTAGACTGTTTACTCTACCAGAATGCATGTTGTTTCAAACTGAGTTTGAAACAGCCTTTCTATTCTAAACTCCTAATTTAATTCCCTTTGTTAAGGTATCTGATGTTGCTCACTCTGGAAGTGAAACCAGACATCTGCAATTTAGATTTTTCAGGACTTCAAGTAGTTGTGTTAAAATAGAACACTTGTTACATTTTTAAACATTGTACTTTTCCCTTTTTGAAATGTACAAATCTAATCAACACCTCTGAAGCTCCCCTTTGAATGCACAATAACCATGAAATTCAAGGTTATATGGTTCCCACAGCAACTGTCTCTAGCCAGCTGTTCACACCGCTCTCATACGTGCTAAATTTTCATCCCCTTGTATGTAAATGATTGCCTAGGAAGGAGTATGGGGGTAATAGTGGATCACAAGCTAAATATGGAGTGGGCAGTGTGACACTATTGCAAAATAAGCAAACATCATTCTGGGATGTATTTGCAGGGGTGCTGTAAGCAAGACACGAGAAGTAATTTTTCTGCTCTACTCCAAGCTGATTAGGCCTCAACTGGAGTATTGTGTCCAGTTCTGGGCGTCACATTTCAGGAAAGATGCTTGTTTAGTCTGGAGAAGACTGTGAGAGGATATCTTCTTAGCATATGTGCAATGTGCCACAGGTGGCACGTGACTAGGATTCATCACTGAATTTGGTCAGCTGGTTGGATCCCTTACCTTCCCCGGCTCGGGCTGGGTACTGACAGGTAGTAACATGAATACTGATCCATGCCCTCCACTGTTTTCAAGTACATAAAAGATTGTTACAAGGAGGAGGAAGAAAAATTGTTCTCCTTAACCTCTGAGGATAGGAGAAGCAGCAATGGGTTTAAATTGCCACAAGGGCATTTTAGGTTGGACATTGGGAAAAACTTCCTAGCTGTCAGGGTGGTTAAGCCTTGGAATAAATTGCCTAGGAAGGTTGTGGAATCTCCATCATTGGAGATTTTTAAGAGAAGGTTAGACAAACACCTGTCAGGGATGGGCTCGAGGTCCCTTCCAGTCCCATGATTTCTATAATCACTGTACAGCAGATGAATACATGTATAGGACAGGAAGTGCAAAATACTGTAATAATCTGCAAGAGGAGTTTGATATAAGCATATGGTAGTTACCATAATGGCAATTCAAACAACAGCACCAGGGTAAATGCCCCATCTCTCAAAAAGTGTCTTGAGATATTTAATGACAAAAGTGGTAATAGCATAAAGTCCAGAGAAGCAGCCAAGTTTAGGTTGACAGGCAAACCCCCTGTCAACTTTCAAGTCTCCAAACATGAGTTGCAGTAGCATTAATCTCTAAGATCCTCAATTTTGGCAGCCAACCCATAAATTCATGGTTTACTGTGATTGAAAGCATGCATTTTTTACTGGTGCTTCCTCTGTCTGATCTGTTCTTATGAACAAGTATTCTGAAGTGTTTTGAGCAGAAACCTTGTCAATGTCAATACACTGCCAAATATAAAGAAGAAAGCATGGACATCATAGAACTGGAGAGATGGACATAACCTACGTAGTAGATTTGTTGGGTTTAATTTTTAATTTTTTTTTTTTTTTTAAACAGCAAAGATTTTGGAGATTTTCTAGCAGGAAAAAAAAAAAGTACTGAGTGTTATTCTAAAGAAACTGAACATTTTGATGGAGAAAAGCCACAGGATTACAGCTGATTCCAACAAGGTTGATACATTTCTGATCTTATTCCCAATCACAAACTGACCACTTTCAACAAAACCAACACAAGAGCTGTTTGCTTTTATTTCACTGAAAATAAGAATAAAAAGTTATTTCTTGAAGGAACTTTGAAAGGCTATTTTTCCCACTTAGTTTTAAAAGGATACTACAAGGAACAGAGTAGTAACACAGTTAAAGATTTTTAAGGGCACTTACGTTATGTTAGCATCCAAGGAGTCTGGAATGCGTTCAACAACTGAGTTTTGATGAACTGTGGAAAACAAAGAATTTTAAGAGCAAATTAAGATTTTTGGAGGAAGGTGGGGGATGAAAGGACTGTTAGAAGATGAAGCACTTCTCTTCCCCAAAACCAAATATCTTCCAAGTAAACAAACTTTGGGAATGTAAACCTTAAGAATATTTTAGTAGCACTTCTCAGAGAGCACTTTATTGCAGTTGTATACCACCTCAGTTTAAGTTCTTATTAGAGAAAATTTGCATTCAAAATGGAGAATATTCATCGGTCCAGTTTCCTCAGTTTCTTAAAAAAAATCCTGCTTTTGCATGCAAATTGTGAATGTCCAGTAAGGTTAAGACATATTTCTGAGAAATTTTCTATTTGAGTTTTAATTATAGCAAATTTTGTTGACTGCCTTGTGGATGACACTGCACAATGTATATGCAGCTATAGTCATCCAGGTGTTGACATGGAATATTCAAAAATGAAATGAGTGTTTGCAAAGAGTAGCAGCAAAGATGACACCACGTAAGTCTTCCAAAACCAAGAGAAATCCATTCTAAAAATGTATATTTCCTTTACAAGATAAGCATACAAAATACCTAGTTCAAGAGTAGTAGCAACATTATAATTGAGACGATGCTTTCTCAGGCGCTTATAAACTTTCTGTAGAAGTTACCTTTTGGCATGTAATTTCTTATTTAATCTCAGTCTAGATATAAATTGTGGGCATAGTTTGATTAAGTTAGCAATTTTTCAGATAACTGAGCATGAAAGTTTTCCACCAATTAAATATGAGCTATTTTAGCTTTAAAATAACTGTTTATAAATTTCAAGTTTAGAGATTTAGGCTGGATTTCAAAAGAAAATTTCAGTCTCTGTCTTAATGCAAGACAAACGTATTTGACGTGTGTCAATCAATTCTTTTTGAAAATAAGGTACCCAGGTACAGTTCCAGATGTTTCACTTTTATCATTAGGAATAAAGCCCCAAAGATACCTACATCCAAACATATCAACACCAAGCCACATATATATATTCCCTAAGAAATAAAATGCAATTGTGGTTACTGTATTTCTAAGCATGATCTTATACATCTGAAAAGATTCACTAGCGTGACCATTTATATTTATTTTTGAAATAGCTAAATGGTAAAACTATGTAAATGTGTTATGGTTTAGATAAGTGAGTTAGGACAAATTAGAACATCCATAAGTTAGTTACATTACAAATCTATTAAGGCATTAAACACTACACAGCACAATACATATTACTGAACAGGCAGAAGGGATCAGAGTTTGAGTTGTTAAAAGTTACGTTTGAATATCCTAAACTACTAAAATTAAAATCGTTACCATAAAGTTGCAGTGGTGTAGAAATAAATTAGATAAAATAAAGAAAAAAACTGGAGGTGCTTTGGATGCACTCAAGACTCGTATTTCTACACCCAAAAGATTGTACCTGTTTTTGATGAGTATAACCAGGTGTGACCAAAGATAAACTAATGAAATCTTTTTAACCACGTAGTTTATTTACATGAAGTAGGAGATGATGATTGAAGAGAACTTCCCCATCGATGCTCCAACTTGCTCTAAGGGCTTTCCTACATACAGAATTGCATCAGTTTAAGTTAAGGTGTGATTTTAAACTGATTTAGTTAAACAGGTGCAAAAGGGTCTGTGAACAATCTAGTACCAGTTTAAAACAGGCTAAATTTGGTTTAGTACAAACTGATAAGGAAGAGGTTTAAGTGAAATTGAAATAAGCCACTCAAGCCAAAGCAAGAAGGGGTTTTGCACTGGTTTAAGTAAAACATCTTTATAGAGTATTGACAATGCCTATGTTGACACCATATTTTCCCCACTAGTTCAGTTTTGTTTTTATAAATCTTTTGTGCTTCTCCTACAAAAAAAGGACTACAAAAACTGATCCATCTTCCTTGACAGTTCTGCTCCCAATGTGTGCTTATAGTCATATCTGGTTGATTAACTAAAATTACACACACTAACTCTTTATTACTATTAAACTGGACAGAGTCAACATACTAAAAGCCATCTAAGTTTATTCTAGTTCCTGAATCAAACAGAATCCACCACATTCAAAAGCTAGGTCTGAATTCTGCTATTACACTTGTGCTACCAAGCGGACCACACTGAGTTACATATGTAACAGATGGTGAATATGGCCGGAGTTGTTATTACTGATATCACCAAAAGCAAAAGATTCTCAAATTCTATGTTTAGGTTTCAAAGTTCTCAAATGGGAAAGCTATCTTTTTACTGGTAGGCTGACAAAATGTGATATGGAAATCATTGACACAAACATGGAATTCATTTAGCCGCTCAGTCACTTTTCAAGATAAGATTATACAGTTTCACTAGAGTCTCTAGAATAGGCAAATTAGAAACTATTCACCTACAAATAAGCATACTTCTGTAAAGATGTGTTCAGACTAGGAAAACCATCAGCCAGCTACAGCGATAAAAGCCATATTCCAAGAGATTTCCTTCCAAACAGTAGAGGTAGGGCAGGCTAGTGAGAAACTTGCAAAAGATTATTTTCAGATAAATTAAGAGGTAAAAGACCCCTTTCCTAAAGAGATAATCTGTGTAGGATTCCCATTCTTAAGCAGTTTGTGGGCTGTCTCAAAAAAAGGGCAGCTAACTACAACATGTGCAAAACAAATGATAGACAAGGATGATGCCAACACTTTAAAAATTTAGGAACACGGGAATTGCCAGACTGGATCAGATCCAAAGTCCATCCAAGCCAGTATCCTTCTCCAACGGTGGCCAGAACCATACGCTTCAGAGGAACATGTAAGAACCCTGCAGTAGGCAGATATGGGATGATATAGGTCTCATAGGTAGAGGTTGGCTTAAACCCTGAAGCACAAAGTTTAGTATCTCTTCCATCATCAAAATCAACTGTGGCAACTCTGAATATCTCTTGATATCTATTTAAATATTAAAAAAGGAATACAGTATGGAGATAATCTCACCTGTATTCTCAATGCTACCTGTGCTGATGAAGGATGAAGAACCCAAAGGTGAAGGGTGGCACTGAAAGGGCAAGGAACTGGGAGTGTGGGGTGGGAAACAGTCTTTAATTGCATGTCTACATACTATCTTAACATACACAATGGGGCAAATTAAGGTTGAACTAGCAACCTTACTTCTTGCATTTCCTAACTTTTGAGTGCTTGACTATGCAACCTTAGTAATGTTCTTCCAACACAGTGTGTGTGTAATATATACAGGATCCAACATACCACATTTTTGTGGGCCTCTATTTTATATTTTAAAAAACATTACACATTAGAACAAAGTCTTTTTTAGTATATAATTAAAATACATCTTTACAGAAGACGACATAGGATTTACTAGCATAAGATATTCTGGGGCCTTGAAATGGCTGTCTCTTCTTTAAAGGTGCATTGAAAAGTGTTACATGAAGATTTAAAAGTTATTTGAAAGATCCCAGGAGGAAAATATATAGCTATTTAAAAATGCAACTTGAAATTATCTGAACACAGTGGAAACAAGCATTAAATAAAAGCTACGGAATCTAAACAATGGACTTCTACTTCTTCAGCCATGCTGAGTGACAGCCTTCCATAAACACAGGTCAAAAACTTTACTACTCTAAACACTTACGTTCATTCTAAGATGTCTCAGTGAATATTTCTGTACTGAATTTTCTTATTAGCTTCAGTGCCATGATGATTTTTTAACTGAAGTTCTTAAAAATAGTTGCACTGTTTGAAATAAGGGAAGTGTTCAAAAAAGTATCATTAAAATCCAAAATGGGTTAATTTCTAAGCTACAAATCTGCAATACACTTGGGCTCTAATTGAGGAAAGCATTCCTATTCAGGAAAGGACTTAAACATGGTTAACTTTGAGCATGTGCTTAAATTCAAGCTAATGATGAAACTTAAGCACATGCTTGATTATTTTCTTAAATTGGAGCTTTCAGCCTCAATGAGAAGATTCTTCAACAATGTAACAGGAACATTATTTGTGAACCAAATAAGTGACTAAAAGTGGGGGGAAAATCATATTGTGTATTACATGGCTAATGCACACCATTGCTTTTAATTTTGTGATCTGAGAATCAAGTTTTTTCAAACATTCAAAACTGCTGAAAAGTGGTTTTGATATTTTAAAAGCTAGTTCACCTGAGAAATAGTGTGGTTTTTGAAGTATTAGTTTTAACTAAAGTCTTCTGCATATAGATCCTTTTTTCAAAAATGGAGGAAAAGTAAAAAAAAAAAAAAAAAAAGGATTTAGTGTGCAGAAAGTGTAACCATAATTTCAACTCTATTCATTTGAAGCGATGCAAAGGAAAGTGATATTTTGTGGAGTTAGAGGATGATGGAGACTAAATCATTCAGACTACTTTTGCAGCTTGCCCTGAATGTCCTTACTCAATTGTCCAGCAGCACTGCTAAAGCCTCACCTATGGTCACTTTTGTGATGGCTAACAGGGTAGAAAAATATCACTATGCACTGTAGCTAGAGGTCTGGGAGAAGATTTGCTTTATTTAATACCCATAGTGATGGGCAATAGGAGAAAAAAAGGAATTAAATATAAAGGAGAGGTAGACCTGGATTGGAATGTATATTCTGAATTCCATTGTTTTTGGCTTCAATTACTTTTTGTGAGGATAGGCTGTTAATGGACAAGCATCCTACTCCTAACTTCAGGCTGATGAATGCAACATCCATGGTTAAGGTAATTACCATCTTGTGACAGAAATGAGGTCCTCAATTTTGCGTGTATAATCAAACCACAGTTGAGAGGATTGTGACTTGGACCTCTATGTGCAGCTCTCTCAAGTATTAAATGGATTATAAAGAGAAATGGAAAATGCAGTGGTGGTATCTCTCTGCTGTTCACATCTGACCTTAATATACAGGAAATCCCCAGCCCCAAAAACATATTAGATAGCATTTGCATACTGCGAGTCCTGGGATAAAGTGAAAATAGGTTTAGTTTTGGTATAAAGATTATACTGCTTTGCTGCAAAATCCCTGTGTGATCTAATGAAGTTTCTCACTGCAGTAGTGTCATCAAGGTTAATTAAGGTTGTGAACTATGTACGTGGTTCTTTTGAGTTGGTTCAAAATTTTCTGGTCACCATGTTGATGACAGAATAATCCCATCTTACTGGTAGACTCATCTCATTCAGTTACACAGGCTCTTAATTTGGTGTTTAATTAATTAAATTTTTCACCCACATTATGGGCTGATAATTATTTCCTGTAGTTTGAGATCAGAGTACTCCTCTCCTGTAAGGATAAAAGGCCCCATAATTTTCTAACTTCAGAAGGCCTTGAGGCAGGGTTGATAAAAATCTGATTTACTTTGTTACTGTATTTAAACTATAAGGTTTTTTTCCCCCAAAATAAGAACTGTTTAAAATGAAATATGAATTTAATGCAAAATATGTTAAGGCCTAAATTTATAATCTCTTAAAACATTTGCACAAAAAATAAATATGCTGAATCCATGAGTATCAAAAACGGAGTTAAAAGCTGCTTTTTTCATATAAAGAATCAAGAAAAACGTGTTTTGAGATCAAGCTCTACAACTATGGCACACTAAGTCATGTCCCATATTAAAGGCTTGATCCTGTGAGGCACCCAAGGGCTGTGCTACTGGATACAAGAGACTGGCAAAAGTCATCAAAGGTGTTGGGACTTGGCCTCTGACTGAAAGAAACATCATCATGTATCTCATCAGGATAATGCACTGAGCCCATTTGGGTGAGCTCATAGTCCTATTTTAAAGCTCAGACAGGGAGAAGCTATGATTGGCTCTATTCCTAAGTCATGAATATTTATGACTCTATCCACCATAGAATCTTAACTCTCCACCTCAAGGAAAAACACTGATCTGTCCAGTAATTACCAGTCCTTTCTTCTGGATGGTTCCAGCACTTCAAGTAAATGAGCTTGCTCTGTCTCCTTACATGTGTACACAGACAGACAAAAACAGAAATCCATTACAGAAATCCAACCGTTTCTCTCTCTGAACAATTAAAAGATTGCATTGCAAAAGGCATGAGGGTTATACAAGCAGAAGTCTAGGACTGGTAGTTTTTTTGGGGGGGACAGGGGAGTTATGTAACAATGGAGAAGAAGCAGAGTTTGAAACCAGAAAAATACTGGTGTCAAAGCAGGCCACTGTGGGAAGAAGGGACAACATTCTCCAAGGCGCCACCTCTTGAGTTCATTTCAACACCTGGTAACTGAAGAAAAGAACTGGCATGGCTGCAGGTCATAAACACAGATCCAATCTGGAAATATTTTCAGGAAATTCCTGTACCTCTGGGTCAAAAAGAAACACATACAAAACGTAAACAATGTGACAAAGAGATGCAAGGCCTGGTTTTCAGAATGAAACATTATGACAAATGCTCAACAGAAGGCAATGACTAAAAAGGATGAAGGGACATGTCTGAACAATCTGGTTAAACTTATTTTTACACCCTTCTTACAGACTGCCAACTATAAGAACCTAAGAACAGCCATACTGGGTCAGACCAAAGGTGCATCTAATTCAGTATCCTGTCTTCCGACAGTGGCTAATGGCAGGGGAATGAACAGAACAGGTAATCATCAAGTGATCCACCCCATCATTCATTCCCAGCTTCTGGCAAACAGAGGCTATAACTTAGCCTCTGTTTGACAGAAGCTGGGAATATAATATATAGGAAATCCCGAGCCCCAGGGTACTGGGATAGATGGAACTTTGGTCTGGCCCATTATAGCCGTTCTTATGTTCTTGATAATTATCAATTGCTTTTATACTGCTACTGCTGGACTTCTGAAATGATTTTTTTTTTGCTCAATATAATCAAGCATTCTATATGAAATTTTCCTGTTTAAAGGCAAAGTTTTAGGTAGTTATGGAATTTTAACACAACTTTTTTTTCCAAGCTGTTTAGCTGGTACATTGTTAGAGATAAGGATTTAAATAGATGTAGATAATCCTTATGATTTATTAAACTATTTTCCCTACAAAACTGAGTTTAAAATAAATTACATCATTTAAAAAGTGGTACAAACTTGCAGGAGGAGGAATCTTTCATATACAATCTCGTTTTCTTTAAAGCAATAAATTCAGTAATAATCAGTGAACAAGAGCGACTTTTTTTTTAAACCATTTTGTTTTGGATCCATAAGGGGTTATGAACATCCATCATCTGCAATGTTTACAACTTCAGAGTCATCTACCAGTGCCACCAACAGTGCAGCAACTAAACATACAGTTAACTACCTTTATTAAAAAATAAAATAAGAAATCTTTATCATCCAGTAAAACCATGGAGGAGTTCAAAAATCAGCACACTCCAGCAAGACTCCACACGAGAAGATTGCTCAGTTCACTTATGCAACCAATCCTCCTTTTCATCTTGTTCAGAGCAAATATTTAATTTACACTGTGTAATCATTAAGACCAGGTTACACTCCACTCGTCAGAGCATACATTGCTGGATACAGTGTATGAGAAGGAAATTAAACAATGTGCAAAAACATTGAAGGGAAATTCATTAAGCTGAATCCAGTAATGCATGCTTATGTGACAGCAGAAGCTAGGGTTGTTTAGCTCACATAAACAGGTGATACATCAGATGCCTATACAGCAGAATACTTAAAAGTAGCAGTACATGCTGTTACAAAAATTCAACTGTCAAGTGTGCAACCTCCTCACAGACAATACTGCAAATGTAGCAGACAGGGAAAAAAAAAATCTTAAATAAAATAATGAAGAGAACCTGAAATTCTAACATATGGGTATAGTGCTCATTTGATGCCTATTTTAGCCAAAAACTTAAATACCACTCCAGGAATAAAGGAAAATTAATGGAACCTTGTCAACCGCCTGGAAGGATGGTATTGTGATCTCATTTTATAAGGACAAGGGACAGCGCAGTGAATGTAACAGCTACAGGTCAATCACCTTGCAGACTCCAGGAAAGGTGTGTGTACATGTTCCGTTGGCATGCAAAATGTAACAGCCATTTTGTTTCAGCTAAACTGAGGAGAGCAGAAGGATCCAAACTAATTCTTTTGCAAGACGTACGATGGAATTCAATGGTTGACTGTTTTGACCTATTTATTAAGAACTGGACTATTCTGATGACTATTTGTGAAGAAAAAAGTGACAAAATACCTGGCACTATCACAGCCAAAGTAGTCAACATCAGACTAAAAAGAAGTGTAGAAGACATGCTGAATATACTGAAGTCTATTTTCATAGCCTTGAACAAACTGCAGAAAGATTGCTGCTGTACTGCTGATGCTGTTGAAATCTGGAAAGAACTTCAAGAGACACGGACAAAAGAAATATCCACCAACAAACTTAAATTGCAGGCAGTAAAGAAGCAGATGGATCAAGTACCTACACCTCATTTTCTTGTCAATATTCTCATCTCAAAGTTCCAGGGTAGTTGCCTAACTGCTGAAGATGATGCTGCTACGACAGGAGCATCTAATAATCATTCTTCAACCATGCCAACCACAATAGATTTCAGAGCTGGAAGTGAACCATTCAAGCAAGACATGTTTGCTGATTATATTTTAAAGAAAGTCCAAACCCTGAACTGGTGGAAGTAACTAGCCAAGCATCTGGAACCAGAAATTGTTGAAGCTTTAAATCAGTGTTTGACAGTCGTAGCCTCTTCTGTAGGCACAAAATGAATTCGTCCAAATGAAGAAAATATTCTATCAAAGTTAAGAAATCTATTGGGAGTTTAAAAAGCAAGAAAACTTGTCTCTCTCTTCCTGTGTATGAATAAAAAATGAGAGGAATGAGGGAGGAGACACAGATACTCTAGTTTTAAAAGCATAAAGGGCTTAGGAGACGGTCTCATTTTCAAGAGACTTAGGCTCATAGGAACTCAAGTTCCACTCACTTTCACATAGCCATATTTGAAAATTTTCCCAGGCTGACCTGAAATAATCAATTTAACTGATTACAGTAAAACCCTCTATTTAATAAATCACTAAGTTGTAAAGGTGAAACACGTTTTGATAAGATTAGATTAAGTACCCAAAACATCTACGGTTCTTTTGTTTAGTAAAAATAAATATTATATGCTGGTTTGTGTGTTTAATTAAATTCCAGCTCCCATCCTAATGTAGTTTGCCACAGATCATAAATAAAAAATTAATTATCTAGTAAATGAGCAATATTCGCCATTTTCCAATGTACTAATAACGTACAATTACTAAAAATCTGAAAATATTAAGCCATATAATTGCTTAAATAAATGAACACTTATAGTGTGCCCTTCTAGATAGCAAAAAGATGTATCAAATCTAGTGTAAAAGCTCTATTTATCTGTAAATCAACATTTTAATGGTTATATGAGAATGCATCTTTCTGTAGAAAATAACTGACGTATAAATGGAAACTGATTTAAAAACGAGGCTTTCCACTTGGTGATTTAAATCACTCCACCCTGCCCTGAAAGAGAATATGAATTCTCCAGCAGACCATTGCTACTGATGGTTTTATAAGGACTTGACATGAGCTTTTCCTAGATGTTTCCTTCACTACATATCTTTATGGGTAATCCACAAAGAGTGGTGACAAGTGACAAATGAAGCAGGTAAAAGAAACAGACCCAGTGGTAGAAGTTTTGTGCCAAAGCCGATAAATTGCTTTGAACACTTTTCAAATTTGTATGCAGTGGTTGGGGAAAAGGCAAAGATAGTGGATTTGTCCTGGGTGCAGGCCAGACTGATTAACACAGGCTGTCTCTCATCAGTGCTGATTCAAGACTGTCCCACAGGAAATAAATTTCTTTTGTAGATTGAAACTTTCAGGTAAAGTTCTCTGCTTCTGTTGTGGCAGCGCAATGTGTAGAGACACAAATACCAAGACTCTGATGCTTCAGTTTTTGTCTGCATTGCTATCTAAGCCTCTGGAGAGGCTAGGAAAACTTTATTCCACAACATGTACTTTGGATCCATGTCCTTCCAGGGTGAAGGTGGCTCTGGGGAGTACTTAGTCCTCTACCTCCACTGTATATTTTATTTATAATGGACTATCAGACCAATGTCAATATATTTCAAGTCTTCCTTTCTAGGATAACATTGATGAGACAACTCAATACGGATGCATATTTCCTGGTCCAGTAGGTTCAGTCCTGGGTATTATTTCTGAGGGAGGATTACATTTAAAAGGCATGTTTTTAGTCAAAAAATAGCAGCAGCATTGGAGAAATAACTCCAGAGACTGAAATTTAAGTCTTCATGTTCTCCAGATAACAAATGAATATTAGTTGTTCGTGTCAATATTCATTCTATCAGTGTTTATTAATACAGTTGATAAGGTAACACTCAATTGCCTGTAGACCCCAATGTAAGGAGAAATGCAGCTACTTGAGGGCAATTCTACTTCTTAGATATTCCAGTGGATAGTACTGAGAAAAATGTTCTTCTGCCCTGAGTTCCATGCATGTGTATGGGGGATTATAGGTGGTTTTTAAAATAGGAGACACGGGTTGCAGTGTTACAAAAACAAAATACACTGCCTTCATCTCCTTACTGAGGGGGCTAAATAAGCATGAATTGGGATACCACACAGACATATGCACTAGTGGGTCCATGTTCCAAGCTGTGGGCCAAGAGTTGAAACTTCCACTTTCAACTCTTTTAAAGTATGCATGCATGCAACCAGGCCAGGGGAAAAGTCCTACATGGAAGAGCAAAACAACCCAAACTCCCAGTCTGTACAAATGAAAAGGATCCAACAACTGGCCAGGTAAAAACCAAGTCTTCTGACCTTCTGGAAAAAGCAGTAATGTTATCTGTTTATTAAAGTATTTTTGAGGGGTTATTCACTGAGAGGTTTAGAATCACAGAACTGGAAGGGACCTCGAGCGGTCACCTAGTCCAGTCCTCTGCACTCATGGCAGGACTAAGTATTATCTAGACCACCTCTGACAGATGTTTGTCTAACTTGCTTTTAAAAATCTCCAATGATGGAGATTCCACAACTTCCCCAGGCAATTTATTCTAGTGCTTAACCATCCTGACGGTTAGAAAGTTTTTCCTAATGTCCAACCTAAACCTCCCTTGCGGCAATTTAAGCCCATTGCTTCTTGTCCTATCCTCAGAGGTTAAGAACAATTTTTCTACCTGCTCCTTGTAACAACTTTTTATGTAAGTGAAAATTTATGTCCCCTTTGTCTCATTTTTTCCAGACAGAACAAACCCAATTTTTTCAATCTTCCCTCATAGATCATGTTTTCTAGACCTTTAATAATTTTTGTTGCTCTTCTCTGGATTTTCTCCAATTTGTCCACATCTTTCCTGAAATGTGGCACCCAGAACTGGACACAGTACTCTAGTTGAGGCCTAATCAGCATGGAGTAGAGCAGAACGACGACTTCTCATGTCTTGCTTACAACACTCCTGCTAATACATCTCAGAATGATGTTTGCTTTTTTTGCAACAGTGTTATACTGTTGACTCCTATTTAGCTTGTGGTCCACTACGATCCCCAGAACCCTTTTTGCAGTACTCCCTCCTAGACAGTCATTTCCCATTTTGTACGTGTGCAACTGACTGTTCCTTCCTAAGTGGAGTACTTTGCATTTGTCCTTATTGAATTTCATCCTATTTACTTCAGACCATTTCTCCAGTTTGTCCAGATCATTTTGAATTATAATCCTGTAACCTCTCCCCCTGTGGTACCGTCCACAAACTTTATAAGTACTCTTTAGGCAAGGGGTTCTCAACCTTTTTCTTTTTTAAATCCCCCCCCCACACACACACACACCCCCAACAAGCTATTAAAATTTCACAGCCCACCTCTGCTACAACAACTGTTTTTCTGCATATAAAAGCCAGGGCCAGCATTATGGGATAGCAAGCAGGGCAACTGCCTGGGGCCCCAATGAAGCTAAATTGCTCAGGCTTCAGCTCCAGGTGGCAGGGCTCGGGGTGGCAGGGCTTCAGCTTTCTGCCTTGGACCCCACTCAGTCTAATGCTGGCCCTGCTTGGTAGACCCCCTGAAACCTGCTCGTGGTCCCCAGGGGGCCTCAAACCACTTGTTGAGAACTGCTACTCTATGCCATTATCTAAATCATTGATGAAGATATTCAACAGAACCGGACCCAGAATTGATCCCTGCAGGACCCCCCTCATTATGCCCTTCCAGAATGACTGTGAACCACTGATAACTATTCTGTGGGAACAGTTTTCCAACCAGTTATGCACCCACCTTACAGCAACTCCATCTAGGGGGATTTTAAGGGAGATTGATTAGGATTAGCAGTCAGAAGTAATGTTTTTATTATAAGAGCGCTTAGTCACTGTAAGTATGTGTACTGTATCATGTAAAACATACCATTTCCCACCATGAAAATTAGCCTGCACTTAAATAATGGGTGCATCAACTAACCCGTGGGTCCAATATGCCTGATACTGAAAATGGACCAATTTCCCAAGTAACGTGAACGAAATTTATCCTATACACTTCCCAAAGCACAGCCCAACTAAATGAACAGAACTAGTGAAGGAATTCCAAAAACAAGTTCCAAAACCAAAAGAAATCAGGCAAAACTGTCAAAAAATAATCAGAAGAAACATCAATAAGCCTTGATACACAGCATAACAGTTTCCATGGCTCCACTTGCTGGTAATGAAAAGTAATTGATCACTGAATTTACTATAGGCCACTGAAAATACAGATAGTGAAAATTCTTTTAAGGTCTCTCCCATGATTTCTTCTATGCTTAATGGCATCTGCCGTGTTCTGTAAAAAAATATATATGCATTGTTAATTACAAACTTTTTTTGGTTTTGTCTTTATGGTTGTGAAATAAGTTTCCAAACGTGAACCAATTCAGTGCTGTCTTCCCAAGTCTGCAAGAAAACTCTTGTGTACACTTAAATATTATGTCAACATGGAGCAGGGATGTGAAAAAAAACCACACCCCATAGCCCTCTAGCTGAACGAACACCCAGTGTGAATGCAACTATGTTGATGGAAGAATGCACCCACTGATCTAGCTACCATTGCTTGGGTACATGGTATTCCTATACCCTGGGAGCTGCCCAAGCAGTGGCTGCTCCGGCCACTCACCAACCACTGACCTGGGCTGCCCAGAATCCGTGACAGGCACAGAGCCCTACACACAACACAGAGAGATCCATACACGGCCACAATGGTAAATAGGTTGAGAACCGCTGAAATACACTAATAAGAAACCCAGTGGACATGGCCCAAGTGCATCTACCACACTTTCTGCAAAGCTATTGCACTCCCTCCCATCCTCAGAGAAAATGAAACCTCTCTTGAGGGAGGATTAAAAAAAACAAACACAAGACTGAGTGAAATAGAGCTTATTTTATTTAAAATTACACATCAAATTAATTGTTGGATAAATTATCTTTAAATATTTTCATACACGTGGAATGATTTCTTTAAAAATTCCAGTCTTCTCAAAATTTCCCATAGAATACTGAAGGTGAATTCTTCATAATGTATAATTTTCCATGTACCTCCAGACATCCTTGTAACAACTAAATATGGTGGTCTGTAACCAGACATATCCTGAGCAGAAATTACTTACTGCCTTTCTAAAACAAATGAATAGAAGTCTATACTCAAAATGTATTGGTCTAAAAACACAATGAATATGAAGTCACATTTCTGATGCACACAAGTACCATGATAACCACTGCCCTATAAACGCAGATTGTGAAGACACCATATAAATATTAGATTAACATTAATCTAACAAGTTTCAATGTTTAGTTTTAGACTAACGGGATACACTCCTAATACATTGTGCCTGAAAATGTTCAAGTAGTAAATAAAATGACAGTCCTGAGAACATTTGAAAAGTTTCTGAAGAAGTTTTGAATGAACTGGCTCTCAGTCTTAAAGATACCTCACAAAAGAAGAAAAATGGATGACTATGTTTACTTCTTTATAATGTCTAAAGGGTTTTGTTTCTTACTTTTAAGACCACTTGGGAGTAGGGATTTAGGGGAATGTTCTGTTTTAACACATACATACACAGGAAATTCAGATCTTGTCATCCTATTTTTTTCCTGGAAGACTATGTAGATCCGGATAACTTTTAAGATAACATTACAAGTACCAAATGAGTGAAACCTGAGCCGCTGAAAAGGGAAGAACTTTTATTCAGGCTCTTTAAAAAAAAATTGTGATGTGTATTAACAAAAACAAACAACTGAGAAGAAAGATATCTTTGCTAAAGATTTAACACTATGACCTCTTTAAGTAAAAGACTGTGGAAGCTCCCAATCCACTTCCAGGGTCTCCTCCAAGGAGACGATCAGTAAAAAAAAAAAAAAGAAAGACAAAACTTGTTTCATGGTATTTCAAAGGTAAAAGACAAGTGGAAAAAGAATTTGAAAAATATTTTTCAAGGCTTCTTTATACTTCATAAAGCAACCAAAGAGGGCACAAACTAACTTTTGCATTTTTAGGCTTCCAAATATAACTTCACAAGAATTAGTACAAGATGAGTTAGAAAACTTCATATCCCTACAAAATAAAATTCAAGTATATTTTAGTTAGTGATATTAATTTGTCATTTCATCTCAAGATCCTGATATTTTAATTAATGTTGCCAAGGTTATTACTTAGATATGAAGGGCTGGGCAGGTAAGAATTTACTCCACTCTTCGTCCTGACAGTAAGCTTGAACTCTTTTAGTGTATGTCTGTAATATAGCAGCATAGCCACAGCACTGCAGCAATAGCATAGACATTTCGTACATCGATGGGAGGGATTTTTCTGTTGACACAGGTAATCCACCTCTTCAGCCGACCTAGTTGCATCTACAAAGGCACTGGCAGTGAGGGGGAAAAAGTATGGCAGTCTGTCTAGGTCTGACAGGGTGTGAAATTTCTCACAACTGTGAGCTATGCAGTTAAGATGACCTAAGTTTTAGGTGTAGGCATCAAACAGTACCACTTTGATAAAGGTTTGTCTACACTACTGCTTAAGTCGAGGCAAGTTATATTGCTCGGAGTGTGAAAAAGCCACTTCCCGAGTGACATAAGTTTCATCCACTTAAAGCAGTACCTACACCATGCTATGTTGGTGGGAAATGCTCTCCTGCCTACAAAGCTTCCCCCTCTCATTTGTCCTGTTGGCATAGCAAGTCTTCGAGAGATACGCTAGAGCGGTGCAGCTGCACTGATGTGGCCCGGTAGTATATGTTTGCCCTAAGTTAGGTGTCTTTCCCTTAAAAGCTAAATCCCCTTAAGAAAAAGTTGTGTTAAAAGCCAAATGGATTAATGATCCCATGAATGATGCTGTGGTTGTGCAAAAAATAAAGGAGTTAGTCCCCTGGGCTCTTTTTAGACTTACTGAATATCAACTCACTGGTATAAAAGTCCTAAAAAGTTATAAAACTGATGAGAGAACCTTTAAATAAAGTTCTGTTGACTTTATATAATTTTTATCTATCTTTAAAGTGAAACTGCGTAGAATATCACGGACACAATTCTGTAGTCAAATCAGATAATTAGAAGATAAAAAAATACAATAATGCTATCTTATATTTAGGCGTTTACACAAAAAAGTTAGGAAATATGTAAGTTCTAGTTCCTTACAGGAACCACATTTAAGCTACTTATACACGTGATATAGTTTCATTTCATGTTGCATATGCATTACACCAACAATAATGGATTATAAATTTATTTACATATGCAATTATATACATGTAATTGGTTATTTCAGTGTGCAGATAACCAAGTATATGTATAAGCTAACAAAACAATACTCCCAAGCGCTGCAGCTGAATCTGTGAGGATGTATATACAGGATCAGGGCTTTCATTACTAGTAAGAAAAGAGCCATACCATGTATGAGAGTTACACTAATTCTCTTCTCTGGCAAAAACACCAAGGAGTCCTTGTGGCACCCCTTGTTGTTTTTGCTGATTCAGACTAACATAGCTACCCTTCTGAAATCTCTCTTCTCTGGAGAATTCACTCCTCACTGAGTACTACACATACAAGGATGAACTTCTAAAATGAAAAAGTTAAAAGAAAAAAAAGTTTCTAAAATTTGTTATTTTTAAATGGTAAAAATCCCAAAGTGATAAGAGCCCAAAGGCTAATCTTTTCAGAAAGTCCCAAGAACCTAGAAAACAGCATAATATAAGTATTTTTCAACTTCAACTGTAAAGTAACTACTGGACTGCTATACCTGATATCAAAGTTTGCACTGTGCTAAATTCCACTTAAAATTTCAGCTGAATCTTTAAATTTTAACTTAAATATAAAGTTTTATTGCTGCAATTAAGAATCTTATATTTAGCATAAAGCTTTAAAAAAAAAAGTCAAGTTGCACTGGACCCTCCATCCCAGATAATTCTTAGAAAGTAAACTCTTTGGGGGTAGGTGCTGTCATATATATCATATCTGTACAACGACACCCAGCCTTTGGGCACTATTGTAATATAAATATTAATGACAATCTATATAAAGCACAAAAACCTGTATTCCAATAAGTAGTGAAGCAGTACAGAAAATAAATTCACAAACTATGTCTATTTATATTTTAAAAGAAGCTTCCTTACCAATTACATTAACACCACAAAAGATTAACAAACACAAAAGAGTTACCTTGCTTTTCACTATTTACTTTCTGTATTTCGCTCTTCTTGGATATTTAGTTTCACAGCACTTGTAGTACAAACACTGCAGATTTTAAAGTCTCTGAAAATTACTCTCAATTCTAAATAAGTAGTGCTGTTACTTTTATTAATATGCGGGAATGTGAAATAGATATATATGTACATTTAAACCTGGGGCCTTTTCTGTCCAACAACATTCTTTTAATAGATATCAAGCAAAAAAAATAAAATATAGGACACTGGCTGACCACCACTACACTCCCTCCAAAATTCAAGAAGTCTCACTGATTTAAGGGTCAAATTTTCCTCACTACCATTTTTCCCCCAGTGTAATTCCAATAACAAATTACTCCTGATTTACTCCAGCATAAAGGCAATCAGACCTAGGCTAAAGCCCAAATCCCTCCCTTTAATTTTACTACAGTTTCAGGTTTTAATCTAATTCTTAGTGCCTGAATGCAATGTGCTGACATGGTGATGCCAATACAGAAAGCTTGTAGCCACACAGTCTATTACAAAAGTGGTCTAAGTAAGATTTTGACCGACCCGAACGGGAGCAACTTTTAGCTCATGGCACGGGACTGCTGTACACAAGCATTTTAACAAGCTTTGGTCCGTGCCTATCTCGATTACGTATAGTAGAGATTTGTTTTGGTGGTTTGGTTTTGTGTAACAAAAGCTTTCCCCGGATGCTGGCGGAGCGGGGAGTGGGGACGACGACGAGAAGAAGTGCTCAGGGGCAGGCTCAGAGGCCGGCGCTGGCCCGGGGACTTGGGAGCTCAGTTATTCCAGCCGCTGGTTCCCTTTGTTTTCCCTCTTGCCCCGGGCAGATGCGCAGCCAGCCGGCAAGGGCCCAAGCAGCGCAGCGCGCCCGAGCCCAGCGCCTGCGGGGCAACGGCCTGTCACGTTTGGGTTTAAACCCTCGATCCGATCGTCTCGCGTCAGTGTCCTCGCACGGGGCTAAGCACCAAATCCCGCCTGCGGCCCCGGCGAGGGGGAAGCAGAGACCGCAACTCTCCGGTGGGCTCCAAGCTGAGGTGAAGGCCCCGCGGAGCCAAGTTGCCGGCTCCGACACGGGACTGGGGAGTCGCCCCGCAGCCCCACCGGGAGGCCTGGCTCAAACTACTTTCACTTGTAACATAGGAGCTGCCGAGAGTCCCCCCCGCCTGCTCCCCAGGAAACGCGACACGGCCCAAGCGCTCCCCAGAGGGACCCCAAGAGGCCCCCAGCGCCTCCTCGGGCTGCCGCCCCCTGGGCGTACCTGGCGCCAAGGATCGGAGGCTCCGGCCGTAGAGGCCCCGCGTCCCCACAGGGCTCGGTCACTGCCGCGCTGCCAGCTTCCCCAACATGGAGGCTCCGCCTCGGGCTTCCGGGAGCCGCCGCCGCGGTCGCTTCTCCGCGGCTGAAGCCCGAAAAGCGTCCCCGGCCTAAAGGCTCCGCGGGGGGAGGAGCGGGCTCCAAGCGCGCTGCGCCACCGCCGCCCGCTCCGCTCCGCTCGCTCCTCAGCGGCTCCCCGGCCACATGTCAATGCGCGGCAGCGACTGCGCAGCACCCACGGAAGCCGCGCGGCGGCGCTGCCCAACCGCCTTTTGCGACAGAGGAACAGCGTGGCGGCGGGCGGCGCAACCTGACAACGGGACGCCTCTAACCCGGCCCGCGCGCGCCGCCTACAAGGGCATTCTGGGAAAGGTCCTCCGGCTCCGAGCTCCGGAGGGCGGGGGGGATCAGACACCGCCGCGATAGGAGGGCGCGAGCAGAGGAGCGAGGCCAATGGGCTGGGCTGAAACCTCCGGTGGGGGCGCGGGCCGCTGCGCGTGGTGCCGAGCTGCGGGGGCATGTAGGGGCTGCAGTGATGCCGCTGGCAGCAGTGGCGGGAGGCGCGTGCTCGCCTCGTGCAGAACGTGGTCTGCTCCCTGCTGCACCCAGCGCTGCGGGGTTGATGGCAACAGGTGCCCCCAGTGGAGCGGGGCGTTTCCCCCTTTGCCGTGGGCGCTGCTGACGGGGGCCCCGCAGCTGGTTCCATAGGGGCGCACAAACCGGCTGAGCGGCATGTGCAGGGCGGGCGGCCTCGCCTAGGGCGTTCAGGAGCCCGAACAGCGGTGTTCATGCCAGTGAGTAGTTGTGGTGTTCGGCTGGTTCCCCTTGTGTGAGCAGCAGGGCTTGTGAGGAGAGATTTGACGAAGCAGGTTGGACAGGGCACAGGTTTACCCAGGTTCTTTGTTTCCAAGTTAAGAGGGGAGCCGTGTGATGATCTACTCCAGGGGTTCTCAGCCTTCATCACGCTGCAACCGCCTTCTGACAACAAAAATTACTATGTGACCCCGGGAAGGGGGACAGAAATATGAGCCAGCCTGAGCCTCACTGCCGCATATGGGGTAGGGGGGCCTAAGCCTAAGCCCAAGCCCAAGCCCAAGGGCTTCAGCCCCAGGCAGGGGGCTTGTAACTTGAGCCCCACAACCTAGGATAATGTGGAGCAGGCTTTTGCCCTGGCTCCATGCCCCAGCAAGTCTAACACCAACCCTGGCAATCCAATTAAAATGGGGTTGTGACCCACTTTGGGGGGTCCTCACCCACAGTTTCAGAACCATTGCTCTATTCTCAACTCCTGTAATTAGAACACGGATCTCAAACTCAAATCACCACGACGGCCATCTGAGGACTCCTGGCCCAAGAGCGGCATCACTGACACTTCCCCCTACTGGCCCCGCACCAATTCCACCCCTTCCATAAGGCCCTGCTCCATCTCCATTCCAACCCCTTCCCCAAAGACCCCACCCCAACTCTGCCCCTATTTCAACCCCTGCCCCACCTCTCCTCTGCCTCCTCCCCTGAGCAAGCGGCTCCCTGCTCCTCCCCACTCCATCCTGGAAAGTGCTAAGTGCCTGGAGGTAGGCAGAGGAGCGTGGACGTGGCACACTGGGGAGGAGGGGGTGGCGGGTGAGGGGAGCATGGCCGCTGCAGGAAATAACTCCACGGGCCATGTGTTTGAGACCCCTGTTTTAGAATTTCCCTTAAATAATTCCTGCAGCAGAGCTTGTAAAAAAAATCGCTTGATTTAAAAATTATGAGTGATGGAGGGTCCCCCACACATCTTACTCAGTTGTTTCAATGGTTAATTACTCTCACTGTTAAAAATATATGCCTTATTTCCAGTCTGAATTTGTCTAGTTTTAACTTCCAGCTGTTGGATTGTGCTGTACCTGTGTCTGCTAGCGTGAAGAGTCCATTACTAAATATTTCTTCCCCATACAGGTACTTATAGACTGTAATCACATCATCCTTAACTTTCTATTTGTTAAACTAAAGAGTTTGACCTCTTTGAATCTATCACTATAAGGCATGTTTTCTAATTCTTTAATCATTCTTGTGGCTCTTTTCTGAACTGTCATAAACAGATGGTTAAGGGTTAATGTTTCTTTTACCTGTAAAGGGTTAAGAAGCTCAGTAAACCTGGCTGACACCTGACCAAAGGACCAATAGGGGGACAGGATACTTTCAAATCTCGGTGGAGGGAAGTCTTTCTTTGTGCTTTTTGTTTTGTTCGTTGTTCATTCTCGGGACTGAGAGGGACGGGACATCATTCCAGGCTTTCCCAATCTTTCTGAATCAGTCTTTCATGTTTCAAAATTGTAAGTAATAGCCAGGCAGGGCAGATTAGGCTTATGTTTGTTTTCTCCTCTTGTAAATGTGTCTTTTTGCTGAAAGGATTTTTACCTCTGTTTGCTGTAACTTTGAATCTAAGGCTGGGGGGTGAATCCCTCTGGTCTATATGAATCTGAGTACCCTGTAAAGCATTTTCCATCCTGATTTTACAGAGATAATTTTTATTTTTTCTTTCTTTTATTAAAAGCTTTCTTTTTAAGAACTTGATTGATTTTTCCTTGTTTTAAGATCCAAGGAGTTTGGCTCTGTGTGAAGCCTCTCAAGGCAACCCAGGGAGGGGAAAGTCTGGGGGGAAAGGGAAGGGGATGGTTAATTTCTCCTTGTTTTAAGACTCAAAGGGTTTGGGTCTGGGTTCCCCAGGGAAGGTTTTGGGGGAACAGAAAGTGTGCCAGACACTAAATTCTGGCTGGTGGCAGCGTACCAGACCTAAGCTAGTTATTAAGCTTAGAAGTGTTCATGCAGGTCCCCACTTCTTGTACTCTAAAGTTCAAAGTGGGGAAAAAACCTTGACATGAACTCTCTCCAATTTATCAATGTCCTTCTTAAATTGTGGACACCAGAACTGGAAGCAGTATTACAGCAATTGTTGCACCAGTGCCAAATATAGATTTAAAATAACCACTCTACTCCTACTTGAGATTTCCCTTTTTATGCATCTCCAGATCACTTTAGCTCTTTTGGCCACAGCATCACACTGAGAGCCCATGTTCAGCTGATTATCGACTGTGAGCCCCAAATCTTTTTCAGAGTCACTGCTTCCCAGAACAGAGTCACCCATCCTGTAAGTATGGCCCATATTCTTTGTTCCTATATGTATACATTTACATGTATCTGTATTAAAAGGTAATATTATTTGTGTGCCTCCAGTTTGCCAAGTGATCCAGATGGCTCTGAATCAGAGATCTGTCCTTTTCATTATTTACCACTTCTCCAATTTTTGTGTCAGCTGCAAACTATATCAATGAACATTTGTTCCAGGTCACTGATGAAAATGTAAAATAGCATGGGGCCAAGCACCAATCCCTGCAGGACTCCACTGGAAACACACTGGCTTGATGGCGATTCCCTTTTTACAATTACATTTTGAGACCTATCAGCCAGTTTTTAATCGATTTAATGTGTGCCATGTTTATTTTATGTCATTCTAGTTTTTTAATCAAAATGTCACTGTAATACCAAGTCAAATGGCTTACAGAAGTCTTAAGTATATTATGTTTACACTATTACCTTGTATTAACCAAACGTGTAATCACATCAAAATAAGATATCAAGTTAGTTTGACAGGATCTATTTTCTACAAACCCATGTTGATTTCTTTAATTTACATTACTCTCCTTTACTTTATTAAATTTTATTCGGTTCCTGTGTGATTCCAATCCTCACAGTTTGCACAGCATAAGAATTTGCTGCAGATGTAGGGACAAAGTCATGGCCAGCATTTTGGGCCTTGCAGAATTGGGCCTTAATAGTCTAGGAAACACACAAGAGTCTTAGTTATGTGCGCCTAACATATTACCTCATTGTAACAATGTTTATTATTATATTATTTGTTGAGCACCAACAGTTAAGTGTGTGGTGCTTTGCAAGGTATAAAAAAGACAGTTCCTGTCACAAGGGGCTTACGGATTAAAAATACACGTAGAGTAATTGCACACACAAGACACCGAGAATTGTGCTAAATTGGGGAATTTTTTAGTTAGTTTAAAATGGAGTGGTGACATCAATTACTGGTTTAGGTTAATATTTGTGGGTCTTGTGAAAGAAGCAAGGTTTAGTCCATACCTGTGCTACAGTTACCCGGCTAGTTATACTGTCATCTGAACTGTTCACAATAAACATAAAGTTGGAGAATTCAACAGCTTTTTTTTTCCACAACACATGCATTTTTGTCCATCTACACCTACCATGTTTGCTGTGTTTTCGGGTGACCAGATGTCCCGATATTTTGGGCTTTTTCTTATATAGGCTCCTATTACCCCCCATCCCGATTTTTCACATTTGCAGTCTGGTCACCCTAGCTGTGTTTGAATCAGTTAATTTTGGGTAGCTTTTTCCATACTGCCTCGATAGGAGTGAAAGAGCTCAGAGGACATGCATGCAGAGTGGTACCAACAGCACATGTAGGGCAATGCACTCTGATGTAGCAAAGAGAGCTGGGAGTTAGGCCTCGCTATCCTAATTATAGAGACATGGTTGGGTCCTGACCCATGCAAAATGACTGCTACAACCATGGGCAATGGGTATAATAGGCCAGGGGAGGCTAAGCCTCCCCAAACAGCTTCTGACCCGGTGCCTTTGAGAGCACAGATGCCTGGGCCGGGGCCCCTCCTGTATTCCGTCCCAAAGCCCTGCTCCTGCTCTTCCCCTGTGACCCCACCCAAGCTGCGTCTCTTCCTGCCCATGCTACTTCTCTTCCCCCCCGCTCCGGTCTGTCCTGGCTCCACCCCTTCCCCCAAGCTCTCCCAACCTGCTGCTCACCAAGTTGCACCTCTCCTCCACCCCCCGACATGCACTCCCAAGGCCCCTCACTCACTCCTCTTCTCCTCCATGGAGGAGAGGAGCGATGGCAGGTGGGGGGCTGAGTGTGGGTTAGGGCCAAGTGAGGGTGGAACATGGGTGGGCTCTGGGATGGAGTGGGGGTGGAGTGAGAGCGGAGCCACAGGCCAGGCACAGGGGAGCTTCCGGTGCTCATGCCAGCCTCCCCAAATGCCGGAGCCACATGTTGCCCCTGGTTGCAACCTGGTTAGACTAAGACAACTATGTGCCAGCCTTGGCTGCTGGCAAGGGCAATGATACATCATAATGATACTAAGAGAGTATTAACTTGTGGTGTGTGGATACCAGCAGTTGTAACTGATCCCACTGTAAGGTGTTGCTGTGAGTAAGACTGGGATTTCTCAGCTTGGAAAAGAGATTATTAAGGGGAGACATGATAGAGGTCTATAAAAGGACTGGTGTGAAGAAAATAAATAAGGAAGTGTTATTTACTCTTTGTAACACAAGAACTAGGGGGCACCAAATGAAATTAATAGGCAGCAGGTTTAAAACAAACAAAAATAAATATTTCTTAACACAATGCACAGTCAACCTGTGGAACTCTTTGCCAGAGTATGTTGTGAAGGCTAAGACTAAATTCATGGAGGATAGGTCCATTATTGGCTGTTAGCTGTGATGGGCATGATGGTGTTCCTAGCCTCTCTTTGACAGAACTGAGAATGGGTGACGGGATGGATCATTTGATGATTACCTGTTCTGTTCATTCTCTCTGAAGCACCTCGCATTGGTCACTGCTGGAAGACTGGATACTGGTCTAGATGGACCTTTGGTCTGATCTAGTATGGCTGTTCCTATGAGTGTTGTGGTACCCACACATTTGGTAGTGTATTTTGTGTACTGCATGCTTGTGGTAAGGTGGCCCAAATGCTTTCCAGGCTTTTGCCTTCCCTGAATTCCCATAAACACTCTCACACTTTGAATAACGTAGGATTCCTTGGCTAGCTGCCAAAACTAAAAGGTGCAACTGCCCTAGGTACAGTGACTGCAAGGTACAATAAAAGATAAACCAGCAGTTCCTAATCCAGCTCCTAAGAGCAGTCCAATACAGGAGTATAAGGGTAACTGTGTCTTGTAACTCCTGCACACTGCCCTTCTGCTGGAAGATCACTGCCCTGTAGTCTCCTGCTGTGGTTACTGCTGGCACACTGCTAGCAAAGGGGCATAATTGCCTGGATCTCACCCCCAGTTCTCAGGCTTCCTGCTGCCCTGCCTTCCCTCTGCAGCCAACTCCCAGGCTTGTTGCCGACACAAAGTGCCGGAGGGGGTCAACAGTGGGGTTTGTCGCCCAGTGTGCACAGCGCCAATGAACACACCAAGGTGGAGAAGCAAACAAAGTTTATTTGAGATCTCAGAGCGGTGCAAGGAGACTGATGCCTCAAATCAAGCACACCTACACAAGTGACTTTTCCCTTTTTATGTTTTTTTTCTCTTTCTTCTTTCTTCCCCCCTTCCCCCCCTATAGCAGTTATGTAAGCGCAGGTGCATTAAGTAATCTTGGCCACGGCAGCTCGTTAGTAAGTTTTCCTTCTGCAAGTTATCTTGTCCTACTAAAGGTGCACAGCCTTTATCACTACTGCTTTAGACTGGTTTGAGCTGTGCTGCAACTGATAACTTACTGTTACACATTTAATTTCACAGCTGCTCGCTTTCTAGATCAAGTAGAGTTCAATATGGAGGAGCTTTTGTTCACTGAGGCCTAGATTTATGCCTAGTGACACCAACAGGCTGATACCTCCAGCCTAGTACTCCTGCTTCCCTGTATTCTTCCCTGTATCCCTCTGATCTCAGCATATATATTACTTCCTTTTCCTGTATGTTGGGGGGTTATGGAGCCCTTCTACATGTTGAACTGGCTCAGAGTGATCCTCACTGGCTAGAAGGTACTCGGTAATGAGCCAGCAAGTGGATTATGTTAGTGGCCCAAGAGGGACTTAAATAAAGTGAGTATGGGTGCTTGTTGCACTGGGATAGGAAGGTATTCCTGTTACAGGAGACAACATGGAAGAAGGGTGATACGTGAAATTAGTTTCACTGGCAGGGTGAAGGGGAAATAGTGAGAAACAAGAGTAGAACCATAAGCGGGGGTGTAGTTGTGCATAGTCTTAAAAGTGAAGGAAATAATCTTAATTTAGAGCTTGACCCAAAGCTCATAGAGATCAATGGACTGTTGTGTCCTCAATGGGCTATGTCTCAGCCCTTATTACAGATGATAAGAGGAAACTATTGTGTGTATGAGTGTGTGGGAGGCAGCGGGCAATTAAAAGGTCCATGCAGTAGGTGAGGAAGATGATTTTCAATGCTGCATTCTGAATAGGCTGCACTTTAGGAAAGAGGGAGGCCAGAAATGAGGACGCTGCGGTAGTCAGGATGGGAGATAATATAAAGAAAAAGCTGCTGCATGTTTGGCTGCCCAGCCTCCTAGGTGAAGCTTTACAACCTGCAGGGCACATTATACAGTTATTTACTCTTCCTATATTATTGTGAGTCTTGCCATTTTAGATCATTATAATGCTCTTGTGATGCAATGCTGGGATAAATTTGTGGTAGTGTTGCCAACTCCCACAAATTTATGATAAGTAGTGCTATTGTGGCCTCTGATGAAACTAAGCTCCCAATAACTGAGAAACTCAAGTCCTCACAGATTTTCACTCCAGCCCAGGGGAGAACCCTTCCTCTGATTGGTTGCCTTCCTCACCTCCTGCGGGAAGAGCAGCCAATCAGAACTGCAGCAGGAGGCAGACACAGCTCACCCCACACCACTCAGGATCCCAGGGGAGCTTTTGGGTAGGAGAGGATCAGGAAAAGGAGCAGACAGAACCATTTTTACATGATGGGAGTCTGGAGGGGGTGTGACGAAAGATTTTGCCTCAGTTGTCTGAATTGCCTTAAATTGAAGGTCTGCAGAAAAACCTCAGGAAGGAAAAAATATAACTTGCTTAATTGGATATAAAAGGAGTGGTGGTGGTGTCAGGACCCTTTGGGATGCTTAGACAGTGATTAGTTTTAAGAATAGAGCTTTGATTAAATAGAAATTAATAGTAGTTTGAATTAGAAAATCCAGAAATGGCAGCTATAAGGTGATGTAGTGGAAGAGTCCATTTTAAGAAATATAGGGGTCCATTACCTATGATATAATAATTTCACTTCCTCTGATGAAATGGTAAACTCCACTTCCTGTAGGAATGACTCAGCAAAATCCCATAGGGATACATTGTAGCCCATAGAAATACATATGGCTTCCAAATAGGAAGTAACTAGGGGTCATCCACAGGTCATCTGAAAAAAAACCATAGGAATATATTGTGGCCCTTAGGAATACATAGGGACTTCCGGTGAGGAGGAGAGCTATTAAGTCACATAGGTATATGTGACTGGGCAGAGACAGCAGAAAGCTCAAAGCTGATTGGCTGAGCCTGGGTGACCAGCCAGTGTATAAAGGCGACAGCTGACAGTCTAAACACTGTAGAGGGATCAGGACCTTGAAGAGAGAAGGAGCTGAAAGACAGCTGTCTAGGAAGAGGGTTCTTAGGCAGTTTTGGGTGGAGTCTTGTTAGGCTTTTGGATGGAGTTGCCTGGGGATTCTGAACAGCTGCTGCGCACAAGAGGCATCGAGACAGAGCAAGTAAGACTAACTAGGTTTTGGGTGGAGTTCTATTAGAGTTTGGGAGGGACTTGCACTGGGGTTCCAGAAAATCTCTACCATTAAGAAGCAGAGCAGCAGCTACCGAAAGATTCTAAGGTTGCCTGGACAATGGCAGAGGGCTACTGCAGCATCTGCCCCAGCAGTCAAGCAGGCTACCACCTCTGCTACCTGAGAAGCTGTTTTACCTCCGAAGCAGGTGGCCACCCAACACAGCTACCAAAGCAGCCCATGGTTTATCATCAATGCACAATGCTCCGTACATTTGTGACAGAGCAGAAGGACCTTTTTAAACAGTCTCAGAGGGATTTTAAGGAAATCTTTGTAAGTTAAATATTACTTTTTACCCTTTTACTCCTAGAATATATGGGTTTTGTTTGTAAATAAACCTGGGTGTCTGTGGTGTGAGTGAGATCTTCCCCTACCCATCTAGGAGCTGCCTGACCAGCGCTTACTGGATGTTTAGTGCTAAGTATTGCTTGTTTAATTATTAGTCATCTAGTGATTATTGTTATAGAGATACATGTTATAGAGAGTTAAGTATATTGTTATATGTTATACAGTATTGAGTTTGTTTTGAGTCTGTATCTTTCATTTACTGTGCCGCTTCATTCTTCTATTATTGTATTGCTTTCATTATTTCTAGCGGTGCCGCTTAGCTATGATAAGGCATCTCTATTCTTTTATTGCAACCACTCACTTCTATATAAATATTATTGCTGTTTTCAAAGCATTACTGCTTGTGTGGCTATTCTTGATCAGAGGGCTGTATCTGTGTCCTTTCAAGAAAAGAGCAAGCTAGCTGCAGTTTTCTCCAGCAATTCCTTTAGGGCAGCCCACAACCTTGGTTACCAGTTTAGATAGTTATAAAGGAAAAGCTTTTAAATTAAAAGCAGTGGTTTTTAGGCAGCATCATTGGTACAATGTAATTGAATATAAATCTTCCAGTAATGAGGGAGCTGAAAGAGCTCAGTTCCTCAAGATGGTTATGGACTGTCCTCCTCTCCTGTAAAGAATGGCTTATTCTGCTCCACCTTTAATGCACTCCACCCATGCAACAACAGGCCAGGGAAAGGGGGAGAGGAGGTGAAGAAGCCATGGAGTTCCCCCTACCCCTTCTGCATTCCTGGGAAGGGATAGAGGGAGTAAAAGACTCCTGGAATTGTTCTCTTCCTCCCCAGGACCAGAAAGGAGGAGACAGGAAACCCACTGCAGCTGCCTCCCAGTCTAGGGGAGAGGTGAAGAGCTCCTGGAGGAGCAGAGGTGCACTGAGGGGCAAGGGGCAGATGAGAGAGGTTGGGACAGAATTAATGTGGGAGCTGGTATGGTACATAATTAATTTAATGGGCTGGGGAATGGTCAGATGTGGGATGGAGGGGCACAGAATTTATATAACAAGTTTGGGGTTTGGGGAGAAGATGGAAACTCAGCACCATGAGGCAGCATTTTCTATAACTCTGTGTATTGTGAACCCAGTTGTGGCTTCCAGTGAAAAGAATCAACATATTACTCTAAAATCTCAAGATTTGGGGCTAATCTCACGTGCTTTTTTTTGTTTGTTTTTGTTTCTGAAGTTTGGGGTTGGTAATAGTGGGACTTGACGGAAGCTGCAGAGTGCCCTGAACCAAGATGGCCACTATTCCCATAAAATCCTTTGTAGAGGAGGTGAGACTGCCACCTGTAAAGATGGGTACTGTTTCCCATTGTTTCCAAAGGGACTAAATCGAGACCACCCTCAGATAAGATGGTGACTAGCTTGATCATCTCTCTCTTATTTTAAGGGACTATCCCTTATTTCATGGATTTGTCCCTCTAGGTGACCACTCATCCCTTATTTTAAAATTTATTGAAATACAATAAAACTGATAATTGTTTTAAACATTAAATTGAAGCTTATAGTAATTGTTTTATATATTTGAGAGGAAAAAATACATGATGTACTAAGGGAAATGGTGTTTCCTTAAAATGTCCTTTAAAATAAAGCATTATTTTCCCTTATTTTTCATGTGGTTTTCTCTTATTTCCATCCAACAAAGGTGGTCACCCCTCTGATCTTTGTGTGGGAACAGTAAGGAGACAAGATGGGATATGTGGAACTGTAGAGAATAGGACTGGAATCAGGTGGAAAAGAGAAGCATGGGATAGGAGCAAGTAAGGAGACTGGGACAAAGGAAATGTGGAGGGCAACAATATGGGAGAGCGTGAAGGGGAGAGTTGGACAAAAAATTCTAGTTTGGAAATTGTTCAGTGAAAACCAGGGACAATTTTTTCAACAAGCTCTAATGGACAAGAGCAGAAGTAGATAGTCTGGGGGCAAAGGAATGTCTGAATTGCCTGCAACAGATATTCAGAGATCATCAGCCAGGCCCCTGAAAATCATGAGGTTGGCTTAAAACATCACAAGGTGTTTTTATTTAAAAAATAAAATAAAATTTGAGTTTTTTTAATTTGTCTTCTAGTTTAAGCCTTTAAGATGCATTCATATCACACTTTCAAACTTTTCTGTGCAACCATGAGGGCTAGAAACTTAATGCAAGCTGAGATTCACACCTAATAATTTGTCTCCAGAAGCATCGTTTCCTGTAAAAGTTTAGATATCACAGACTTGAGATAAAATTGCGCAAGTTGGCTACACTGGAGTATGGAGGTGAGGCAGGGAAATGGAAAGACACAGAAAAGGAGATAATGGAAACATGGGAATATTAAACAGATAAGAAGAGGGGACTGGGAAATGTGACTGTAAAGACGGTAGAGAAATGGAGAAACACTATCAGGCAGGACAGGATGGGAGACTGGGAAGGGGCTGGGGCAGCAGGTTTGTATCTTTTTTGGTGTTGCCCAGAATGGGTCCAAAGCGCCCCTGCATAAGGCTCTGGGAGGGAGTTTGGGTGTGAGAGAGGTTTGGAGGGTTCTGGGACAGAGTTTGGGTGCAGGCTCTGGGCTGGGACAGGGGGTTGGGGTGCAGGAGGGTGTGTGCTCTGGGAGGGAGTTTGAGTGTGGACTCTGGGCTGGGACAGGGAGTTAGGGTATGGGCCTGGACCGGGGATGAGGAGTTTGGGGTGCAGCAGGCAGGCTGCCCTGGGACTGGGGGACCAGAGATGAGGACTCCCCCACCCCCACCCTAGCCCTCTCTTTGCTGGCAGCAGTGAGCTCCAGGGGAGGAAGGGTGCTGGCATGACACTCACCCAAGCTCTCCAGACTGCTGCTCAGGAGGTCCAGCCAGAATAAGCCTTGCCCTCCATCCCAGAGTCAACTCAGAGTCCGCTGCCAGGGGAGAGGGGCTGCCATGTACCACCTCCCCTCGTTCCTCTGCAGGTGCAGCAGCTGCCTTAGCCTGCCTCTGGAGCCATTCCCTTGTAGCTGGCAGTGGCTGGTGAGGGAGCGCAGCACGGAGCTGCTTAGGGCAGCCATCCACTGCCCTAAGCAGGGCATCCAGGACAAGCAGGGATGCTCCGGGGAAGGCGCATGGGGCCAAGGGAGAGATCCATCCCTGAACATTGGTGGAGCCAGGTACCATGGGCCCATACAGCTCACTGCCCCTGGGAAGGGGACGTGAGGATAGGGGAGGGCTGAAAAACATAGGAAAGGGGCAGGATAATGCTAAAGGGTGGAGAAGGACAAAATAACAGCCTTTCCCACCTCAAAGGTTACGATAGTTTAAACTTTAGGCTCTGAGCAGTTGAGAGTGAGGGGATGGGGGAAGCCCTTTTGTCTGTGCATTTAAATGTGAATCATCAACCTGAATTTATCACATTCAAATTGGGGTGGAGCTTCCCCAAAAAGGTCAACAAAAATTAGGAGACTGGCAAAAATGATTTTTTAACATGATTTCAAGGATCTGAATCACGATTTTTGGACTCTTGAGGCTAGCAGTATTGCACTGTGTGTTTTAGGAAGATACAGAAAAATACGCTTCAGAATACTGGGTAGTGCTTCCTAGAACAACAGTTGTGGAGTTGAGTGATGTTGACCACCACATAATGTATCTATCAGCCAGTGAACAGAGGGACCATTCATGAATGATTTCTCCCCCCTCCCAATTTTTGCTACTTATTTAAGCAATGAACAATTAATCTATTTTTGCTGTTGGCATTTCTAATAGTCCTGAATGTCTTTAACTTCAAAATAATTTACATGTATTGGCAGTGAACACTTCCAGGTTCAGCTTTGGCTTGTGTCTACATTTTAAACAAAAATTGAAACTCGCTCTCTATATATTGTTTATAGCTATAGATCTAAAGATCTGAGACCTGATTTCTGCAGGCATTTGTGTAAGCATAGATTTTTAGATAATTTTGAAGACCTAAAAGTTGTTTGCCAACATGCATGAGTAACCAAATAAATAGTCCTAGATTGTGAACTTTATATTCCAACACATCTTGCACCGTATTAGTCAAATTATTTTAGAGTTAAAGCATTTTCCATAAGCTCCTCCTTTCATAAGTCCTTTGGTTGATAAAGAGATCATGGTATTTATTTTTGTGCAGCATGTCTTTGTTGGATATTTCATGATTTTAATAACTCAAAATTACTAATACGTGTTTGATGAACAAAAGTAAGTAGAGTTGCTAAGTCTGAGTCAACAGATATTCAAATGATGAGGAACGCAAGCATTGTGCTATTTAGGAGCAGCTAAGACCTGCATACAAGAATTTTGGTTAAAATGTGTGCAAAATGTATTCCAAGAGTAGAACCACCTCAGTGAACTGGTTTCTTCAGTTCTTGCAAATATTTTGATATGTGCTAATGGCTATGTTTCAAATGTTTAGTTGTAAGTTGACAGTTTTCTTCTGCTTTGTCTCAGTGCTTTGTAAAAGCCCTCTCCAATCTCACCTCATCTTTTTTGTCTTATGTACAAAAAAGGACTTTTTTCAGCAGAAACATTTCATTTTTATTTTTTCCTTCTGACTTATAAAAACACACTAGAAGATGCTCAGCTGCTACTTTGGGTACCTTGACATTGATTAAAACAACAGTACAATAGGGAAGAAAAAAAAAAAAAAAGCCCTGTAACAAAACACCGGGAAAGCATCAGCAAAACTCCCAACTCCAATAGAATCGAATGGACAAGACCACCTCCACCAAAATTAGATCTCTTATAAATTGTTGCTTCCCTCTATTTCCAACCTCTTCACTGCCCTGGTGAAAAGATGCCCTTTTTCTAGGGTGACCAGATAGCAACTGTGGAAAAAAAATGGGACGGGGGTCAGGGGTAATAGGTGCCTATATAAGAAAAAGTCCCCCCAAAACAGGACTTTCCATATAAAAACAGGACATCTGGTCACCCTAGCATTTTCTGGTCTCTAGAAGTGCTTGTGTATGTAGTACAGATATTAACAAGCCAAGGGAAAAATGTTGAGAGAAGGAGTAAGGAAAACAAAGAGCTGTATTAAATATATACAGAGCAGCCTGTAAAAGTACTGTCAGCACCAATTTATGCTATAAGCTAAGTTGTGTCCAGGAATCAGATCTTAGTTACATTATTAGTAAAACAAGGAAAGAATTATATTTTCTATCTGGGGATCCAACAAATACTTAAGCATGACCTACTATTTCTCTCTTCTTCTGGAACACTGTCATTCCTATTATTTATCTCCTGATTCTCCCTCCGCATATAGCATGACAATTTTCCTCTAGCTGGGAGGATGAAAGGCCGATCTCCATTCTAGTCTCCCCCTTTTTGTGCTGCAGATGAATCCAGCCTTACCCCCTTCCTGACCACACTGGTCACAGGCAACACAAGCACTCCCCTCTAGGCCTCTGCAGGCTCTGCTGTCTCTCTACAGGCACACTCCAACCCCTGAGTCCTCCAAGCATCCCCTGGAGTGTTCAACCCCTGATCCACTGCACACTCCCAAAGGAACAACATACCCCAGCTTACTAGTTACATCACAGATCACTGCCCTACTTAACTCACAGCCCTCAGATATGTTTATATTGAAATTCTGTATAAGATTATTTCACGAAGTATAAAAATGCAAGTGCAAATATTGGAAACAAATGGTTACATATAATTAAAACCATAACACTCATTCTGGCACCTAGACTTAGCTGGTTCCTGTCATGTCTTATAAAAAGCAGATCTGACCCCCAGATCCTTCCAGTGTTTTACAGCCAGACTTGGCTGTGATTTTCTGTTCATGAGACAAGTCACACAGTTTGCCCCATCAGTGAAAAGATCTTGGATGTACCTCTGCATGCGTATTTATACCCCCCAAACATCCATTGTCTTTACTCATAAACAGGATCCGCTCATGCTGTTTACAATGTGCAGTGGCAGTCAAAAAAGCTATCAGAATGTTGGGAATCATTAGGAAAAAGATAAGACAGAAAATATATTGCCTCTATATAAATCCATGGTACACCCACATCTTGAATACTGCGTGCAGATGTCATCGCCCCATCTCACAAAAGATATATTGGAAAAGGTACAGAAAAGGGCAACAAAAATGATTAGGGGTATGGAATGACTGCCATTTGAGGAGAGAGTCATAAAACTAGGATTTTTTAAGCATAGGAAAGGGATGACTAAGGGGGGATATGATAGAGGTCTATAAAATCATAACTGGAGTGGAAAAAGCAAATAAGGAAGTGTTATTTACTCCTCATAACATAAGAGCTAGGGGTCACCAAATGAAATTAATAGGAAGCAGGCTTAAAACAACAAAAGGAAGTATTTCTTCACACAACACGCAGTCTTTTAGAAAGACTAAACCTGCAAGGCAGGCTAGGCAATAACAGCTCTGGTCCTAGGGGTAGAGATACTTACCTGCATGCAAGGATAGCAGTCCATTGGCTGTTCTTAAGATCCAGAACACGCAGACAGACACCAACGCAGGGAACGAAGACTAGAGTGGGAGAAGACTGATATACCTGTTCAGAGCAACTGTCTTCATGAGGAAGGCCAGCCAGGGAAAGAGCAGCTACCTGTCTGTGGTCCTGTCTTCAGGATCCTGTTGCCTCCTGTCCTGCTGTGTCTGTGAGCATCCATCATCCCTGTCATCTGAAATGGTATAGTGACATTTTAGTAATTCTTGCCACTTACCTTTGTAATCAGGGTGGGTCTGAGATTCATGTTCTTGTTTATGTTAACTGCTGAGTCTGTTTATAATTGGTCCTGTAAGTTTGGGGGTCCTCTTCTATGTTAACTTACCTTAGTTTAATAAATCTTTTCAACTGTTTTTTACCTTACTCCCATTGTATATTTTCATTTGGGACTGTAACAACTGGATGACAGATGTGGGATTAAGGGGACAAATTTCATCTTTTGCCAGGTGAATAATCTCAGCTGACCCCGTCCCCTGCCGGGACCCAGGAGCAGCAACATTTGAATTTTTAGGCATCCCTAAAATGCTGGTGCCCCATGGTCCATGCCTACTGTGCCTAATGGGAGATCTGACCCTGCATAACATGATTGTTTCTGGGTGTCAGGAAGGAACCTTTTCATTCTGTCCACCACAGAAAGGCACGGTTGTGAAGGTCCTTTCATTATAACCCTTTTTAACCTTTGAAGCATCAGCCTGTTGGTCTGAAACAGAACGGTCACATCAGAAATAATAGCCAGCCTCATTCCAGCCTATACATGAAAATTTTGGATTGCACAGTTGAAATAATTGAGCACTCAACTGTCTAGTTTGCACCTGCAAATAACTTGTTTCAAAGTCCCTTTTCTTTCCCAAATAGGAAAAGTATAGGTATGACACCATTTATTTTTTTTAGCCTACTCTATCCATAAGCACAGATTTCCCAAATAGCAAGTCAAAAGGTTAGCTTTAAAATTCACTTATGCTGTCACTTATTGAGGCACCCTTATTTGACTATTCAGTCAGGGTTAATGTCAGCTGCCTTTTTATACATCACAATCTACTTCCCACTGTAGTTAAAGAGGACAAATGTACAGTTTATCTACAATGCAGCCCCTTGATTGTTGACTTCAAAAAGGCCAAGGCCATGTGAGAATTTGCTTCAGTAGTAGGCTATTACCTCAAATTCAACCCCCCTCTCTCTGTCTATCTTAGGCACCCATCACTCTGTTATCTAAATGCTAATGAGGCTTCACAGACATAACTGAGAGAAGGTTATGGTCTATGAGACCTTTTTTATTGGTGATAATGCCTGAGAGGGAAAGAATCCAGCTTGACGGTCAGTTTCTTGGGTGAGTCTGCAGGAGATGGCAGTTGTAAAAAGCAATGTTTTGCCTTGTGAGCTGAATAAATTTGATGTGGGGTAATGGAAAAACAATAAGGCTGAAGCAAACCCCACAATACTCTTTTACAGTGTTACTTTTCAGAAGAAAAACAACTGTACTTTAATGGACAATGTTTGAATGAGCAATCAGGTCAGAGATAGGGTTGCCAACCATCCCCGTTTGGCTGGGAGTCTCCCGGGCTCGATTCCTGGAGACTATTGAAGCCAATCCAGGAGATTTTAGGCTGCTAAAAGTCCACCAGCGCAGTGGGGCTGAGGCAGGCTCCCTTCCTCCCCTAGCTCTGTGCCACCCCCGGAAGTGGCCAACATGTCCATAAGCGGCTACTAGGCAGAGGCACGGCTAGGGGGTCTGCATGCACTGTCCTCACCCTGAATGCTGACTCTGCAGCACCCATTGGCTAGCAACGGGGAGCGGTGGGGGCAGTGCCTGCAGGGAGGGGCAGCATGCAGATCCACTTGGCTTCCCCTGAGACTAAGAGCTGCTGCCAGAAGAGATAAGCACTGCCTGGCTGGAGCCTGCACCCCAAACCTCATCTCACACCCCTGCCCTAGCCCAGTGAAAATGAGTGGGGGAGAACGAGCGACGGAGGGATGGGGGCTGAAGTGAGCAGGGCCTCGGAGAAGGGCTGGGCAAGGGTGTTTAGGTTTGTGTGATGAGACAGTTCACAGCCCTAGTCAGAAAAGAGAAATTTCAGGTTCATAACATCTAGATTTCCTGGAACTAAAGTATCAATTCCTGGCAATCCTTCATATATTCAAAGTATACAAACTGTGTGGCAGGCTCTTAGATAAGACCATCAAAAATGAGACTCCCTCTGCTCTTTGTGAGTAGCAAAGTTCCTTTTATATAACGTTTTCATATGATCAGGGGACTTATGCAGTGGCCTTGGACGACATTTCTTTTATTCCTAACCAGGCTAGTTAGAGGCTGCATTCCAGTTGTGCTGAACGAATATAGTTCTGACTCCTTCAGGATGAAAGGCACTATAGAAATCAAAGATGCTATTAATAACGAGATTGAATATCATGGAGAAGAAAAGGGTTTTTCTGTCTTTAGAGCACAGGGGAAACAGGATGTGAGATAATTAACAATAATTTAGGTTATATAACCATGTTGTCTCCTCAGGAAGAAATGGGATTGGTGTCTACATGAAGGGGTGACACCCTTCTCCAGTTATTTCCACAGGAGTTCCCATTAGCACTTTAGTGTTATTCTAGCACTAAGCTAAGAGATATTACATTCATTTATAGTATACTAAAATTACAAGTACTAAAGGGGAAATGCTTGGAGCTTTTAACACTGATGGCCAGAATGTGCATAGTATGCAAATACTGAATACAAAAGCACTAGTTTTCTAAGTAGGAATACTCTGCACTCTTTTTTCCCCCCATTTTCATATATTTATCCATTTTATATTTATTTACATTTATAAATATGTGCCTCATCAAGGCCCAACCTTTGATGCCTCAATTTCACGCTCCTTTGAAAATGTTTTTTGTATCCAGTTACAACTTATGCCTGTTGTTACAGATTCCGTTGGCTGATTTAGTGAACTATGGACTGAAATAAAACATTAGTTCATTAATGTTCCTCTTGGTGGCACCAAAGAAAAGCAGTGCTTGAATAATAGCAAATTGTGACATCAGTAGAACCTGGACATGGTAGGAAAAATTCTGTTTCCTCCTAGTGTATGTAAATAAAAATAATTTACATTTTTCTCTGGTGACCCCAATGAAAATACTGTTTAAAAAATGGCATGCCAGTTTAAAATGGCTGGTCCCTATAACAGTTCATTTAAAAAATCATAGAATCATAGAAGATTAGGGCTGGAAGAGACATCAGGAGGTCATCTAGTCCAATCCCCTGCTCAAAGCAAGACTAACCCCAATTAAATCATCCCAGCCAGAGTTTTGTCAAGCCAGGCCTTAAAAACCTCTAAGGATGGAGATTTCGCCACTTCCCCAGGTAACCCATTCCTGTGCTTTAACATCTTCCTCATGAAATAGTTTTTCCTAATATCCAATCTAGACCTCCCCCACTGCAACTTGAGACCATTTCTCCTTGTTCTGTCATCTTCCACCACTGAGAACAGCTGAGCTCCATCCTCTTTGGAACCTCCCCTCAGGTAGTTGAAGGCTGCTATCAAATCCCCGCTTACTCTTCTTTTCTGCAGACTAAATAAGCCCAGTTCCCTCAGCCTCTCCTCATAAGTTATGTGCTCCAGCCTTCTAATCATTTTTGTTGCCCTCCATTGGACTCTTTCCAATTTTTCCACACCCTTCTTGTAGTGTGGGGCCCAAAACTGGACACAGTACTCTAGGTGAGGCCTCACCAATGCCGAATAGACGGGAATGATCACGTACCTCGATCTGCTGGCAGTGCTCCTACTAATGCAGCCCAATATGCTGTTAGCCTTCTTGGCAACAAGGGCACACTGTTGAATCATATCCAGCTTCTCATCCACTGTGATCCCTAGGTCCTTTTCTGCAGAACTGTTGCTTAGCCAGTCGGTCCCCAGACTGTAGCAGTGCATAGGATTCATCCATCCTAAGTGCAGGACTCTGCATTTGTCCTTGTTGAACCTCATCAGATATCTTTTGGCCCAATCCTCCAATTTGTTTAGGTGATTCTGAACACTATCCCTACCCTCCAGTGTATCTACCTCTCCCCCCACATCTTAATGTCATCTGAAAACTTGCTGAAGTTGCTAACTATCCCACCATCCAGATCATAAATGAAGATGTTGAACAAAACCGGCCCCAGGACTGACCCTTGGGTTACTCTGCTTGATACTGGCTACCAACTAGACATCGAGCCATTGATCACTGCCCATGGAGCCCAACGAATAAGTTGTGTTGTTTTTGACATAGAAATACACCCGTTTCAGTCTGGGCACTACTTGATCAGTGGTAGATAGATCCGTAAGTGGAAATCTACCTATTTTAAAGTAATTCAATTGGATAAAGCAGTTATTCTCTAGCCCATGTCTCTATTACAGACATGGTAGAGATAATAAATTAGGCATGTCCAGAGGTTATAGTGGAAATGATGGAGTCCTGTGCAATTAATCCTTTATGAGGCCAGCTGGATTATAATAGTAGGTGAGAAGTTGACTACAAACACTTTTTTTTTGTGACAGGAGTTGTATCAGCTTGAGCCCCTGACTTTCATTGCTGTTTTGGTCCTTGTAAGATGGAACTGCTATAAAAATTAGAATGCAGCAGCCTCCTATATGAATATACTTTTAGAATGGAAACATCCCTTGCTTATCAAACATATGTCTTTTTTTTTTTTTAAGTGATGGACCAAAACATAATTGCTTACAGTGGTTTTATGGCATTTTGAACCACTGGGGTAAACTATTGTAACACTGTAATGTAATTTAATAATATATCTTTCTTTCTTTTGAATCAATATTGGTTTGTTCATCTGAGCATCTAAAACAGTGGTTCTCAAACTTTGGGTCAGGACCCTAAAGTGGGTTGCTATTCCATTTTAATTGGGTCGCCAGGGCTGGCTTAGACTTGCTGGGGCCCGGGGCTGAAGCCTGAGCCCACCATGCAGGGCCAAAGACCTGGGCAGTAGGGTTCAGGTTACAGACCCCCTGCTTGGGGCAGAAGCCCTTGTGCTTTGGGCCTCCCACCTGGCGTGATGGAGTGCAGGCGGGCTCAGGCTTTGGTCCCCCCTCCTAGGGTTGTGTAGTAATTTTGTTGTCAGGAGGGGTTGTGATGCAATGACGTTTGAGAACCTGTGGTCTGAAAGCTGATGTGCAGTGGATTTTTTTAAAATTTAGCTTTGTGCTCCTTTTTGCTTCTTTATGACTTATAAAGTAGGCCAGAATGTTTTTTCTTCTTTTTTTCCAGAATTTTATTTCCTTAAAAATATTGAGAATGTAAAATTTGACCTTCTCTGATTTTACTCCAGGAATGCTTCTCATGCCTTATTTGAAGGGCTGGGAAGGCTAGATCTTTACAAAGACATCTTTTTTCCAAAACGTTATTTAGGCATTGCAGTTAAATGGTATTAACAAAAAATGAAGTTTTAAACAGTCCAACTAAAAATCCCTCCCCATCTCCACTGATCAACATTCACTCTCTCGATTCTTTTGAAGTCATCATCTCATGAGTTCTCCACTTACTACAACCCTTGTCTATGCTAGAGTTTTTTCTCAGACTTTCTTATTGTAATTCCACTACCAGCTGTGAAACTTTACTTCTAACTCGATCGGTTAGAAATAGCAGGCGCTGGAGTGCAAATAGGAATCACTGGCATTTTAATTACCTTATCACGTAGACCTGTTCTGAACCAGGTTGCACAACTTGGTAGTTAACTTAAGATGTCAGGAGTGGGTCTACTTTCACTGTTGTTAGCACTGGTGTAGCTGCAGAAGTGGTAATAACTGAGAGAGATTCTGCTAGAGTATTTCTCTATTTTTTTCAGCTTGTTTGTATATTTGGCAGGCCTATTTTTATCTAGTCAGTTTGACTGTTTCCCCTGTACAGTAAGTTTCTTCTATTATTTTTCTGAATCTTTTCTGAATGAAGAGTGGCAAAATATAGTTTTAAAACAAAACCCAAACAACAGGAAAATGTGATTGCTGATGTACAGCCATTATCTGGGGGACCCAAGGAGAGGCGTAGTGCCTAAAAGTACTTTTAACGTATATCTCTTTAAATGAATTAGATTTCAAGTTAAGTAGGCCACTTTAGGTAAATATATAACAATAATTTCAGCACACATAGGGCCAAATCCCAGTTACAATGCGCAAAACTCCTAATGATTAGAGCAGAGCCAAAAGTTGGCCATAATGTTAAATAAAAAATTGTTAAAGTCACACATCAACATGTTTGCATAAGAGCTCATGTGAGTTACATCAGAGCCAAAAACAGATTTTCCCTTTTGTAGGCAGTTTCTTCTAATTGTATTGTACTTTTATATTCAAATACAAGTTTAGATTGATGATGAACTTTGAATATCAACAAATTCACTGCAGCAAAACTTGGTTGCATTATTATAGTTCCTTGGCAATAATCCCTAAACAACTACACAATAATAGCTTTAGAGTCAACAGTGAGGTTGTTAGCTAATGGTCCAATGCAAAGTGAACTGCTGTTAGTAATCTAACAAACTAATTTTCGTAGCAGTAATGGCAGATTTACATGACACAAACATTCATCAGTGATTTATATAATCAATGGTATGTTTTTAGTGGCTAATAATCAGTCTCCTCTTTAACAAGAACTAAATATTCACTCCATTAAATTAAAAGTGTAATCCATTTAATATACTTTAAGAATTACAATACATTGTGTATTTGTCTGGTTAGTAAATAATTGTTGGCACAGACCCAAAAATATCATTTCAACAGGCCTCCTAAATTCATAAAAATACATTTGTCTCCTTGTTTGTATTTGTGTTGGCTGTATGGAGAGACCATGTGGGTAAAAGGATTGGAAACGAAACATGGTATGCATCCTGAATGTGTGCCCGATCCTAAAAAGACTTGTGCATGTGCTTAACTTTACACACCATGAGTTCCAATGAAGGCACTGGGACTACTTGCAGTGCATGACAATGAAGCATGTAAATAATTGTTTCCCGTATTGGGGCCTATATTTGTGGGACTCAAAACTTTTCTTGATTGTTTTATTTTGTTCTCTCTTGGCTAAATAATAATAAAAATCCCATTCAAGTGGACAATCAAGAATACTTTCCAATAGAGGCTCATAATTTTTCATTGTTTGAATTTCACCAGTATTGCTGAAAATTATTAGTACTATTTGATTTATTTAGATTTAAAATAATAAAAAGGATGTCTATCCAATGTCCTAGGTGCCCTGTCACATTAATTAATTATACAATACAGTGAAATCCCAGCGACATTAAAATAATAATTCCAGCAGGAATTCAGCCAGCCATAAGCCTATAGAAGCTCTTTCCCACCCTTTCATTGGTTTGGGAAGTACACTCCCAAGCTGTCATGGGATAAAAGGGAAGGTCCTTTCATGGATTGAGAACTGGTTAAAAGACAGGGAACAAAGTATAGGAATTAATGGTAAATTCTCAGAATGGAGAGGGGTAACTAGTGGTGCTCCCGAAGGGTCAGTCCTAGGACCAATCCTATTCAATTTATTCGTAAATGATCTGGAGAAAGGGGTAAACAGTGAGGTGGCAAAGTTTGCAGATGATACTAAACTACTCAAGATAGTTAAGACCAAAGCAGATTGTGAAGAATGTCAAAAAGATCTCACAAAACTAAGTGATTGGGCAACAAAATTGCAAATGAAATTTAATGTGGATAAATGTAAAGTAATGCACATTGGAAAAAAAAACCCAACTATACATACAATATGATGGGGGCTAATTTAGCTACAACAAGTCAGGAAAAAGATCTTGATGTCATCGTGGATAGTTGTCTGAAGATGTCCATGCAGTGCACAGAGGTGGTCAAAAAAGCAAACAGGATGTTAGGAATCATTAAAAAGGGGATAGAGAATAAGACTGAGAATATATTATTGCCCTTATATAAATCCATAGTACGCCTCTGTGTACACACGAATACTGTGTACAGATGTGGTCTCCTCACCTCAAAAAGATATTTTAGCACTAGAAAAGGTTCAGAAAAGGGCAACTAAAATGATTAGGGGTTTGGAGAGGGTCCCATACGAGGAAAGATTAAAGAGGCTAGGCCTCTTCAGCTTGGAAAGGAGGAGACTAAGGGGCATATGATAGAGGTATATAAAATCATGAGTGATGTGGAGAAAGTGGATAAGGAAAAGTTATTTACTTATTCCCATAATACAAGAACTAGGGGTCACTGAGTGAAATTAAAAGGTAGCAGGTTTAAAACAAATATAAGGAAGTTCTTCACACAGTGCACAGTCAACTTGTGGAACTCCTTACCTGAGGAGGCTGTGAAGGCTGGGACTATAACAATGTTTAAAAGGGAACTGGATAAATTCATGGCTGCTAAGTCCATAAATGGCTATTAGCCAGGATAGGTAAAGAACGGTGTCCCTAGCCTCTGTTCATCAGAGGATGGAGATGGATGGCAGGAGAGAGATCACTTGATCATTGCCTGTTAGCTTCACTCCCTCTGGGGCACCTGGCATTGGCCACTGTCGGTAGACAGATACTGGGCTAGATGGACCTTTGGTCTGACCTGGTACGGCCATTCTTATGTTCACTCCCAGCTCTCTCCAAAAACCTCATCAAAAAAATGTATTATGCAGCAGCCCGGAATTCGACAGCTAATTCAGCATCATCAAATTCAGACTATTTCTGACTCAGAGAGCAACACCTTGCCAGCCACCCTCTCTCTTTTGTAGAGAGGGGATCCAGCTCAGTCTCCCATGATGACTGCATTTTTGGCAGTAGGCAGAGGGTGAGATGCAGTCCTGAGGTAGGCCAGTCCCAGGTCATTTAGAGCATTATAGATCATAACCAACACCTTAAACTCTACCTTGAGACCAGTGGGCAGCCAGTGCAGATCACAGAACACTAGGATTATATGATCCCAGAAGATGTCCTGCTCACAGTAGTGGATTATCCAATGGGCCAATGGGGCCCATGTGCAGGGGCCCTTGCTAATTGGTGGCCCCTGGAAAGGGAACTGCAGCCAATGGGAGCTGCGGGGACAGTGCCTGCAGATGGGGGAAGTGCACAAAGCCACCTGGCCACACTTCTGCCTAGGAGCCACCTTGAGGGACGTGTTGGCTGCTTCCAGAAGCTCCCTGACTAAAGTGCTGCCTGGCCGGAGCCCTCACCCTGAATCCCCTCCTGCACCCCAACCTCCTGCTCCAGGTCAGAACCCCCTCCCACACTATAACTCCCTCACAGATCTCGCACCCCAACCCCACCCCTGAGCCCCCTTCTGTACCCCAACCCCCTGCCCCAGCCTGGTGAAAGTGAATGAGGCTGGGGGAGAGTGAACAACGAAGGGAGGGGGGATGCAGTGAATGTGGGGCAGGGTCTCAGAAGGATCGGGGAAAGGGTGTTTGGTTTTGTGCGATTAGAAGGTTGGCAACCCTATGGCGGAAGCCCCTGCGCACCAACCCCGGTCCCCAGCAGAAGCGCTGGGTGGTGGGGGAAGCCCCAGCACCCAGACCCCTGCTGCAGCCCTGGGACTGGAGGCACTCTCACTCCCTGCTGTGGCCTCAGGGCTGGGGGCCACAGCGAGGGGACAGAGCTTCTCTGGTCTTAGGGCCACAGTGGGAGGGTGGAATAGGGTGAGGCTGCAGGCGGAAGGGTCAGAATGGGGTAGGGCTGTAGGTGAAAGGGGTGGGGAGGGGTCCCCCACTTGCTCAGGGCCCCAGGAAACCTTAATCCGCCTCTGCCTGCTCAATAATGATCTGCTGCATTCTGCACCAGCTTCAGTCTCTGAATGGCTGTAAGGTATAGCCCCATGTAGAGCACATTGCAATAGTCTAATCTTGAGATAACAAAGGCATGGTTAAAGTGGCAAGGTGAACACCCCAAAGGAAAGTCTGCAACTTCCAAGCCAGATGCACATTGTAAAAAGCTGATTGGGTCACTGTAATATGATTGTCAAACAGCATCTGCAGGTCTAAAATCATCTATGAGTCACGAATCCAACTAACAAATAGTGGACATACTCCTTCAGTCAAAGGGACAGATATAACCTCCACCATCTCCTCTGATTGCTTCCCCCACTCCCACCATCATCAGTCTTCTCTGGGTTGAACTTCAGCCAGCTCGCTCTTATCCATGCTCCAGTTTTAACTAGACATTGGCTCAGGCACTGAACTAAGTTGGACGAGATGAAGACATAGAGCTGGTTGTCATCAGCATACTCTAAACCAGGGGTTGGCAACCTTTCAGCAGTGGTGTGCCGAGTCTTCATTTATTCACTCTAATTTAAGGCTTCGAGTGCTGGTAATACATTTTAATGCTTTTTAGAAGGTCTCTCTATAAGTCTATAATATAGAACCAAACTACTGTTATATGTAAAGTGAACAAGGTTTTCAAAATGTTTCAGAAGCTTTATTTAAAATTAAATTAAAATGCAGATCTTATCAGTTTAATGTGATCCCTGTCCTTGCTTTTCCTTTGCTGAGTTTTCCAATGTCTGGCACGTATTTGGATACTTTAAGCTGCACACAGGCTTCTGAGTGATCAGTTGTTAACTGCTCCGAGAGGGACAGAGGACAGATTTCATGTGTGAAAATACTTATTCACAGAGGTATGTGGATCCAAATGCTGAAAGCATTGCAAACGCAATTTTCTTCAAACAGTTAAATTTCACTGGCAGGGACATCCAGCCGGTCAGAATAGAGGCCCCATGATCTCTCTCAGTAGCTTCGGGTGCGCTCTGCAGATCCACAAACTTTGTTGATCACAATTCTGAGCTTTTTAACTGAATGAGTTGCATTTCAAAATCTTCAACACCCATCCACTGAAATATAGACAAATCCAAGTCACTTTCGTTGAACTTTTCAGGTTTAATTAGAAAAGAAAGAATTGGGCCAAATTGCTGGCAATCTTGAAATCTATCAAAAAATTCTGATTCCAGTTCTTGCATGTACTTTCCAATCTCATCGACTTTGACAGTGCAATGTGTCAATAGCTCTTTTATGAGCTGGAAGTAGCGGAAAGTAGAAATTTGAATATCCCTGGAAAAAACTGCTAGTTTCACAACAAATGCTTTCCAGGCTTCATAAAGATCCAGAGCTGTTTGCCCTGCACCCTGGAGACAGAGGTTGAGTTCGTTTAGATGAGCGGTGATAATCAGTTAGGAACATGAGCTTACACAGCCATTTGTCATCATCCAGTTCAGGGTAGTTTTGTTCTTTTTCCAACAAAAAGGCCTTGATTGCATCAAAACAGTTTACAAAGCGCACCAAAACCTTGCCACGACTTAGTCACCGAATGTTGCTGTGAAGTGGAGTGTCATTATAAGCACTGTCCATCTCTTCTAGCAGTGCTTGAAATTGTCTGTGAGTCAAAGCAGATTGAGCAACAAGGAAATTCACAATTCGAACCACTGTATTCATCACATTATTAAGCTCTGAATTAGAAATTTTAGCACATAGGTTTTCTTGATGGATGATGCAGTGAAATTTGACTGTTGGACAGCCAATTTGATCTTCAAGTAACTTTACAAATCCCTTTTGTTTTCCGACCATGGCAGGAGCACCGTCTGTTGTCACACAAAATATTTTTCTGATGTCAACTCCTCGTTCTTCAAAATGGTTTACAAAACTTTCCAGTATATCTTCCCCCTTTGTTGTGCCATGCAGGGGTTTTAGGCAACAAAATTCCTTCATTGGAAGCACAATTTCATTGGAAGCACAATATCTTGTAACAACTGCCAAACGTGGAACGTCGTTTGTATCCTGCTCTCATCAACTGCAACACTAAACACTACTGTGTCTTTCAATGCAGTCATCTGCTTTTCCTTAATATTTTCTGCCATTTCACTTATGCGTCTCTCAACTGTTCTGGCAGATTTGGGCAGTTTTTTATTCTAGATATGATTGTATCTGTATTTGGCAAATCATTGAACAAAATCTCCGAACTGCTGAGAACAGCTTCTTTTATGTATTCCCCATCTGTAAATGGCTTTCCGTTTTTTTGCAGTGCACTGCGCAATCTTGTAACTTCCTTCTGTAGCTTGATTTTTACTTACATTTAAGCTTTTAAAAACACTGCTTTGATTCTCATAGGCTGCTACTGCCTTTTTGATTGATTCAGTCTTGTCTGCTTCGTCAAGAAAGGTTTTCTCATGCTTTGTTTCAAAATGTCATCAAACGCTTGATGTGTGCCAAACAACACTTTCATAACAGAAAGCACAAATAGCACGGTCCTTCTTTTCAATAAATCCAAATGTGTCTGTCCAAGCAGGCTGAAATGATCGGACGTCTATCTTCACTTTCTTAGGAGCTGCCATTTTGTCAAATGTTCCCTTCAACTCTCAGTGGGGAAAAAAACGGTGATAGAAGGCAGGCACAAGGTCAAACGCAGTGTGGTCTGATATAAGCAATTTTAAGATGAAGGTGCTGAGCCGCATCCCCTCTTGCCTCATGTGCAACCCTCGCTGTCCCAGGCTGGGGACAGTGGGCTGCAGCAGGAAGGCTGCAGAGCACTGATCCAAGGCCAGGAGCAGAGCCCAGGGTGGCCTGCTGGGACTCCAGGCTGGAAAGCAGGCTGAGCAAGGATGGAGATCCAGACCCCGTCTGGCAGGAGGTCAGCAGCTGGAACCCCAGATCGGCAGCTGAGGTGAGTGGAGCTGGTGGCTGGTAGGGGTCAGCAGGGCCGGAGGCCTGGACCCTGTCTGGCAGGGGGCCTGCGCTGGAACTCCAACTGGAAGCAAGGTGAGTGGGGCTGCGGAGGCGGGGACCCCGGCTGGCAAGGTGCCAGCAGCAAGAACCCCAGAGCAATGAGTCAGCTGCTCAGCCTGCCGCCGCTCTGGGGTTTTGGCCGCTGGCTTCTGCCAGCTGGGGTCTCGGCCCGCTGCCAGCCTAGGGTCACTTCACCCAGGTCAGCAGCGGGCGCTGAGTGGGACCAGTGGTGGAACCCCGGCTGGCAGGAGCCAGCAACAGAAACCCGAGAGCAGGGGTGGGCTGAGCGGCTCAGCCCACACCGCATGCCATAAAAAATCAGCTTGCGTGCTACCTTTGCCATAGGTTGCCGACCCCTGCTCTAAACTTTGCACAGCATGCCTCCTTACTAACCCTCCTAACAGCCCCATACGCACATTAAATAGGCAGGGTGATAGAATGGCTATGACTTCATTTGTTGTACAGAATTAGAGTAAGCAATAAAAGAAAAAGAAAATAATAGGTGCATCTCTATAAAGTCCACAGCTGTAAGCTGGAGATATGGGTTGATAATTTATTGGAGTGACATTTATATTATGAAGTAGAAAATATAAAGTTTTAATAAAATATAAAGCTGTGTTTCTGTGAAGTGAACATATATATGGTAGTCATTATTAATCACGGGTGCTGATTTTTGTTTTTGCCCATTCATCCTGGCCTCCATTTTGAGAAAATGCTATTGAAATGCTTTTCCAAGGAGCTATGGGCTTTGATACCTTTTCCCACAATTCCCTTGGATTCCTTGTAATTAAAACTGGTAGAAAATGCAAAATAATTTTAGCAAAAATGTACATTTTTAATCTAAATTTTTAATTTTCAAAAAAATTCAACTGCTCGTTAAGTTGACTGAAAAACAGCAATTATTTTCATGATGTCCAATATGGATTCAAAAATTTGTCAGTGATAGAGAATCCACTATGACTGTTGGTAAATTGTTCCAATAGTTTAAATAGGAAAAAAATTCAGCAGGTTATAAGTGATTAAAATGAGTGGGTTAAAATGCAAGCACTTATGTCACCTGAACCATTGGTGGTTGCTATTGCTCCAACTAGAACGAAAAAAAAATGAACAATCTTAATTTTTCTGGCTTGGCAGACACTTTAATTTAGTGGCATATTTCAGTACTGAAAATTTATTTCAACTGGGTTAGGAAAGCCTAAATATAAGACAATAAAAAAATCTTACCCATAATAATAATTATATAAATAAAGAATATGATTAAACTGCACTATTGTGTGTTTTTATCTAAAGTGATTGCTAAATAACAACATTAATTTTCATTATGATAAAACTGGCTAAAACTGGTTTTATGACTCAACGTTTTCATCTAGGTGAACTGATTAAAAAATCCTACAGATTATAGAGGAATTTTAGTTACGTTTGTTTTACCAATATTTCCTACAAATAGAAAGTATACACCTAGTCCTGCAATCCTTACTCAGGCAAGCTTCCCATTGATTTTAGGGCTCCAATTGTCAGTCCTACATGAATGACTTTTGAAAACTGCAATTCTGCAGTATTATATGTAACCAGTAGATGGCAGCCCATCATTCTTTGATACAATAGCGATAGGCATTTTTGGTACAGATTGTTCTTCAGGTGCAATATTTAGTTAAATTGGTAAATTGATCCCTTATAGCCCAACTCTGCATTAAAATAAGTATGTTTGCACAGGTGTGTAAATCGCTACAGAACCTGGCAATTTTTAATTACTATTACTAATATTTTTCTAAATTACGATAACATTTAATATATAATAATAGAACAATAATACTTTTTCCTTTTAAAATTACTGTGGAACTATGAAACTGTTATCTGCTACTCATATTGTAGCTTAATTCTGTTTGTGACCCATGGTACATTACCATTTTTGTACCATTTTGATTGGTAGCTGTCCTTTTGCTTTTGACTCAGTCATATGTTGATTTTAAATAGCTTATTAATTACTTTACATGGTGCCATGTCTAAATAGACATGAGTGAGTTTGTAATTGGATGTTGGCAATCAAATTTTCTTTCATTGCAGAATAATTCTAGCCTCTTAAAATATTTACATAGGAAGCACCTATATGTTACAGGCATGAGGACTATAGAAAACCTGAAGATAGTCAGGTATACATAAATTCAGTAGGAGTGCCTTTAATTCCCAATAAGAGTTGGGGGTGCTGTGCTCATAACTGTGCAGCATTGAGCCCACTATGACTCTACATATTTAACATAAGCATCAAACTAGGATGTGCATATTTTCCAGCAATTGTAAAACATTTGGTGGAACTTTTGACATGTGACTAACAGTCTGTTATAGTTCTACACCCTCTGAAACACAAAAGGATAAGTAACGTCCCACCCACAAGGGTCAGTTACTTCTGACTATCTATGGCCTAAGTAAAGACAAGTTAAGAGACTTCGTTTACTTCAACAATGGCTTGTCTGCAATGTGATGTCACTGAATTTCTGGTCTTTGAGGAAGATGCCATTTTACTATGCCAGGTATATACCTTGATGTTGCAAAAGGAAGGAGGAGTAGACCACAAACAGAATTTAAGAGACATTATCAAAAAATATACCCAAAAAAAAAACAATCTTGGGCCAGATCCTCAGCTGGTGCAAATCATTCTAGCTCCACTGAAGACAATGGAACTACAGCATGTCAATTTACCCTCTCTGAGGGTCTCGCCTTATTTGTTTAAAAAAAGCAGATCCATTTCCTATACTTTATATTAAAACAGAAATCATTTTAATCTAATACTCTTTTAATAATGTCAGCTCTTTGCTTATTTTATCAGTTTCAGTCAGTTTAGATCAATAAACTAGATTGCTAACAGTTTGTTAGACTACCAGATTGCTTCAGTTTTACTATCTGGATCTCTTGTAGAAACACAATACTGTTCCACTGTATATCTGTTTCCAATACTGCACTGGAACATTTAAAGGAATATTATAAGATTGGGGGGGAAAATAACACTGTTTGAATTCTTCTACATACTATTATTATAAATAGCACCAAAGGTTTCTATCACTGAAAGAGATCATAGAAAAAAGTAATCTCTCTATTTTTAATCTGTTTGTTTTATGCATTTGACAATCCTTTGGGTATAATCAGTTTCACTGTTTTTCCTGTATAATCAGTTCTTGATCTTGCAAACATTTAAGTGCGTGCATAACTTTACTCATGTGAATAGTCTCATTAACTTCACACTCTTAAAACAATAACGCTTTAAAATAATCTCATATTTTCACTGAAAATTAAAAATATTTTAAGAAATACATGAAAAGTAGACTGATACTGTCTAGACATCTGATAGCCGAAGCTAAATGTGTCAGTCAAATTCCTAGTGGATAGGTTTCCAAATTGCTATTCACAATAATGGGAATGGTTTTTGGTGCTTCAAAGAAGCCAGAAAAACTGAGTAGACAAGGACAATGAACTCGCCAAAATTTAATTCCTCCGGGCCAAGGATGAAGCACATTGCTAGGGCAGGTTGATGAAGCTGATATTGCTCTCCTCATGCCATGTGTGTTGTGTAGACAGGTAGTTTTTTAAAATCTTCAGTTCTGTCAATCCATGACTTTTTAAAAACCACTGAAATTAACCATAAAATAGATTTTCTCCAAAAATACAACTGGAAAGAACTTGTATATCACTGCATAGAACTGATCACCTCTTCATTTAAATGCCTCATGAAAGCTCACTTCAGCACAGTGCACAAATGTTAACCCATTTCAGATTAAATGGGGGCATTCAGCCTGCATGAAAAATCAACAGCAAAAAAACTTAAGACTTCATTCTGGATCTTTCGTTATGTCTAATTTGAGTTGTCTGTTCATTCACACTATATATATGCACACAATATTTTAAAATTCTGCAAATTTTGTTTGTCAAATGTGGAGGCTCCAGAATGGCATTGGGGAGCACAGACCACTGGCTGCCCAGAGGTGGGAGATTGCTGTGCAGCTTCCCACCCTCTGCCAGACATGGTCTCAGCGGTGAGGCTCAAGGACCAGGCCTGCCCCAGAAACACCCCAGGGCCCTGCCCCTCTGTGCCAGGTTCACTAGGTATGGGTAGGCAGGCAGGCTCAGCAAGGCAGGATCCAAGTGTGGAGGGGCTTAGTGAGGGGGTTCCAGGTATACGCTGAGAGGATTCTTTGTGGGGCAATCTGGGTGCAGGCAAGATCAGTGGGGGATCCAGGCTTGTGGGGATTTGGATGCACAGGGGCTTGTTGGGGGTTCTAGGTGGAATGGTAATGGCACTCTGCGGGGGGGGGGGTGCAGGTGAAGATGGGTGGGGCTTGGGGGGCGTCTTTGTATGGGGCACTCAGTAGGGGATCCATATGCTGGGGGAGTGGGGCTCAGTGAGATGATGATCCAGGTGCAGCTGGTTGGGGCTTGGTAGGGGGAGGATCAAGATGTGGGGGGCTCATCAGGGTGGTCCAGCTGCAGAGAGAGTGTGACTGGGGCTTGGTCTGGGGGGGAGTTCTGGGTATGGGGGGAGTGAGGCTTGGTGGAAGGGTTTGGGTTTTAAGGGGTCTGGATGCATGGGGGTTGGGCAGATGGGGAAGCAGTTCCCTGTACAGTGATCCCTCCCCCTGCAGCTGAGGAGCAACGGGTGCAGGAAGCATGGGTGGGGGGGTGGAATTTGTAGAGCTTCCTACAGCCAGGGGAGAAATCTGGGGTGGGTCTGACCTGGCCCTGGATGCCGTGCAGGGGAAGAGGAAGTCCTGTCCTCCCCAGCCCAGCTGGGACTAGTAGCTGAGCCTGGCGCAGGGTAGGACCCACCAGCCAGGTCTTGCCACTCCCGCCCCCTGCCCCACAGTGATTTCCCTCTCTGCTGACTCCCCTGGGCACCCAAAACATACTGCTGGGGAGGGGCTCATGACAACTCTTGTGGCTTCCCTTTGCTTCCCTGTCAGAAAGTCATTTTTCTGCAGGGAAGCAAAGAAATCTGCAGGGGACATTGATTCTGCGCATGTGCAGTGGTGCAGAATTCCCCCAGGAGTGGTGTGTGCGTGTGTGTGTGTGTGTTTTCACAGACACACACACACACACAGCCTTTATTGAGTTATTGCAAAAGGCTACACTGTATTTTTAAAACAACATGATAACTGCTTCTTGAAGCAGTTCTATTGGGAATACTGGTAACTGCACATAAATTTGCATGTTAGTGTCTATAACCCATTTTATCTTTATTAATTATTATTATTATTATTATTTAATTTGTAATACAGCAGAACCTGGAGTCCTCATATGAGATTAGGGCCTCATTGTGTAAGGTCCTGTACATAGACAGAGTAACAGACAGTCCCTGTGTCAAAGATCTTACAATCTCAGCAGACAATGTAGACAAATGAAGAATTATTATTGTCATTGGAAACAGGCACAGACTGAATGACTTTCCCAAGGGAACAGAGAGAATAATTGAAGTGAGCTCTCCAAAGTCTCTGTTCAGTGACTTAACCAGAAGACTAACTTTCCTCTCAGCCTTTTCCCCATTTCTGAACTTGCTTTACTACTGCGTGTAAATCATTCCTATTTCTTGATATTGGAGGACTAGTATATGCAGCTGGAGAACCATATCTTACTACAAGTGAAGCTTATTAAAGTAATTCCAGAGAAAAAGCTGGACAATTAAAATATATTCACAGCTATCTGGAAGTGTTGTGCCAAAGAGAGGAAGGGGTAGGAAGGCTGTTGTCTTAGTGAGCTGTCAGGTAATCCTGAGGTCAGAGAGTGGCAAATGTACATTCTGAAGTTGGAGGAGAGAAGGGATGGGTCAGTACAAAATTAAAATGAGTCTAAATTTGTTCACAAATGATTGTGCTGCCCTACTTACATAAACCGCTTAATCCTATTTGGCAGTGGTGTAAATCACATCCAATAGTCCGGAATTTATCCTGATGATCAAGATGAAAAGAAAATCCTGTTACAGATCAGTGGTGGAAGTGATACATAACAGAAAGTAGAGAAAATTATAATAAAAAGCTCTGGTTCAATTGTATGTTCTTAATTGTATAGGCTCTGTCACAAGCTTCCTGTATGTGATCTTAGGGTCAGATTTTCAAAAGTGCTCAGCTCCTGTGTAGGCATCAAAAATAAATGGCTAGAATTTCCAAAGAGCCCGCTATGTTGGGCACTGATGTCTCTCAAAAATCTGCCCATAAATGTCCCAATGGGCTTTGCTGGATGTTGAGGACCTTGGATAGTCTAGCTCTCATTTAGGTGTTTAAACAGGAGCTGAGCTCTTCTGAAAATCCCTTGTCGTTGGTGCTGAGCACTGGAAAATCTGGCCTGAGTAGGGTGACCAGACAGCAAATGTGAAAAATCAGGATAGGTGGTAGGAGGTAATAGGAGCCTATGTAAGAAAAAGACCCAAAAATTAGGACTGTCCCTACAAAATTGGGACATCAGGTCACCCTAGACGTGAGTGACTTCACTCTGAATTCAGTGGGTGCAGCTGTGGGATCTTTCTGTGCTTTTGATTCTTCATGTGTAAAATGAGGATAGTAATATTCATATATCAGGGATGCTCAGAGGGATAGCTCAGTGGTTTGCACATTAGCCTGCTAAACCCAGGGTTGTGAGCTCAGTCCTTGAGGGGGCTACTTAGGGATCTTGGGCAAAAATTGGTCCTGCTAGTGAAGGCACAGGGAGCTGGACTTGATGACCTTTCAAGGTCCCTTCCAGTTCTAGGAGATTGGTATATCTCCAATTATTACCTTTAACTGTCAGGTGTGGGGCAGGCAGTTAAAAGAAGGCCAAGCTCAGTTTGGGGCTGAAAGCCTGGTTTCAGCCAAGAACTGGAGATAGCTTGCTACTTGGACAAGCCTTCCAGTGGATGAGGTGACTAGGCCCAAGAAGACTGACTAAAGGGACTAGCTGCATGAAGACAAGCTCTGCATAGAAGAGCAGGGTCCTGCCAAAGACTGTTCAGACTACCCTGTTTTGAATTAAACATTTTCCTTTCTTTTTGGATTTTAATACCTCAGAAGGGGTGGGTCTCCAGTGTGCACTCGATCCATAAGAGGTGGCAACTGACTGTCGGAGACACCTCAACCAGGGAAGTATTGCCCCCTTGGGCCAGAAACAGGCACCATAGAGTCAGACCCTGTCACAGTGACATAAAGCCATCATCCCTTACCCTTCTTGCACCAAGTATCATTCTTTGCCAATGACCTGCATCAAGCACAACTCAGACAGAGCCAAGGAATGGGCCCATTGTTCCAAATGGAATGGTGAAAATGCCCTCAGGATGCTTGCAACCCAAGCTCTTTTTATTAGCATTGATTAGACACCCCTGTGTTTTTCAGCAACAGCAAAATGAGTGCAGTTAGGAAGGCCACATGAAATCAGTTACTGTTTAATTGTTCATTGTACATCGCTTTGCTATAGTCAGGAAATAATTTAAAATCCTGCACTACCTTACCACTTTTAGTTGCTTTCTTTAAGGTGTGCTTTTTGACTCTATGTCAATTGCTACTGTAAATATAAAACTATTTATAAACTATCTCACAACAGGCCATATGCTCCCCATTTTGACTAAAAATGCAGAGAAGGAGCTGAAAAAATCCTGCAAAATAGAGGCATAATAAATTGATACGTCCCATACCATCTGCTTCCATGAGAAACTGATGTTATAACAAACTTCAGGAGGCCTGACTCAAAAAACCCATTGTAAAGAGCCAAACCCCATTGTGCTGTTTGGAGATCTTTTGCCAATCTTTTGCATGGTACCAATTTTCTATTGTATTCTTCTGTGGCAATATACCAAGTAGGACATATTGGGCAGCTTATAGGGCTTTTAAGGCGGGATTTTTAAAAACTAGCAATGATTTTCTCTTTGTATTACCATTCAGTGAACACTCCAGTATTTGACTCCAAGTGCTCTGATCTTGCTAGACTTATGAATCATTCTTTAAAAAAAATACTAAAAAAGGGTGACCAGACTAAAGTTGAAATGCCACTGACACCATTCCTCTTTTAGAACAAGTAAAACAGTGAGAAACTGCTGCTGAACTTGTTCTTATTAGCTAAAATATTTTCTGTATCTGCCCAAAACCTATAACACCTTTGCTTGAGCGGATATTTCGTTGGTACTTAGGTTAGTTCTATGTGGAGAAGAGAAGTTATTAAATAATTGTTTAATATCAATTGCAAGTACATGTATCATGCAGTTGGCTTATTTATTAATAGGAACATGCCCCATTACATATTTTGCTTGGATTTCAGATGTCTTATACTAATCCTTCAAAGGTACAAAGGAAAGGACTGAAAAATTCCCTTTAAAAGCTCAGTTTTATTGTGACAAAGTCTACACTGGGGATTAGATTGGCTTAACTATGTTGCTCCTATCCACACCCCATGTAAAGTAGCTGGGTCAACATAACCTTTTAGTGTAGACCAGGCCTTTGTTATTGCTACTGATTTTATGTGGAGTGTGCTCAGATAGTACAGAGATAGGCAGAAGTTTAAGACAAACAGACAGCAGCTGGTAACTAAAAGCAAAAGTGCAACTCATCAGAGGGTCCCTATTTTAATATAAGTAGCTTTATGACCTACCTTCAGTCTTTACTCCAGCTAATATTACGGTTATCTCTACTAGATCTGTTTTCTCTTTGGCCTACTTTTGTGCATACTATGAGAGATGCTACTTGTGTTATTCAGACAGAGCTCACTTGTAAACCTTCATTACTGGAAAAGACTAATTTTTTACATTTATTATTAGAAGCTTACAGTGTAAAGTAACACATAAGTGTCTAAAGTGTGCAGATGCTAAATGATATGTAAGGTGGAAATATTGTTTGTGTGACCTGGTTTTATTAGGGCCAAGTATAGATATATATTATCTAGTATGGAGTATTTAACTGCAACTCCCCCTGTGAATCTGTGTGGCTTGGTTTAGTGCAAAAAAACTAACGCCTTTGACAAAAGCCCCATGTTGACATGTTTGAATTGCCCTTTTATCTCAGGAAGGACAGTTAATTTGTGTCAGGGATTAGATGTACAACAAGCGTGGAAGAGAAAGTCACATGGAAGGTTTTGTTGTTATTTTTGCCTGACAGATCAAAGAGAAGAAAGAAGAAGAAGTGACAACAAAAATGGCACTTGGAAGCATGGGGTACACTTGAGATGATGTTAACTAAAAACTATAAAAACCTTTGAGGCCCAATCTTGTAATTCCCATGCACTTCAGTGGGCGTTTTGCCTAATGGGGTACAGCATAGGTAGCTATATTCAAACAATCCCTTCACATTTCTATCAATACTGATCTGGGGAACTTTATATTCAGTCATTTCCTGGCCTCTCTTCTGAGTCTCTCAGAATGACTGTAAGCTAAAAGGGAGTTTTTGTATTGCGGACACATAAAATTAACTAAGGTCATAAGCCTTTTTCACACCACACCCAAAATAGCCATCACTAACTAGTTGTTACTGCTCACCTGGGCTTGACTTTAATTTTATTTTTCCCCAGTTTGAGCTTTGGTGGAAAATAGACATAAACAACCCAGAACTACTGTGGAAGTTTTTTCTTTGCTATAACCACAAAGCAGCAGTTTTTTCCCTTGTTTTCCATAATAGAGTAACCTTCCTCTTCATTGCTTTTTATGTCCCTGCTTGCTTGTTGATTCTCCGTTTCTGTTGCAAAGGCAGCTTAGTTAATTTTTAATTTCTTTCAAAGGCTTGCACCAGTGAAGTGCTAATTCTCTAGTAATGATAAAATGGAGCAAGAGTTGAAAGCTTCCAGATATTGCCTTCAAAATAATACACAAAGGAAATCATGAGCAGGTTTGCTGTTTCACTTCAAACACATAGGCCAGATCCTCAGGTAGTATGAATAAAGTTATTAAATGGAACTATGTCAATTTGCACCAGCTGAGGGTCTGGCCCTTCAGCTTTTCTATAGATCAGCGTTACCATTCCTGCATTAGAAAGTTTGGGGCACCGCATAGTGCTTTTCCCCCAATGCTTTTAGGGCTTGGAGCAGTTTGGGGGACTGCTAATTGGTACTAGCATTTTATCTCTGATTCACTAGTTTATCTCAGGTGCAGGCCAGTAAAGACTGAAAGTTCTAACCAGTTGATGGCTATTTAGTGTCCTACGTGAAATAAGTTAGTTGCCCCAGACCAAGTTGTTACTGGATAATTTTCCACACTTAAAAAAATCCAACACCCCAACTGGCACCCTTGTTAGCTGTGGGTTAGCCCATGTGTTTTCAAAATGCAGCATATTTGTATACAAACACATGGTTAGCTAATTTGGTTTACAGTTACAGGGCTAGATTAATGGCAAGTGTATACTGGTTTCTGCTGGACATAGAATGCCCCCAAGACAGAAAATTTGCTAGTGGGAGGTTTCACCCCCACTGAAATCTTCTTTGCACCTGGGAGCGATAGGGGGTGGATGCAGCCCCCAAAAGCAGGATTCTGACCAGGAAGGGTGGCTGGGGAGTGCAGTGGTTCAGTGTCTCTGTGCATGGAACTCTGATAGAGCTCTGAGGAGAGTCACAGCTGCTGCCCTCCGGGGGATCTCCAAGGAGGGGTAATGGTGGAATCACTGCATGGCCCTCCTCTGGGTAAATGCCCCTGTGTTGCATGGAGCCTCACCGGCACAAGGTGGTGCAATGTTCACCTCTCTGTGGCTGCTTCAGTGAATATTGTTGGATTGCACTGACCACAGTGTATTCACAGCTGTCAGGAAAGTATAAAGAAAAACATTATGGCCAAAGCTCTTTTCTAGTTCAGTTTGGAATGATTTTGTTTACTAGGTCTGAACTATTTCATAAGATACCTATAGCCAATAGTCTTCCCTTCTTAGATAACTGCCCTGAGTCTAGCTGGTATCCAGATTCCCTGAAGGGAAGTGCAGGTTATTTCTAACTCTGGCAAACAGGGCGGACTCTGTGTCCCTGTAGCGAGGCGCCCTGGCTCCTCACCGTGCCTGAGAAGGACGGGCCAGAACTGAGGCTGGAGTGGGCGGAGCCACTGCCACCTGTCCCCGCCCCCCCGGAAGTCCAGGGGCGGGACAGGAAGTATAAAGGCCCGGCCCCAGTGCTCAGTTAGGTGCAGGCTGCCGAAGAGGACAGACGCTGGTGCTTGAGCTCCCGCTGGGCCCAGCCTGCCCCGTGCTTGCTACCCTGAGGAGCACTGGCCAAGCCTGCCCTGTGCCCGGTACCCAGAGGAGCGGCCTGAGCTTCCCTATGACTGGTATCCCGAGGAGTTACCTGAGCTTCCCTACGCCCAGTACCCGGAGGAGCCCATGGTCTGGGACCAACCCGACGACGCCGGCGAGAGACAGTTACCCAGAGAGGGGGAGGTCAGAAGTGGCCCGGGGGTAGCTGACCCTGGTTTGGCTCCCGAAGAGCCTGAACCCATGTCAGTGTGTTGTGGCCAGGATCCCCACTGACAGCAGCATGCCTTTGCCGCGGCTAGGGCCCCGGGCTGGAACGCAGTGGAGTGGGAGGGCCTGCGTTCCCCCTGCCACCCTTCCAAGGGTGGCAGACTCCCCCTCTCCCTGGCCTGAGGAGGCCTTCTTTATAGACTTACTGTGGGAACTGCTGCTCAGCCCCTGCCCGAGGGTCTGAGCCCTGTGCCTGTTGGTTGCCCCGCCCTGAGCCAGGGCTTGGGCTCTAGAGACTTGCTCGTTGAACTGCTACTCAGCCTCTGCCCGAGGGTTTGAGCCCTGACTGCTTACCACCCCACCCTGCCCAAGGGCCTGGGCTCCTAGAGACCATTTGTTTGCTCAGCCCCTGCTGAAGGGCCTGAGCGCTGACTGCTTACTGCCCCGCCCTGCTTCAGGGCTGGGTTTATAGACTCCGCGTTTACCCGACCCCTGCTGAAGGGCCGGGACTCCGCCTTGTTTAGAGACTATTTATTTGCTCAGCTCCTGCTGAGGGGTCTAGGCCCTGGACGGACTGCTGCCTGTAGCGAGGCGCCCTGGCTCCCCGCCATGCCTGAGAAGGACGAGCCTCAGCACCGGACCCTTACACGTGTTGCCTTCTCTGAGGAGTTCCGCCCAGGATGTGGGTGCGATCTCTTGACTCCGGTGAGAGAGGAGCTTGGGGGGGAGAGACCTCCCTCCTGAGAGATGGATATGTCGCAGCTTTTCGCCCTTTTGACCGAGAATCAGAAGCGGCAGCAGTTGACTCAGTCGCGGCAGCAACAAGAGTAGCAGGCCGCCCAGCTCCACCAGCAACAGCAGCTCGTTGAGCAGCTGGGGTCTCAACAGCGCCAGCTGATTCAAGACCTGGTCAAGCAGCAGCAAGAGTTCCAGCAGCAATGCCTCCAGCGGCTTGCGGTGGCGCAGGCCCCATGGGGGGTGCCCAGCCAGGAGACACCGATGGGGGCCTGCGTCCCAACTCCGCGATCAGGCTGACAAAGATGGGCCCCGGCGACGACCCTGAGGCCTTCCTCGTCACCTTCGAGCAGGTGGCGGTCGTCGCGGGGTGGAGCCCTGACCAATGGGCCTCCATACAGGCCCCGTACCTGACAGGGACGGCCCAGGCGGTCTATCGAGGCCTGGCTGCCGAGGCCGCCCAGGATTATCGTCAGGTGAATTCCGCTATCCTGGACACCCTCGATGTGAGCCCGGAAACTTTCCGCCAGTGGTTCAGAAGCCTGACCTACCCACCCCCCCCCGGGGCCTGGCCTCGTATGATGGCCCAGAAGCTCTGGGAGACCTGTCGGCGGTGGTTGCGGCCCGAACAGTGAACGTCGGAAGAGTTAGCGGAACAGGTGATCTTAGAGCAGTTCACTAACATCCCCTGTCGTGGGGAAGGGCCTGGGTCCTCCGCCATCGGCCTGCAACACTGACCGCAGCCGTCACCTTGATGGAGGACTTCCTAGCCGCAGAAGCACCAGTAGGCCTGGCTGGTTGAGCAGCCCCACCAGGGACGGGACGCCCAAACCCCAAGGAGAAGGCTACACTCACCTGGGCTGCAGCACCACCCGGGCAACCGGCTCGGGCCCCAACTCTGGCCCCGCGGAAGATGTACCAGAGCCCTCCTAGGGACAACCATGAGGGCCTGGCTACGATCAGGATGAGCCGACCTGGGGCCCTGTTTTTCCTGCGGCGAGAAAGGCCATCTCCAGCGGGACTGCCCCAGACGGGAGTGCACCTTTGGCCAGGTCTGCTCCGGGGAGGCTCGTGCCCGCTGCCCACAGGCCGCCAAGATTACTGTGCCAGTGGTTGTTGAGAGGTACCCGACGGTGGCCCTCCTCGACTCAGGCTACAGACAGACATTGATCCGCAAACACTTAGGTCCCCAGGCCGATGCACGCCTGGGTGAAATCTGCCTGCAGTGCATCCACGGTGACGTACGGCCTTACCCCAGCACCTGGGCCCAACTGACGATAGACGAGGTTACCCGACGGATGGTAGTGGATCTCGCACCAATGCTGGCATATTCGGTGATCCTGGACCGGGACTGGCCCGAGTTCCCGGCCATTCTACGCCAACATGCTGAAGGCGGCCCAGGCCCCGTACCAGCCTTGGAGGGGGAGACCCCAGAGATGGAGGAAGACGAGCGGGAGACCCCGGAGACGGAGGAAGACGAGCAGGAAGCACCCGACCCCACCGTCGAGATAAAGGAACAGGAAGATGTTTCCCCGGGAGGGGTGGGAGATCTCTCGACCCCCACAGACTTCTGCCGGGACCAAAGGGCCAACCCCACCCTCAGCCGGGCATATGAGCAGTTGGCTGTGGTGGATGGGACCATCCTCAATCCAGGTCGGGCGGCCCAGTGACCGCACTTTGAGTTACGGCACGAGCGCCTGTATCGGGTTGAGAGAGACCCGCACACCAGGGAGCCCCGGACTCAACTCCTAGTGCCCTGATGTCACCGAAGGGCGGTCATGAAGCTGGCCCATGATGTCATGGCTGCCGGACACTTGGGTCCAGAGAAGACCCTAGCCAGGATACTGAGACGCTTCTTTTGGCCATGTATACACCAGGCGGTAAAAGACTATTGCAACTCCTGCCCCGATTGCCAGTTGGCTGCCCCAGCAAGAACTCCCAAGGCATCGCTGGTCCCGATGCTGTTATTCAAGACCCCTTTCAAGCGCGTCGTCATGGATCTTGGGGGGACCCCTCCCCAAGAGCATTGCGGGGTTCCAGTACATCCTAGTGATGCTGGACTATACCACCCGGTTCCCCAAAGCGATTCCCCTCTGTAACGTCACAGCCTGCACCATCGCAGGCGAGCTGGTGAAGGTCTTTGCCTGCGTCGGCTTGCCCCGGGAGATCCTCACGGACCAGGGGACCAACTTTACCTCGCGGCTGTTACAGCAGGTGTGTGGACTCCTGGGGATTAAACAGCTGCGGACATCAGTGTATCATCCCCAGACCAATGGGTTGGTTGAAAGGTTCAATTGAACCCTGAAGGACATGTTGCAGAAGTTCCCCCCAGAGGACCTCCGCCGGTGGGACCAGCTACTCCTGCCCTTGCTCCTGGCGGTACGAGAGGTTCCCCAGTCGTCGACCAAGTTCTCACCTTTTGAACTACTGTACCGCCGCCGACCCCGGGGCCTCTTGGACTTAATGAGGGAAACCTGGGAGCAAACCCCATCACCCGCCCAGAGTCTCCTAAAATATGTGCTCCAGCTCCAGAAGCGTCTTAAACAGGCTGGGACCCTGGCGTGGGCAAACTTGAAAGCCGTCCAAGAAACGCAGGCCCAGACTTACAACCAGGACACGCGAACCTGCAACTTTCAACCCGGAGATTGGGTCCTACTCCTCCTTCCCTCCAGTGAGTCCAAGATCCTGGCTCGGTGGCAAGGGCCATATGAGGTGGTTCGAAAGGTGGGCCCTGTTACTTATGAGATCCATCAGCCTGACTGGTGGAAAAAGGTCCAGCGGTACCACGTCAACCTTCTCAAACCCTGGCGGGAACGAGAAGGTCTGATTAATCCCTACTCACCAGAACCCGAGCTCGGACCCCAGGTGAACCCTGCCAAAGACCCCGAGGGACCCCAGCTTGGGGAGACACTGACGGAGGAACAGCTTAAACAAACCCGGTGCCTCCTTCAAGCGTTCTCCCGAACTTTTACGGCCCAGCCGGGGTATACCTCCCTGATATATCATCGAATTCAGACTGAACTGGGGGTGGTGATCCGGAGTGTGACCAGGCCCCTGCCGTATCACCGGAAGCAGATTGTTGACGAGGAAGTACGAGCTATGCTAGACCTGGGGGTGATAGAACCCTCGCAAAGCAAGTGGCGTAGCCCAGTCGTCCTGGTGCCAAAGCCTGATGGCTCCCAATGTTTTTGCATTGACTTTAGATGCATTAATGCCATCTCCAAGTTCAACGCCTATCCCATGCCCCGAATAGATGAGCTGTTGGCCCAGTTAGGAGAGGCCCTCAATATCACAATCCTGGACCTAAGCAAGGGATATTGGCAGATCTCCCTAAAACCAGCCTCCAGGGAAAAGACTGCGTTCGCCACTCCTGCGGGCCTATACCAATTCACGCGGATGACTTTCGGCCTTCATGGGGCACCTGCCACCTTTCAGCGTTTGATGGACCGCCTCCTCCAACCACATCAGGACTATGCGGCAGCCTATCTGGATGACGTAGTCATCTACCGTCGCCAGTGGGAAACCCACCTAGAGAGGGTCGCTGCCATCCTGCGGTCCTTGCGGGTGGCCGGATTAACGGCTAACCCTAAGAAGTGCCGCATCAGCTGGCGAGAGACCACCTATCTGGGGTACACCATCGGAAATGGGCAAGTGAAACCCCTCGTGAACAAGGTTCAGGCCATGGCAACCTGTTCTCCGCCAACCACGAAATGCCAAGTCTGCCAGTTTTGGGGGCTGGCGGGATATTATCGACGATTCATTCCACAATTCGCGGTGATGGCCGCCCCCTTGATGGGGCTCCTTACCAAGGACAGCCCGCGACAGGTGCGCTGGACCCCCGAATGTGACGAGGCTTTCCAGTCGCTCAAGGCAAGCCTCTGCAGTACGCCGGTCTTATTTAGCCCCGACTTCACTCGCCGTTCATCCTGCAGACGGATGCGTCGGAGGTAGGGCTCGGGGCTGTCCTCTCACAGGAGGTGGATGGGGAGGAGCATCCGGTCCTCTGCATCAGCTGGAAGCTGTTCCCCCATGAGCAAAACTATGCTGCGAGGGCTTCCTTTTCAACCACAGCAAAGTGGGCGTGTGACGCCCTGCGATATTACCTCCTTGGGGCTCCTTTCACCTTGGTCACTGACCACACGGCCCTTCAGTGGTTGGCCCATATGAAGGACCACAATATGCGGTTCCAGTGGTGGTACTTGGTCCTGCAGCCCTATGCCCTAACCGTCCGCCATAGGGCTGGGAAGGACCATGCTCAGCCCCTGCCTGAGGGTCTGAGCCCTTTGCCTGTTGGTTGCCCCGCCCTGAGCCAGGGCTTGGGCTCTAGAGACTTCCTCCTTGAACTGCTGCTCAGCCTGCTGAAAGGCCTGAGCCCTGACTGCTTACTGCCCCGCCCTGCCCAAGGGCCTGGGCTGATATCCTGTGTTTGCTCAGCCTGCTGAAAGGCCTGAGCCTGAATTGCTTACCGCCTCGCTCTGACCCAGGGCCTTGGCTCCTAGAGACCATTTGTTTGCTCAGCCCCTGCTGAAGGGCCTGAGCGCTGACTGCTTACTGCCCTGCCCTGCTTCAGGGCTGGGCTTATAGACTCCGTGCTTACCCGGCCCCTGCTGAAGAGCCGGGACTCTGCCTTGTTTAGAGACTATTTGCTCAGCTCCTGCTGAGAGGTCTAGGCCCTGGACGGATTGCTGCCTGTAGCGAGGCGCCCTGGCTCCTCACCGCGCCTGAGAAGGACGAGCCCCAGCACCGGACCCTTACAGTCCCATACAGAGAGCATTGAACCAACACACTGGTGTGTACCTATTTGAAGAGGTTTAATGTTTTGCATAGGACGATTAAAGAATCTACAGAATAGAGTCTCTTCCTGTTCTACGCAGATCCAAGGTTTGTCTGGTTCATTTTGGTTCCACACAACTGGTACTGTAGTTTTTGTTGCCCAGCTGGGTTTGGCTGTCCCTTTAGGATGTCTCCTTAGCTGTGCAGAGTTCATGCTCAGTGTAGTTGAGAAGAGGTGAGAAGGAGAGATGGCGGTAAGCTTCCTTTTGGTTCACTGGTCCTGCAGCTGGCCAGCAGCTGAAACAACCCTTGCTGTAATTTAGCCTGAGCTAAAATAGAAAATTAGGTCACTTTAACTGTGTCAGTCAGAGGTGTGAAAAATCCACAATCCTGAGTGACTTAGTTAAACCAACTGAAATCCCCAGTGAAGATTTTTTCTATCAACCTAGCTACCGCTTCTTGGGGAGGTAGATTATCTATGCTGACAGGAGAACCCCTCCTGTTGGTGTGTCTACACTGAAGTGGTACAGCAGTGCAGTTGCCTGCTGTAGCATTTTAAATGTAGATATACTCTTAGAATAGGCAAAGTTAAACTGGAGCACTGTACAAAAGGAAGATGGACAGGTGGCATAGATCCCTCTATGTCAGCTTCATGCTGCCCAAGGATTCCTCTACATCAAGGATGTGCTTAACTGTCCTTGCAGCCTGCAGGGCAGCTTTCAAGTTGTTTTGTGCTGCTTGACGTTCATAAGAATCCATTTCTGTCTATAACAAACAGATGATTTAATTGCAAGAGATATATAATTCTTTGTTATGCCTGTGAAGCCATTTCCTCAGCATCTGGTACTTTTCCGATTATCTATACACAGCATTGGAGAATTACTAGGAGCATTAGCTTTAGCATAAAAGTACTACTGGGAACCATTGCATATCTCGATCTACAAAAGTCTTGGTGCTCTGCAAAAGCCAGCTCCATCAGTGAACATATAATTTTCTTACATCATAGTAAATTACAAGCTTTGGTTATGGTTTCAAAAAATGTGTTCTACAAATGTCCTGACATCTGTATTCTGCTGCTTTTACTGTGGTCCATGTGCAAGTCATTAATCTGATCTGACATGGAAAAAAATCTCTGCATCCTCTCTATAAGTTTCTTTGTTATTGTAACACTTTGCAGTATTTTGGCTCCTGGCAGCATCATATTCCTTTCTAATTGCCTTAGATAAAATAACAACTTTGTGCTATTTAACATGCTTTGCTCTCTCAAACGATGTTATAGATGCCCTATTTTTCTCATTTATGTGGTAAATTGAACAGCTAGGAACACACATGGCCAACAGACTCTTTGCTCTTGACCTGGTTTGAGATCTTGGTAGCACAGAAGTCTGTTCCTACTGAGAAATGGAGATTTCTTCGAGTGGTTGTTCATGTCCATTCAAAGTAGGTGTGTGAGCACCGCGTGCACACCAGCCGGAAGATTTTCCCCTAGCAGAGTCTGTAGGGTCGGCCTGGGCGCCCCCTGGAGTGGCGCAACCATGGCGCCCTATAAAGGGGCCCGCCTACCCCCCACCCCCTCAGTTCCTTCTTATCGCCGGTGACGGCTAGCTGGAACTTCTCTTGTGTAGCATTTTGGCAGTGTCCTATCCTTACTGTTGAGTCCGTGTATACAGTTATTTTATAGTTAGTTAGATAGATCTTTGTATATAGTTTTCGTAGCTGGGGGCTTCCCGGGTCCCCCGGGTCCCCCCCCCCGGGTCCCCCGGGTTCAAACTCTGTGAGAACTGCAGGAAATTCATGCCCAAGAGTGACCCGCACTCTGCATTTTTGAGGTGCCTCAGAGAGAGCCACCAAAAGGGCCGGTGCTCTATCTGTAGAGGCTTCCGCCCGCAAACTCTTAAGGACAGGGCTTAAAGACTTAGAGTCCTCCTGATGGAGGCGGCCCTACGACCACCCTCGGACCCAGAACCGGCCGAGGCAGGGCCCAGCATGTCGTCCTCGGTGCGGAGTGCCCCGGCACCGGGACTTAGGGCCCAGCCCAAGTCGTCAAAAACCCAGCACCGGACAGAGTCGGGTCATAGGAAGTCGGCCTCAGTGCGGCACTGCTCACCTTCACCAGTGCCTGCCAAGAGAAGGAAGCCAATGAGGGATCAGTCACCCCACCAGGATCTGAGGCCGATGCTGTCCGCAGGTGTAAGCGGACAGGCTGGGCTGCAGCCCTCGGCAGTTCCATCGACTCCCGCACCGCAGAGGGCGGTTGAGTCTGGACCAGCCTAATTCCCTGGACCTCAGCGGAGACATACGCCCCACGTCGACGCCGGAGGCATTCAAGGCGGTGGGAGGCCTAATGGGTCTCCCGGCACCGGCCTCCCCGCATCATAGGGAGTTGCCTACTGTGGCCTGTCCACCAGTGCAATCTAGAGGCAAGCCGGCCATGCTGTTGCCTCCCTCCCCGCACCGTGCTGTGAAGGCGGCACAGGACCAGATGAGAGGCTCCCCGCTGCCTCGGGACGCTCTCCTTTGGCACCGGGTCCTGCTCCCCCCAGGTCCTCGTACTCAGAGACCTCAGACTCAGAGGCAGACTCCTATCACTCCAGCCGATCGCGGAGCAGGAGATCGGTGTCTGGGGTGAGCCACCAACGTTACCTGCAGTGGCAGCAACGATGGCAGCTGCCCTCGCAGTGGCCATTCTGGACTTCCTGGGCCTACCATCGGTCGGTAGGCCAGGCGTGTGGCCCTCGGTCACGGTCGGCTTCGGTGTCCTCGACGTTGGTGGCCCCGGCGCAGCTGCCTCCCCCACCATCACCGGGCAGGGGTGTGCCATCATCAAGTTCAGCACCCCCTAACCAGGCAGTGGCACCGGCAACGGCTTTTGTTCGGGCTCCGCCGGCACCGCATGATACGCCAAGTCGCTCACTGGCGACCCCGGTACCAGCCGCGGTGCCGCATTTAGACTCAGAACCGGCACCGCAACCTCAATACCATGTGCCACAGGACTCAGAGGGGCCGCATGCACCGGAGGAAGGGCTGCTCCATGTAATCTCCTCGTCCTCCTCCCTGGACGAGGCGGTCTCGGGCACGCTGCAGCACTGGCCCTAGAGGACACTCGAATCCTCCAACAATTGCTTTGGCGAGCAGCTCAAAGCCTCACAATCCAAGCGGAGGAGATTGAGGTGGACGTGGACCCTGTAGTGGACATTCTGGCCCCCTCAGGGCCATCCAGGGTGGCTCTCCCGCTGATAAAGACTATAGCTGATACGTCCCGCACCCTATGGCAAACACCAACCTCATTGGCCCCTACCGCCAAGAGGACGGAGCGGCGCTACTTTGTCCCTCTAAAGGGCATGTACACCTACCCTTCCCCGGACTCCCTGGTAGTAGATGCGGCTAACTAGCGGGAGCGTCAAGAGTTTCAGGGGTCAACACCGAAGAGCAGGGACGCAAAAAGACTTGAGCTCTTTGGTAGAAAGGTGTACTCCACGGGGGGACTCCAGCTCCGCATTGCCAATCGACAGGCCACAGTAAGCCGATATGGCCACAACACATGTTCGGCCACGTTGAAGTTTGCGGAGCTTCTTCCCCAGGACTCGAGATCAGAGTTTTCGGCCCTAGTGGAGGAGGGCAAACTGATCTCTCAAGCCTCCCTCCAGGCCGCCTTAGATGTAGTGGACTCAGCCTGGCGCACCCTGGCAACAGGCCTGGTCATGCTGCGGGGGCCTGGTTCCAGGTCTCGGGCCTGCCCTATGAGGTTCAGCAGATGATTCAAGACCTCCCCTTCGAAGGGCAGACGCTGTTTTCGGAGAAAACAGACAAACGTCTCCATAGCCAAGGACTCGAGGGCCACGCTTCGCTTGCTGGGCTTCATACCCCTGCGACCCAGCGCAGACAATTTAGGCCGCAAGCGGCCCCTCATCCATACCAGCCACAGACTCGCCAGGAGCTGAGGCACATGCGGGGCAGAAATGGCAGGAGGCGTCACCAGCGCCACCGCTCTGGCCAGACATCTGGCCAATCAAGACCACCATCTGGGCCTAGACCCCCTATTTGATGGTACAGTCAAGGGCGACCTACCAATCGAGACTCTGGATCCTTCCACCCCTACCTTTTGGGTCACGTCTATCCCACTTCTACTGTGCCTGGTCCCGAATTACGTTGGACAAATGGGTGCTCCACACGGTAGAGAGGGGATATTCTATCCAGTTCTCCTCCCTTCCGCCCCACCAACCTCCCTCCCTGCCCCTCTTCAGGGACCCTTCTCACGAGCAACTTCTAATTCAAGAAGTGAAGTCCCTCACGGAGGCAGGGGCGGTGGAGGAAGTCCCGCGGGAGCTCAGGGGCAAAGGCTTCTACTCCTGGTATTTTCTCATACAGAAGGCAAAAGGGGGCCTGAGACCCATCCTAGACTTGCGGCGGCTGAACAAGTTTGTGAGGAAACTCAAGTTCCGCATGGTCTCCCTGTCCTCGATCATCCCCTCCCTGGATCCAGGAGATTGGTATGCTGCCCTCGACTTAAAGGATGCCTATTTCCACATTGCCGTGGAATTATGGCACTGTCGGTACCTCAGGTTCGTCGTGGCCAACGTCCATCTGCAGTTCACGGTGCTCCCGTTTGGCCTGTCAGCTGCTCCCAGGGTCTTCACGAAGTGCATGGTGGTCGCGGCGGCCTTCCTGCGTAGGCGGGGCATCCAAGCATTCCCCTACCTGGACGACTGGCTCATAAAGGGCCGCCCCAAGGAGCAGATAGAGACCCAGGTGTGCTTCATCAGGCGGACCTTTCTCAATCTTGGCCTCCTCTTGAACGAAGCCAAATCCACCCTGTCTCCGATGCAACAAATAGAATTCATAGGAGCGGTTCTGGACTCCACACACGCCAAAGCTTATCTGCCGGAGTCCAGGTTCCGTGCAATTTCCGAGCTCATCCTCGGACTGCACTGCTCCTCGGTCACCACGGTGCGAGTTTGCCTCCGGCTGCTGGGCCACATGGCGGCATGCACCTATGTGGTGGTCCATGCCAGACTCCAGCTTCGACCGCTGCAGTCCTGGTTCGCGACAGTTTATCGCCTGGGCAGGAACCCCCTGGACTCAGTGGTGTCCGTTCCCCGCTTGGTGCTGAGCTCGCTACGGTGGTAGCTCGACCCACGGGAAGTCTGCATGGGTGTCCCCTTTGCTGCCTCGCAGCCCTCCCTCTCCCTGGTGACAGATGCCTCGGATCGAGGTTGGGGAGCGCACCTGGGACGCCTCAGGATGCAGGACTTGTGGTCGCTGGAGGACCTCGAGTTGCATATCAATGTCAGGGAGCTGAGAGCGGTCTCACCTGACCGGCAGGTGTGTTTCAGTCCTTTCGGACGACACGGCTGCAGTCTTTTATATCAACAAATGGGGGTGCATGCTCCTCTCCCTTCTGCAGGGAAGCCCTCGCACTGTGGGATTTCTGCGTTCACAATGCCACTCACCTGACGGCGTTCTATCTTCCGGGGGAGCAGAACGGTTTGGCGGACACCCTCAGCCGCTTGTTCCAGGGTCACGAGTGGTCCTTCCGATGGGATGTGGTGCACTCAATTTTCCAGCTCTGGGGCTTTCCCTGGTTAGACTTGTTTGCTTCAAGGGAAAACAGGAAGCGCCGATGGTTTTGCTCCCTCCTGAGCCGCAGTCGGGGGGTCTCTGTCGGACGCCTTCCTTCAGCCATGGGAGGACGGTCTGCTCTATGCCTTCCCTCCGTTCCTCCTGATACACAGGGTGCTTTTAAAGGTTCGCAGGGATCACGCCAGGGTAATCCTGATAGCTCCAGCGTGGCCACGCCAGCATTGGTACATGTCAGTCCTGCACATGTCCGTTCAGGCGCCCCTGACGCTGCCCCTCCTCCTGGACCTGATCACGCAGGACCGGGGCTCCCTCCACCATCCGAACCTCGAGTCCCTTCACCTCACAGCCTGGATGCTCCATGGCTGAACCTGGTGGAGTTGCAGTGCTCCCAGCAGGTCAGGCAGGTGCTGCTGGGTAGCAGGAAGCCGTCAACTAGGGTCACCTATCTGGCTAAATGGAAGTGCTTCTCCATATGGTCGGGTCAGTGGGGTCTCGACCTGCTGGGGGTACCAAATCCCGCTGTCCTTGACTATTTGCTTCACCTAAGACAACTGGGCCTCTCCCTTTCCTCCATTCGCGTTCACTTGGCGGCCATATCTGCTTTTCATCCGGGAGAGGGGGGTGCCTCGGAGTTTGCAAACCTGCTGGTTGGGTGTTTCTTCAAGGGTATGGACAGGCTCTTCCCACATGTGCGTCAGCCGACCCCTGCTTGGGACCTAAATCTGGTCCTCTCCGTCCTCTCGGGGCCTCCCTTCAAGCCTCTGGCTTCGTGCTCCCTGCTGTACCTGTTGTACAAGACCGCGCGATAACCTCGGCCTGACGGGTGTCGGAGCTTCAAGCGTTAACATCTGAGCCCCCGTACACAGTCTTCTGCAAGGACAAGGTCCAACTGAGACCTCATCTGGCTTTCCTACCCAAGGTCATTTCACAGTTCCACATGGGCCAAGATATCTTTCTCCCGGTGTTTTATCCGAAACCACACGCCTCCAGCGAAGAGCGGAGGCTACACTCCCTGGATGTCCGCAGGGCCCTGGCCTTTTTCGTAGAGTGTACCAAGCCATTCAGATGCTCAACCCAGCTCTTCATCGCAGTGGCAGAAAGGATGAAGGGGCTCCCGGTCTTCTCTCAGCAAATCTCTTAGTGGATCGCAACTTGCAGCCAGGAATGCTACCATATAGCTAAGACCCCTGTCCCTCTGGTCACGGCCCACTCCACTAGGGCGCAGGCCTGCTCTGCTGCGTTCCTGGCTCAGGTTCCAACTCGGGAGATTTGTAGAGCGGCCACGTGGTCCTCCATCCACATGTTCTCGTCTCACTATGCCATCACGTACCAGGCTAGGCATGACGCAGCCTTTGGTCGCGCAGTACTCCAGTCAGCAGTGATTTCCGACCCCACCTCCTAAGGTTAGGCTTGTGAGTCACCTACTTTGAATGGACATGAACAACCACTCGAAGAAAAAATGGTTACCCACCTTTTAGTAACTGTTGTTCTTCGAGAGGTGGTGTTCATGTCTATTCCAACACCCACCCTCCTGCCCCTCTGTCGGAGTGCTGGCAAGAAGGAACTGAGGGGGTGAGGGGTCAGCGGGCCCCTTTATATGGCACTGTGGTGGCGCCACTCCAGGGGGTGCCTGGGCCAACCCTACGGACGCTGCTAGGGGAAAATCTTCCGACTGGCGTGCACGCAGCGCGCGCACACCTACTTTGAATGGACATGAACAACACATCTCGAAGAACAGTTACTAAAAGGTGGGTAACTGTTTTTTCCTATGTGTGTCATTGTATTAATCATTTATGGAAAATAAGGGCTATAGACTTACATATGAAAGGCCTCCATGGAGTTACTCTGTGACATCAGTGTAACTGAGAGCAGCATTTGGCTCTGCAAACAGTTGTACTTAAGTTTTTCTTCAGCTACCATTGTATCAGACATATCCAGAATGGTGAGAGTGAGCTAAGGATCCCTTAGATGAGCATACACAAAATACACTTTGGTTCATTTACTGTTACCAAACTTGCATGTGCTATTTAAATGGCACCAGTTGCATATGTTGAGATTCCCAGTGTGCTATATAGGAATAATGCTGTTAGTGGTCATTCTCCCACTTCTCAAGGGAAGTGCTTAGCAAGGGTCATGAAACTGCTGATTTTCATTGGGAGAGGGAGCATATGACCCACAAGACAGTAATGTATTGACACCGTATAGAGGTATTGGATTTTGTCAGCCAAAACCTTTTAGTAGCTTTCTGTGTCCTCCTTGCTAATAGTGAACCAAAGTGAGATTTGTTTCTATAGAAACAAGAGGGGAAATGCTGAGAGAGAGTGTCAGAGGCCCACAAAGGCTTTTACAATCTTTCATTTGGTTCTTTTACTAACATCTCAATATTGGAAGAATAACTGCTACCAACACTGGTGAGCAGAGTATTTTAAATCTGGCTTCTATTAACAGAAATCCTGTGGTCAAAGTGAGGATTGCAGAAGGCTCCACCAGCAGCATAAATGGGGCTGTTCCACTGCATGGGGATGGAGAGAAGGGCAGGCTGTAGAGTGTTGTAAGGAATCCACATCCTGTGTGTCATGGCGCTGTGAACTGAGAGGCTTGAAGTGGAGATGTCAATTCTGATCCTCCTGGCGCAACCCTCTGTCCCCTCTCCCACTGGAAGAGGGCAGGGAGATAACCGCTATGAAGACTACTGCAGCCTGATGACTTGTGTCCATCCACACCCGCCTCCCTGCTCAAAGCCAATTGAACAGGGGAGGGCTGAGTTCATCATGTTTAGTTCAGAGAAGCAGTTACACAGTAGCTAGAGGAATTCTATTTAAGTAGAGATTTCCCTACAAAGAAGCTGTGAACTTCTGAAGGACCAGTAACTGCAGATATGGGGATGTATTCTCCCCCAGGTACATCTGTACAATCCCACTGACTTTATGGGGTTAAACATGTGACTTCAGTGGGGCTGAACAGAGGGAACAATGTAGTTCATGGTTTTTCACACCTTACATGTCACTTTCTGTACACGCTAGTAAAATATTTAATGAGCTAGGAAAACAGGCCAAGATTTTCAAAAGCAACTAATGACTTTGGCTACCTCAGTGTTTGGGTGGCTAACTTGAGACACCCATAGGGGTCTGATTTTTCAGAGGCTCTTTCTGAAAATCAAGTCTCACTGTATGTTTCAAATCAGGAACCCAAACCCTGAGGCAGCCAAAATCACTGGTCACTTCTGAAAATCTTGGCCAAAGCTTGCACATAAAATTGAAAAAATAAATTACAACTTTAGAGCTTGGTTCTGCGTTTCTTACACAAGCAAAACTTCCATTGACTGTGGGGCACCCGAGGAAAAAGATGCAGACTTACTGGACTGGACCCAGGGCTGTCCCTAGCCATTTTAGTGCCCTATACATCCCTCCCGCATGGGGGCTGTGTGGGGCTGCCCCGAGGCCTCCACATAATTGGGGGGGGACTGGCCCCAGGCCTCCATGTGGGGGGATGGCTTGGGAGGCAGGGAGGAACCACTCCCCAGCATGAGCAGACAGAGCAGAGTGGGTTGGGGCCGGGTTGCTCCACTTCCTGGTGAGTGCAGGGCAGGCCTGACCCCGCACTCATGGGGCGGCGGGAAGTGGAGTGACCCAGCCCCAGCCTGCTCCACTCCTCTGGCTCCCAGCCACGCCGCTGGTGAGTGTTGGGGCGCAGTTCCCCTCCTGCTCAGCCTTGGGGTGTGGAGGGCAGTCCTCAGGAGAGTGAGGGAGGGGCTGGGGCAGAGCAGGGGCCGGGGCCATAGGGAAGAGGCGAAGCAGGGGCTGGAGTAGCTGCATACTTTGCATATGGGTAGGGACAGCCCTGACTGGACCATGTGGAAGCTGACCCCAATAATCAGTGTACACAGAGAGCTGTTCGCACAAAATATAGTGTGTACAGGGTATGGGTCTTCAGAGATTATATATGAAGCTATTTACTTGTGTCTTATCCAGATGCAGCCACAAATTCCTTGAATGGTTAAAAATAAATTGCTCCTGCTGCTATGATTCTGAGTGGTATGTTCACACAGTTCCATTCTGGCTTGGAATTACAGTGTATTTACTTCAAGGTGCTTCTCTTGAACTGTATTAAAACCCGTTTGAGTTCTGTCTGCTCACACCTTCCACACTACAGCTTGGTTGAGCTCTCATGCTAGCCTCAGTGCCTGGCAGTACCTTCTGTCACCTCTTTGGAATGCTGTCTCACAGGTGATTATTTGCTTGATGGCCGTTTCTATGGTGCTGCAAACTATAAAGTTGTTTTCTGTCGGGGGAGGGAAGGGAGGCCTCATTCATTTTGCTGCAGTTCAGTGTCAGTTCCTGCAACAAAACTGGCAAGCTTGTGGGACGTTTTATTTGAAGATTTTGCTGTTTCTATGGCATTTGTAAGAGGCACCTATAAAATGCACAATTGGTTGCAGTATTCCTAAGAACCTGGAAATATTCTACCCGTGTGTTATATAGGAAATATAGAATGGTGTGCTATAAAGGTTCTTTCAGCATGAATTTGAGCTGGATGCATTATTCATCAGTGGCAAAACCACAAATGAGTTATATAGGTCATGCCAATGAGTCCCAGTGGACCCTTCATGCCAGACCACACCATTGGGACTATTCTCTGTATCCCCCCACCAATAAAGCTAGTACCAAGCCTTAGTACCATGGCCAATATTTTCTAAAGTTTTAGTGGGTGCATGTAGCAAGCCATGCTGGTAAAATGGCAGCTTTGAGACACATTTTCAAAAAGGGTCTGTTAGCTGAACACAAGTCCCCTGCATGTGAGAGAGGAAATCAGATGGGTAGGGGCAAGTGTAGCCTGGAGCACTCAAGATGGATTTTCAGAAGGGCACAAAACCTGTCCATACATCTGACCTGGTGCTGCTCTAGTCATGACAGGGCCATGACTAACTCACCAGGCTGAAGTTAACGTGCAGCAGCAAGTCACTGTCCAAGATGGACGATGGATGCTAGGGGAACACACTCCTAAATGAAGTCGAGAGAGAGTTGGAAACAGGTAAGTAGGTAGCTAGCACTTTCCTACTGGGCTTGGGATATAGAGTTGAGCAGAGAAAAGTGGCAGGGCATAATCAAGGAGTGAGGGGGTTCTTGGGGCTATATAATCTTGGAATGTTGTTTCTGCAGTATGAGACATTCCAGTTTTATTTTCTAATGAAGTGAAGATGCCGTGTGTGGTCATGGTTATGGAGGAAGGGGTGGTCTTTCTGGTAGCAAGGGCCATAGCCAGCAGGTCTTGGAAAATCAGTTCAATGAAGTTCTTAAGTGGACTCTGATCAATAAGGAACCAAGTCAGGCCTGTAAAGCTGCCTTGCTCAGTGGACTGGATTGCACAGTGGCCTTCCTCAGGAGTAGCTCTTACTCCTGCCTATTCCAATTTATTTCTTTGCCATCTTATCTAAATCTAACTCAAGCAACACATTTTTTCTGAGCATTCTGGTAATCCCCTATTTTTTAAGCAATAAATCCTGATGAGCTGAAAGTCAAGGACCATTAAACCAGTAAGAAGACTGCCGTTCCTAGCCGAAGCTATGGCATTTATAAATTTATTATTTTCTCTAAATTGAAACAGAAAGATAAGGTGTTTGATTTTAATACTTATGATGAATGTCAGACTGAAAGCTTCTGTTTAACAATTATGTAACCCATGATACACCCTCCAGGAGGCTCTGCTTTTGCCACAAAGCCCTCTAGCACAAATCCCATGGTCTGAGTGGGGACTGCTGGCAGCTTTGAATTATGCAGCACAACTGATGCTGCTCCACTGCGTGGTAATGGGGGAGGGGACAGGTTATACGACAAAAGGGAGTCAAAATCCTGTGTCATGGAGCCGTGCTTGGAAGTCCTTATCACTCATCCTTATTGCTCCCAACCCCCAGTACCTCTTACAAGCTCTCTTGCAGTGGTCTTAACATATGCTACAGCCTGAGGAGCAAGAGGGAATATCTTCCTGCCCTGGGCTCTCCAAATGAGGAAAGAAAGGGGATGGGAGAGAAAATTGCTTCTCTGTTTAAGTTTTCAGTTTCACCAATTCACACTCCCCTACACAGTAATGTATGGAGCAAAGATGGTAATTAAGAATGCCCTCTGAAAGTGGAAATGGTGCAGTTCTGCCAAACGAGGGGGGCTGGGTTAGCAGATGCTGAATAGAGGGATGCATGTTGCATGGAGCCCTGCTCCATGAGGGCTCCCTAGCCTAATGTGCATGGAGAGGGATTGGAGGCATGGCAGAGGTTGGTCAAGGATCTTTTTGATGCATGGCTCCTCTGGCTTTCCCTCCCTCCTGAGGTGGATGAGTGGGTGCTAGGAAAAGATTCCTTTTTATTTTAACCCCCCCCACATAGTTCCCTTTCATTCAGTTGAGTTATTCAGGGAGAAGATTTTAGACCGAAGGTGGGATTGTAGCCACTAATTCATTCCACGAGCACTGTTCACCATGACCGGAGCTATAGTTATACTAGTGACTTAAAGGTGAAAAAGATTTTTTTCCCAAAGCACCTAGGTGTCAATGGAAGTCCGTAAGATTCAGCTGACTTTGAAAATGTTATCCAATCCCACTTATCAATTCCCTGAGAGTCTAGTACACCTGGTACCCAGGGCTGCAAGCCTTGAGTTCAATGGGATTACTTGCATAAGTACTACTCCACATGAGTAAGAGCTGCTAGCTCATGCTGTTTAAGAGATTGTAACAAACACATATTTGTCCCCTTGAAAGAATGAACGTAACATTCTCATTATTTTTTATCACATTTTTAATGTTTAAAAACTATATTGGTAACAGATTACAGAACTTATTACTCTTATTTATTTACACACAAACTGGGAAACACTGTAATCTATTTGCTTATGTTTAACATGAACAGCACAAAGTATAGTGACAACAGCAGGAGCAAAAGATCACCCATGAGTCAAGACATATTTGCAAACCCCATTGGAAATTACCTGGCATCAAGTGTACATCACACTGTAGTGTTTGTACTGCAGCTGGGCGAACCTTAACTTACATAGGGACTCTAGAAAATGGATTTAGTATAAACAATCTAAAGTTCAAGTCTTATGAAAAAATACCTTTTACTGTCTGTATCTTGGCTGAAACACTGTATACATGCAGCAGTTTGAAAAGCTCTGTAAAAGCAACTAATACATTTTCCTTCAAATTTGTGCTCATGTTTAAAACAAATATTACTGCAAGACTTGTCCTTATCCTAGACTACAAAGCAAGCTTGGAAAATAAATATTTATTTAGACCCGTTTCTCAACTTCTATTTTTCATAAATACTGAATACTATATTGTACAGTGTTAACATGGTATGGAATACGCTCGATCACTTTGTCTCTAGCTCCTATTTCTAAAGCATGATTATTTTAGTGGGTGAAATTCACCTGGTGCAGCAAGGCCTGTTCAAGATACTAGTGCTACTTGATCACTACCAACAATCTAGGAGGTGACTAGGCATTGTGTGGGTCCTTTGCACAGGGAGTAATTTCACCCATCATGAGCATTGTTTGAATAATTTGCTATTGAGAAAATATGAATACAGGCATTAGCATTGAATTCTAATAAATTCATCGGACTATATTGAAAAAATGCAGCCATTTTCTTGCTACATTCATCAATATAATTATAGTTTTAGGTTTAAAGTTTACTTTAGGCAACAAAGGTAAAGATAGAGGGGAGGGGATGTACATTTTGCTATGTGAGAAGCTAAAGTATTCATGTTTCTGTTCAAATTTGGATATAAACACCTATTTTTGTTAATACGCAGTGACTAACATCTATTTCATAGGGGATAAACAATAGCAAAAATATACAGCATCCTATTTATTTACAATATATATATATACATAAAAATGAAACATTTCATACAATACCACACAGCTGCATAGATTCTTCTTTAGAAACAAACATGTGCACAGTGTGTGAATGTTCAGACCATTTCAGCCCTGTACTTATTAATTTGATACCATTTTCACAGTTTGTAATGAAAGCCTTCCATTTTGATACAAATAAAACATTCTTTGTATATATTATAGGGAAAAGGTTTTCCTGATGCAAAGTGCTCTTGGGAACTTTTGCGTGAGCTTCTTGGTAGCAGGAAAGAAGAGCCATTATTGGTATTGTTGATGGAATAGAATATACATTGTTGTGGGTTGGTCCTAAGGATACCAGTGTTAGGATTATGGAACTAGATTGGGGTCATTCAAAATCAGAAGGCTTTTTGCCAAGATGCTCTTTCGTCTTAATATAAGATTAAAGCAATTAGTCTTTGCGGATTTAGGATGGGCTATAGATACCATTATATATAATTAATTATTCATACAGCACCATAAATACGTATGGTGCTTCGTGTCATGAGGCAGATGTACAGACGAAACCCATGCTGTCCCCAAACATGTTTTCAAAGTTTCATTTAGATGTATGACCAGTCAAAATAGAACACACACGTATCATTATTAAGCTCAGAAAATCAACTTTCTGGAGTGGATGGATATCCTGAAGGGTAGGAATTACCCTTCTGGCAAGGGGCCAGAACAAGGGTTGTGTACCACTGAGATCCCCCTTACATCCTCAAATTAGGGCTTATGTGGCACATAGGTCTTGTGCAGACCCATCTGTACACTTCATCCCAAAACAGTGTTACTTCCAAGATTCTAGGTCCAAAATTGTAATAAAGTTTACTTATTTATGTTTATAAACAGGCAGGGGGAGAGAAGGGAGAGATATCTTCTTCATTTCTCTCCACAGCTCACTGTCAATGAAATGCTAGTCAAGATCAAAAGCCAAAAGCAGAAGATTTTATGGGCCAGATCTGCAGCTGGTGTCAGTCAACATAACACTAGCTCATGATCTACTCCTAAAACCTTATTAGGAACTCCTGCTTGGAACTACTCCCTCCTTCTCCCACCACTTTCCAGTAACCGTAACAGAACAATTTAACTAGTTTCACGTCCAGTCTATGAATCTGCAGTGTCCACAAGAGTGACAAGCTCTCTAGAAAAGAGAAGCATGCTGCCACCTACTAAGTAGATACAGTACTCTGGATCCTACTAATTTAACAGAGGAACTCCTATAGCATTTTACAGTGCTCTTAAAAGCCTAGCTAAAATGTGGGATTCATACTTTTGTTAGCTATAAGTTCACTATTTCAAACAAACTGAATAATAGCAGTACATTTTACAGATAACCTTATACAGTGATTTGACCGTTACAGCAGGGTCTATTGCATTCTGTTAAGAATGTATAAACCTGATGAGAAAATAAAAAAGCATTATTTCACAGTCTGTACCACAGACATCTACATACATATTATTCCTTTGCATAAATAGCTATATATACACACGAGTCCAGTAAATCAGTCTGAGTAAAATCCCGCCACCCCCAACCCCATGTACAGGGTCAGCACACAGCCTGTTTAAGGACTGAGCCCATCTTACACCCTTTCAGGACAGAAATGATGATGGTCCTATGCCTAGTGGAAATTGCACTCAGTGCATAAATCCTGCTAATTAAATTTATTTTATTCAGTAAGACTGCATTATGCAAATTGAAGAAGGGGACAAAGTGGGTGAGGAAGAAGTAAAGAGGGAGAGTGCCCAACACCCATTGAATATCAGTGGGAGTTGGGCATCTAACTCATTTGTGCCTTTGAAAGTCCTCCTCAATATCTCCTCTGTCACAGTCCCATCAACTCAGTAATTTCTACTGTCAGTAGTAGAAGGAAGGAAAAGGGAAGGAGGAGGACAACCCCAGAGTACCTGTGGGATAAAACAGTCACCTATGAAATTTCCACAGGTTAAAGTTAGTCTTTTAGGGTTTGTGCACACTACAAACCTAAGTCTACTTATATTAGGTCAGCTTACATCCATCACAGTAATTAATGTGGTGGTGCATGTCCACACCAGGAGCATTTCTGCTGACCTAATAGGGGGCAGTGTGGGGAGCTGACAGCCTGGTCTCTTGAGCTCTGCTGGCAGCTCCCTGCCTGGAGCCTAGCTGCCCCACAAGCTCCTAGCGGGCTGTCCCCCTCTTTGCTTCCCAGTCCTCGCTGGGAGTGGAACAAAGCTGTTTGAGGCTTTTCACCTCCATATTTCCCACAGGGAGCCGGGGGAAACCGTCTGGGGCTTCTCACCATTGGGGAGCAGCGTGCAGCTGCCTCAGCTTCTTGCCACTCCCCTCACCAAAAGCTGGCACGGGGCCGCTTAAGCTTCTCACCCTGACTCCAGCTGGGAGAAGGATCCAGCTGCCCATCTCTCCAGGACAGCAGGGCTCCTGTTGTGAAATTGACATGAAAGCTGATGTAAGAGATGCAGTGTCTACACAGACACTGCACTGCACTAACTACACTGACATAAACCTTATCCCTCTCGGGGAGGTGGAGTTATGATGTCGGCATAGTAGGGCACTTACATCGGCGGGACAAGGCTGTAGTATGTACACTGACATAATTAGGTTGACATAAGCTGCCTTATTTTGACCTGTGTAGCATAGACAGCCCATAGGGCTAGACGCTTACAGGTCCTGAGCACCTCCTGCAAGTTGCTAAGTGACCTCAACTCCCAGTGATTTTAAGCGATGTAAGGACAAGGCAATAGGAGTGAAGGCAATTCAGCCGCTCACAGGAAACTCAATTATCTTGAAGTATCAGGTCTGTAAAAAGAAAAAACTGTAGTGACAAATAATATCCATAGATATGATTGCTAATCCTAGTCTCTTTTTCCTTAGTTATAGTGTGAGTATAAAATGAATCAACCACTGAAAATGAGAGTCATCACAAATTGGCAGGTACACCTGAACTTATGAAGGGCATCATTCAACCCTGAATGTGCACCTGTACTCCTGTTAGCCATTAGTTCTATTGCTAGTGTAACCCTTCTGCCAGGTGGAGCCAGCAGCAACAAGGGCCAGGTTCAGTATCTAGTGGTTCCTTTTCAACAGTACGACACAAAACCGGCTCGAGCCCCCACCCAGTGACCTGGGACAATTACACACAACCCCTCTGGATGCCTCTAAGAGGCAACACTTCCTCTCTCACAAGCACAGAGTCTGAGTGTAGCAAAAACTTTTAATAAAAGGAGGGAAGTAACTCAGAATTAATTTGGGAAAACACTGCAACTAGGGTTCATAAACCCAAACCATGAGCAAAAGACCCACCCCAAGTAATTTGGGCAGTGTCCTTTCGTCTCAGGTTCTTAAGTCCAGCAACCCAAGTCCCTTCAACGTGCCTATCCCTTCTCTGTACCCCACTCACAGTTGCTGTCCTTGGCCAGTGCAGCCCCAGAGTTCAGAGGTTCATCTGCAGAGTTCACCTCCCACGCTGTGTGGAAGTGGGGGGTGTGGTATAAGGAGGCACCTTACAAGCCCCAGTGGCCACTTGCCGCACCTCTCTGCTCTGGCCCTCTCCACCAGCCTCTCTGCCAGCCACCCGCCAAGATGTCTCTCACTGATTTCAACTGTTAGTGGAGGAGCCTCACTGCTGGTGCACACTGGCCAGTCTCTTGCATTAGAGACACTATCCCAAAGTAGGTCTAATACTTAGACCTGGGTATCAGTGATTTCAGCTCTGCAGCATGTAACAAGACTCTCAATTGAATCTAAATTAACTCTATTATACCATGGAGAGAGGAAGGGTCAAACAGTGTCTAAGACCCTTAAACAAGGCCTACCCTCTCTCTAGTCATTAGACTTTGGAACCCATGTCCTCTGCCTAGCAAGTGTTGTTCAGTTGAGCACCTCCTGCAAGTTGCTAAGTGACCTCAACTCCCAGTGATTTTAAGTGATGTAAGGACAAGGCAATAGGAGTGAAGGCAATTCAGCCGCTCACAGGAAACTAATCTAATACTTCCACTGGGGTATGCCAGGTACAGTTCTGCTGCCCTCGGTTCACACAACAAGGATAACAACGCTTTATTATTCCTGCCCCAATAACAAGGAGACTGGGGATCCAATTCCAACCATAAGTGATCATTTGGGCAAGCAATCCCATCATGCTGAACACCTAGGCAGGGTGGGTGTGTCCAGGCAAACGAGATCAGCTTCTGAAGTCTTTTTCCACAGCTCACCACTAGATGTCAAGGAAGAGCTCATTCAGACTCTGTTTACACTAGGACAGGGATCAGCAACCTTTGGCACACGGCCCGCCAGGGTAAGCCTCCTGGCAGTCCGGACCGGTTTGTTTACCTTCTGCATCCACAGGTTTGGCCAATCGCAGCTCCCACTGGCTGTGGTTCACCACTCCAGGTCAATGAGGGCTGCAGGAAGCAGCAGCTAGCACATCCCTCAGCCCGCGTCACTTCCCGCAGCCCCCATTGGCCTGGAGTGACTAACTGCAGCTAGTGGGAGCTGCAATTGGCCGAACCTGCGGATGCAGAAGGTAAACAAACTGGCCCAGCCCAACTGGGGGTTTACCCTGGCAGGCTGTGAGACAAAGGTTGCCGATCCCTGCACTAGCACCCTAGCACACATTTGACAGCAGAATTCAGACTCTAATTCACACATCAAGAACAATACAACATGAACAAATGTGTGTCCCTGGTAGTACATTATTACTAAAAATGATTCGGTATGTGATGATAAAGATCACCTGCTTAGTACCTGAATCTCTAACCTGAGCCATTCTCCAAACTGACAATATGCCACAACATAAATGCAAAGTTAGAGTGGCTCTGCAAATAATTTATAGCTATTTTTGTTTGATCCTGAAGAAACAGAAATAGGCTTTTTAAATATAAAAATGTGTTCTATTTAGAGATGTTAAAAAAATCTGGCTTGATTCCAATTAAGAATCCAGTTTTGCATAAGGACCTGATCCTGTTCCCACTGGAGTCAAAAACTCACATTGACTTCAATCGGAGGAGGGCTAACCCGAAAAGGTTAACTTAAACTTCTTTACAAGGTCAGCCTTAGGTATATGCAAAACTATCCTAAAGGAAAAGGCAGTAAGTATGACTAAAGGCGGTGTTTTTTGATATAACTGGAATTTTTCATTTTTTTCTTGAAAAGTGTAGATGTATTTAGTAAATATTGGTTTACATGGAAGAAAATGCATATTTCTGAATCTTTTCTTTCACACAAAAATGAGCTCTGCCTTCTCCTGGTTGGTTTCAAATGTTCAGTGCTCTGTACCAAGTCTGTTTCTAGTCAGCTTCAAAAGGGTTAGTGATATTTGATATTCCTCTTGGTCTAAGGTCACTCATGGTTGAGTATGTGTCTCTGTATGGTGATTTGATGTACTATCAGTTCAACCATTTGGACTGGCTGCTCCAATTACTTTTTTTTTTTTACACCACAAAGAGCAGCACCAATACAGGACATACTTTTATCTAACACCAGCTGATGCTTTCATGGTGCCCTTCATATAAACACTCCAGAATGCTACACTTACTAAATGAGGGGTAATGGTTTACAAAATAGTAATGAAAAGCCAGATTAAATGTATGCAATTTAAGAGTACAGTTTTGGTTAAAAAAAGATGGTGAGAGCTGAACATCATTTGTGAAAACGATTCTAGAATCTGGATTTGCAAAGCAAAAAACAAATACAGGTCTTGCTCCAAGGGACTAAATATTATGGTTTGGAAGTTTTAGGACTAGTATTAGAACAATCTAATTCATGGCCAGAAGAGTAAAAATTAATTATGATTGGAACCAAGTAGCAAAGCCATGTAAACCTTTGCAGACAATCAACACAAACTTAACATTGATTTGATAACTCACTGGAATTGGAGAAACTGATATTGCTGTTGGGAAAATGGGCATTTTCTGCAAGCAAATACATCTATATCAGTATTTCAATATTTGGATTTGATTTGAGTAAACTCATAATGGATGGGATAGATAAAACAGAATGGTGGTGATTCTGGTGAGTACCAAACAGGGATGTATCCTTTTCAGCATGATGTTGACTTCAGTTGCCTGCAGCACTGTCTCCTGAGTGCACCCAGTCATAGATAACCAAAGGAATGCTCACTAGGGAAAACAATATTCCTAATGCCATGAAAAGAGAAGCCTGAAAGAAAAAAGGAATGGAGCCTTTCAGCTAAGGTAACAGTTTCCTTAGAGAGACTTAAAAATTGATACTGGGATTCAAAATTACAAATGAAAACAAAGCTCTGAATTCCTTGTTAAGCACTGAGAATGAAAATTTCCTCCATCCTCAGTTCACAACCTCCGCCTTAAGTGCTCATTTCAGTGACTATCTGAAGAGGGCTGAATGGGTTCTCCTCTGGTACCCCTTGGCTCTGCTCTTTAACTAGCCAATGGGCTCATTGCAGAATGAAGTAAAGCACATGCACTGGGTCATCCCATGAGGGTTTACTTGCACAGCATTTCAGCCATTGTCGTCTTGGGGAGCTAATGAATTAACCCACATATGTAACCTAAGATTCTTGCATGCCAGTGCAGAGAAATAACTATATGGAATCACGAGCCTGGCCCAAATGAAGTTCTTGATTATGGAGTAATCAAATAAAATTAATCCAAATAACTACTGTAATATGAAAAACCCAAAGGCATGATAACAGAAGGGCTGGTTCTGGTAGTGCACTGAGTGCACCCAGCAAATCACAGGGACTATTCAGAATCTTACATGACTCTATTCACAGCTGGGAAATTAGCAGGATCTTTGACCTTCACCAAAAAAGTTTTTTATTCTAATCTCAGTATGGGAAGGATTGTGACATTTTCTGGACTGTAAACCTCCCTTGACATGCAGTAAAAACTTGTAAGGCCCTGCTGAGATCAAGTTGTCACAGTCCTGTATGCTCACAAACGGTGAAGAGATGGCTCCTTTTGCAGGGGGCGCCCAAAATTTGACTGTGATCCCTTAAAACAAATGTGAAGTGCTGCAAACATGACACACTGCAGGCGCTTTCAGGTAATGTGTTGCAGTGCAAAATAAGTTGTGGCTATCATGGCAGCTCCTCTGCTGCCAAACTTCAAGGGACTCAGAACCTTGCTAGGGATTACTATTGTTTAAATTGTGGTACTTCCGGACGGCCCCCAATTAGATTTGAGGCCCCAATCAGATCAAGGCCTCAGTGTGCTAGGTGCTGTACAAACGTAAGAAGGTAAGAGTCCCTGCACCAAAGGTCTTACAATCTAATTTAAGACAAAACACTACACAGGAGTGTGACAGAGGGAGGGAGGACAAGGGTAGCAGCAATAGGTTCACATATGTTCAGACAACAGTTTAGATCTGTTCTCAGCCTAATACATTTTAATGAGTAACAGGCAAAGCACTACACTGATCTACAGAAGAACATACCGAAATCCTCTGAGTAAATTTTTCCGTATCCTGATGTGTGATTTTTAAATACAGTGATGAAGGAAGAATGAAAATCAGCATATTGGCAGAAGTTACTCCTGTAACATTCAAATAAATACGTTAGTTATTGTGGAATTTCACATCTGCTAACAACAGCTATTTATTATTATATAAAACCAGAATACTGTACCTATAACTCCAAAAATATCCTTCATTGAGGGGATAAAAATTACTAACATGTTGATGAAAATCAGGAGGACAAGAGTAACCAGAAAATGATGGTATAAGTCATATTTTGTTTTTTTAGCCATCTCAAATAAAGAAGAACGCACCTGTAGGAAAAGGAAGAGTTCTCTGTTAGGAGGAGCATACAACTTTCGAGCCCATATACTAATTTTTATTGATACTGGGCATGACAATGAGATTTTCATAGATGCCCCAATGATTCTGGAAGACTCAAATGTACTGCCTTTGGAATAAGCCTTACATTTAATTCAAAATCTGAGAACTGGATTTTTATGTGTCTGTACAAGTGTATTTTCCCCCAGATTATACTTCTTGACAGAGGTCAGGGAGTATGTTAACATGTACACTTTAGTTCAAAATTAACTGCTGTTCTGCTAGGGTGAAAGCTCACGTAATCGGCTTTGTGTGTGGAACTAAACAGCGATGAGAAGGAATGGAATTCACCTACATCCAACTCTACAACATAGCCACTCTGTGGCTGCCATTCCAGCCTACACAGTAGGTTGGAATAATGTCACTCATGTGGGTGGGGAGGTATTAAATTGACTAGATCTGCATAATTGCGGATTCAGTGACTCCTTCCCCAACCTGCCCATAATGCCTCTTTCTGTATCAGACTCTTCAACTGTTGTACAGAGCTCCTTGATTCCTGCAACACACAGGGGAAGTGGAGGCTGCCCTCATGGTCAGTCCATCTGACCCCCTCATGAAGAGCCCTACTACAACAGGGTTACTGAAAGGGATTTCTGTGGTTCCTCTGTTCTTGGATTTATCCTTGATTCGGCCCCTATTGAGATCAATAGGATAGGATAAGGCCCTTACGTATTTTCATTTTAAATCAACTTAACACCTTCCAGTTCCATGAGAGATTAATTTATTTTAATTGTATGATAGCTTCTTATTCTCCCATCCAGAACTCCCAATGAAGTCAATGAGGAGTTTAATATGTGGAAAGACTGACTGCAGGATCAAGTACTCTCTAATCTGTCATTGATTCAGAAACCAGGCCCCACACACAAACCAGCCTTGCTTTGGGAGAGGGTACCTACTACAGATCTTAGCTGTTTCTAAATTGCAAGGAGCCTTATACTTACAGTGAAAAACAGCACTGGCACTGTGAGTATGACTGCAAAAATGACAGCCACCCGCACTGTCAGGATGAGGATGTCATCTCTACTCTGGTAGTTGTGAAGCAGATCTGAGTGCACATTGTCTGCAGGGAACACAATAACATAAATGTTCCAGCAAATAACCAATTTACAGAAACCGTCACTTAACAATGGCCTTCTTGAACAAATAAGTGATGTATCAGTAAACAAAAGGGCAGGGAATGAAACATTGTTGAGTTAAAATATGTTTTAAACCATACTCCAGTGATTCCATGTTTCAAGATTAACTCTTTGGGGCCCTGTTTCAGGAAAGCATCCCCAGTCAAGAAAGCACAAGGTTAACTCTAAGCTAAAGTCCATTGCAGGAAGACTACAGGGAGACATAGCATAGCTACTGGGGATTTTTTGGCAGCTTAAACTTACATAAAAATAACCACATGCGCTGTCCCTGCTGAATTTATACTAAATGATTAGGTTGCACTAAATAAATCCAAACAGCAAATAGAGTGCTAGGAGAAAACAGAACATCTTCTCTTGAAGAACGAATCCCTTTTTAGGTCAACCCTTTCCCCATGAGGTTTCTCTGACCACACAAACTGCTATCCAGCTACTTCTGGTGGCTACCCCCCAGCTTCCATTTTCCCCCTTGAACCTACCCTCCTCCCTCAGCAACACTCACAGCCCTTGCACCTCAATGACCACCTCCTGGAGGAAGTGATCCATTCTAAATGCTGCTGATATGGGTCACCAGGAGCGCCACGTGTACTGACAATATTTTAACAAGGCCTCACACAAAAGCATCTCCCTTAACTAGTGAGAAATGCTGTGGACCAGGTGTGCACATGCTGGCAGACAGGAAGAATATAGTATTCATTTGTTTGTTTCCGCATCTTTAAAAAAACTCATAACTGTAACCAAAGGAAGCAAATGCACTGGCCACAAAAAAAAGTATATTAATCTGCCCTTTCCTGGAAGTGTTCAGACTTTGTTTCTGAAAGGTGTCCTGAGAAAACTGACAGTACAGAAGAGTAGTCAGCCTGTGTAATCTGATGTGAGGAGGCAGGAGGGTAAAGACCTTGCAGGGGGCTCATTGGGGATATATAATTTTAAAATACCTGCCATTTGGTGCAATCTGGTCTATTCTTGAAGGCAAAAATATTACTTGTCAGAAAGATTTGACCCTAAAGGATAAACCCTCTCTGGCAAGAATCACTTATAAGTATACAGAAAGCCTGAAATCATCCCAAACTTCCCGTCAGTTTGCAGGTGCAATTTTAAAAGGGGGCTGGCATAGTCCCTTCTCATACCTGGCTTATACCACGAGGCGCATTCTGCCATTACAAGCCCAGGTTGCTGCCTCTGTACCTCTGGTTTCCTACTCAGCATGACAGCGAAATACTATACAGCCCAAGCAAGTGACCTTTACCAATACCTAATTTTTTGTAACTGTACTCCTGTAATGTACATATGGCAATAACTGCAACACCCTGAGCAAACAAACAAGTAGTGCTGGTTTAAAAAAGAGAAGGCCAAAATGAAAATGCTATTCTGGTCTATGAAAAGATGAGGGAAAGGGCTACAGAAAAAAAAATGCATTTAAAAAAGGCATGTTTCGGTCAACCTCAAATGATGATCCATGGGGAAGGAGAAAAATAATGCTGCCTTTTCACACCCCAATTCTGCAACTGATAGGGTGCAGGTGAACATCGGGATTGGGGGCTCTCACAGATTCAGCATTATCCACACACTATTAATATTCAGGCACATGATAAAGTAGGAAAGAATTATTGGGTTTCCTTTCCTCACAGATTCACGCAATCTGCAGGGTTAGATTTGCCTCTTCTATGGACTTGTCTCCAGGGTTCCTGCTCCAGGTCGCCCCCAGGACTTGGTCCCAGCACCACAGGCACCGACTTCTGCTCCCAACGGTGGGTGCTTGACCCCTTTCTGCCCTTTGCCCTGCCCCAACTCCATCCCTATCCCCGCATCCATTCCAACCCCTTCCCCAAAGTCCCTATGCCAACTCTGCCCCCCGCCCCTATTCCGACTCCTTCCCCAAATCCCCGCCCCCGCCTCACCTCCTCCCCTGAGCGCACCATGTTCCCTCTCCTCCCCCCTCCCTCCTGGAGCTCGGTACACCGCCAAACAGCTGTTTGGTGGTGGCAAGTGCTGGGAGGTAGGCAGAGGAGTGGGGACATGGCTGGCTGCCAGCTGGTGGATGCAGAGCACCCATTAATTTTTCCCTGTGGGTGCTGTGGTGTCTGGGAGTTTCAGCGCATTAGCCTGGCCTTTCCTCCTTTCTCTTTCATTTTTAAAGTTACATTGGCAAATGCTGCATATAGCTACTGTCTGTAGCCACTCAGAGCACCAGTAAAGAAGAGATTTGTATCTTTACGGAAAACATTATGGAATTTTTTTTTTTGAAAATTCTAGTAAGGTAAATGAGTGGGATTCTTCTTTTTCAGTGGGTAAATGTTATTGATTTCAGCTGGATTTTTTCTGACCGATATGTTAGATCAGCAAAAGCTGCTTACTTACCATAGAAAGTGAAATAGCCAAAAACGGCAGTCATTAAATACATAATGAACATGGCAAAAAATGAGATATTGGAAACCATTTGCATTCTCTTCTGTGTGCGACTAGAAAAAGAAGAAAACATAATGAATGGCTGCATTTTGTTTGAATAACTGTTCGTAGAAATGTATGAGCCTTCACACAAACAAAATTAACTAGCATTGGAGAGACTCCAGAGTGTGCCTTTCTTCATTTAAATCAGCGATCCCCAATAGCTGTACTGAAGGAGAAGAATGACTGGGGGACTAAGTCTCCCAAAAGCCATTGGTAGCCTCCCAGTTTTGCTAGGGTTTTAAGTCAAGAGAACATAATGACCATTCTGTGAATACTGCCATCCCCAAATCCCAATGGGTGGCTATGGCCCCTAGCAGTAACCTCTATAGCAGAGAAAGTGTCAGCTTGGAACTGCTTCTATGTGCAAATTAAAGGACCAGTAAAACAGAATATTAACATCCTAAATGTTTGCAAAAAATGGTCTGTGTCCTCTGGTAAGGAGAACTGCTGTAGTTTAAAAAAAATTGGTTAAACAAACATTTCATTTTTTATACTAATTTTGAAATGCTTAAACCTGGGTGCCTCGTGTTGGGCTCTTAATCAATATTTTGATACCAAAATAGAAACACCCAAATTTATAGAAGAGCTGAGCACACAAAAATCCCACTGAAGTCAATGGAAGCTGAAAGTGCCCAACAGTTCCCAGTTAGACACCTTATTAAGTAGCCAGAATTTCAACAAACAGCAGATCCTTTGACAAGTATGGAAACTGCAGCAGGCTGAGCACTGCTGAAATTCCAGTAACTTGTTTTAGGTATTTAAATAGGAGCTGAACTCTTTGGCCTTGAAGCACTAATGCAAAGACATTAAAATGGAGTAAAGAGAGAAAATGGCATACAGTCATTTAGGAGCAGATTTTGCTTCATGACAAAAAATGTTTTTATCTAAGGTATAAAAATATCAGTCCTGATTCTCCACTGGATCTGAGCTGTGCTGGAGGGAGCAGCTGCAAGGAGCCAGTTTCAGCTCCCTGATCATTGGCCGCTCAGCCTTGATGGATGTTAAAGCAGCAGGGCGCCTACTGTAACTTGCACCAGTGCAAATCAGGTCACCACACCTACTGCCTGCTCATGCCCCTTTGCTCCCCTTATGCGAGGGATAGAGGTACAGTTGCTGGTGTGAGAGGCTCATCTTCTTCATCTTTCTTACACAAAGAAAAGTTATTGGTGCCAGTCATATCGTTAAACTATACCGGATGTGGTTTAAAAATACATTGGGGTGAAAGCCTGTACATAAAAAGCATAGCTTCTTACTGTCACAGGCTTTTTGATACATTGGAATCAATGGCATTAGCTGAAGTACAAGACTCTAGCTTGTAAACTATAATAATTTGCACTGCTTGGCTCTCCAAATTCGCTGTGTCATGCTAAAGAAACCCCCTGGGATGTCATGTTACCCCATAGGGATTTACCTCGCTTCAAGCAGTGCTCCTTTGTTTTCTGATTTTATTAAACTACTTTTCCTTTGAATTACAAGGGTGATGTGGAGCAACTCTGCACTACCATTTTAGACTCTAAACAGTTCATTTTAAATAAACAAACAATAAAAAAATCTTACTCTTTAAGTTCGCTGTAAATTGGAAGGACCGATGGGTGGCACACAAATGCAAACGCAAGGGTAGGCAAAGCATAAACAGTCTGTTTGAACATAATTGAAAAAAAGCCAGTTAGGAAAAATACATATTAAGAAATCAGTGTTTCAACTACCTCATTTCCCAACTTTCTAAACTCTTCAACTGAACATTGAGAGTCCTTGCAGGGAAGGCAGAGTGCCTGTCAAAAACATCAGGAACAATAACTTTTCAATGTGAGGATACAATCTATGTATTTTTCTTGCAAATATTTCTGACTCAGTTCAGAGACCGCAATTGTGTAGCTGCTGCTACCACCAGGTTTATTCCCTTCAATAAGACACTTTCATATCCTCTTCATATTGTCTGGGGATGGGTCCTGCTTTGAGCAGGGGGTTGGACTGTATGACCTCCTGAGGGCCCCTCCAACCCTGATATTCTATGATTCTACTATTGCTGCCAAACACACTCTTGTGTGAGAGGGGCAAATGTTTGATCTTTACATGCCATGAGGAGGATTATTATTTCAGTGCCATAGAATGGATGCTCAGAGGAGTCTGACAGTGATAAGATCAGAGTTTGACTGTGATATTTAGTCTCAGCCTATAGGAAGGAGCTGTGCAGAGGGTCACTGTCCCAGAAGGAGTACTGGGACACATTCTTTTTCAAGGAGGCAAATGCCTGCTGGAGCTCCCAGGCATTACAATCTCTGTGTATTGATTGATAGTGCAGTTCATTCCCTCTTTGAAGCTGGCCAGATCTGCTGCCTGGTGCAAAGAGAGGCAAAGCCTCAACTCCTTAAAGTCCAATGGAACCTGCCCCTTACACAAGCTGAGGGAGAAGGTTCATTATGCCCTTCCCATAACAGCCCATCTGTGAAAGGGCCATGGAGACTCTGGATCTAAATGATGTGTCTCATTGACTAGGAATATGGAGTGTGATATCAAATTATCTGAATTAAAAATAAACATCATAGAAAGAAACATACCTTGGAATTAAAGGTAACATACTTTGGTTGACACATATCTTCATGTGCTGAGCTAACATTTGATATGATAGGTGATGTTGCACTTGGCTCCAGGACTTGGCAGGAAAGTTGAACTTTCTTGAAGATAACCTGCAATAAAGTGCCACATGGTAAACTGTAAAAACTATTATTAAAATAAAAAATACCAAAGACACTATAGGGGCAACTCTAATCCAACCAAAACAGCAAGCAGAACTTACCACTATGAGGAAAAAAACCATGCAACCAAGGGAAAATCCACTAGTATATCCAAGATACCCTAAAAGAAATACAAAAGAAATCTAATCAATAGCTCATTTAATGGTCATATTTGTTTGTGTTTTTGTTCTTTTTATAGCTTCTTACTTTATAACATAGTTAAAGTTATTACACATTATACACGTAATATGCACCATGAACTTCAGGGTAGTATAAAAGTGTCTCTCATTTTTCTGTCATTTCACAAGGTTGCTACGTTTCAGACATATTAAAACTCTGTTCTGATATGTTTGACTCTCATTTAATATTCCTCTCCTGCCTCCTTGCAGATCATCTATATGGCAGCTTGACTAACTGCACTCTTGAGAATGACTTTCACAATGGACGTAAACTTGATAATAGGAGAATACTCTCCTCATATGCTGCAAATCATGAAGTGCTTAAATGTTAAAAGTTACTATGGGATTAGATTTTCCAAGGGATTTCTTCTCCTCCTTAGGTGCTTTTGGAAATTCCAACAGGTGCCTATCAGCAGCTTTAGGCACTTAAATACCTTTGAAAATCTGGCCATATAGGGTGAGAGGCACTTTGTGGAATATAAGTAATATCCATGTCCATAGACACATTACCTAGACACAACTAGTCAAAAATTTTCAATGAGAATTGTTATTGAAATTTTGAATTTTTATGGAAAAACTTTTGATAATTCTGTTGCAATTTAAAAAAAGTACTGGCTCTATGTAATATTACTTTACCTAAAGGAATCAATACCCAGGTGGTCATAAAATCTGTAATCAGTTGCCACAAGCAAATGGAAGAGCTAACAAACACAATATTTTGAATCAATTTAGTTATACTGTGCTACTTTGTCATGTTACTAGCTTTTAGTTTAGCCTGGCTTGTTCCAGGATGCCTAATACATAGCTTATTCCTGTGCTAAGGCCACTTTATTCATGACTGAGCACAGTCCTCTCCATTGTATCTGAGTGGCCAATATGACGTAGAGGGGAGCAAAATTTGTGTACTCCCATTTTATTCTAATGATATTTGCACTCTTACCTAAGTTCTTAAGAAGACACAGGGGGAAGATTATAGTAAATGTCACAGCTACAACAAGAATTCGCCCATCCACATACCATGCCCTGTAAAACATTTCAAAGATATAGTGAAATCTCCTCTTAAAGCACTATCACTGTTTTTTAACACTGGATCAGCCATCCAGAATTACAGCATTTTCTCTGGCTTCCATATGTTGTAAGCTCAAGTACAGGCAAAGACTAGGACAAGTTTTGAACTTCTAGGGCACTGGTTACATGTGATAGTAAATGGAATATTTTATCAGTAATTGCTTTGGAATCTGAGCCACAACACATTTTCATAGTCAGAGGGCAAAATGTTGCCCTTCCTGGTAGGAGTGGTGGCATGGGTGAAGGGATGGAGCAATACCAGCTGGCATTAGATAGAAGCTATCCTGCCAGCACAGGAAAAGACAGATCAAGTGGTCAGACATAATGCAGTGCAGCATATGCTGCAGACAGCAGTATACCCACTTAACCTGCTGAGGGCCTGGCCACATGCCCTAAATGACAGACCATGCTACTGAGGGCTGGGATTCACTGGCCACCCCGGTCACTTGACACTTCCCATAGGCTGTGGTTAGAATCCTCTCCTGGTGGTCTGCAGGGAAAGGGGAGAAATGCAGAATTGTTCTCTACAACATATTTTAAAGTGCTCTGTCCAGTCTTGTATGAAGCATCTCCAGGATGGTGTTCCCACCTTTTAGCTAAGTTGCAAGACATCATATAACCTGATGTAACAAACAAGACATGTACCAATGTAAAGAAATTACCCCTCTTTTTGTTTTGTTTAAGGCAATGGTAGATGCCATCAAGTAGTAACAAGTGGCAGAAATCTACCCTAGGTATTCCACTCCTGTCAAGTTTAGTATTGGGGCACTTCGCACTATGGCAGGGGTGGCTAAACGTGAGCACTTTTACAGTTAAAGTGCAACCTGCTGAGCCCCGCACACCTCTCCCATTCTCCACCTACCAGATGGAGGTGTAGGGGGGAGAGCTCAGGACTTCTGCCTTGCAGCGGGGTGGTGGGGTATAAGCTTCTCCCCAATGGGGAAGCGGGTTTCAGGGCTTCAGCCTCATGGGGTGCACCTGCCAGGGCTTGGGGCTTCAGCAGGAGCAGGGCTGAAGCCCCAAGCACCATCAGGTGCCTCCCATGGGGCTGAAGCCCCAAGCCCCAGCAGGTGCGCCTCGGCCCTTGAACTTCTGAAGATTGTCACATGTGGCTTGGAGGGTCAGTAAGTCTGGCCTCCCCTGCACTATGGGGACTTCTTTACAGATTTGAGCACCTTGTAGGATTCAAACTCCTGGAGGTGCTGAGTGCGTTCAATGCCCATTGGTTTCAATAGGTGTTGAAGGTGTTTAATAGCCCCTGGTATTGATCAGCATATTGTGGGATCAGACCATAAGATAAGAATGTTGTAGAAATCATTCTTCTGAAGAAAAAACTAGACAGTAATCACTAAAGGCTCATTTATTTTTTGTTTTCTCTCCCTCTCCCCCCACACTTTACAATCCTATTAGGGACCCTGCTGTGAAGATCTGACACTATCATGAGGAACAGCCAATAATTAGTGCTTTTATAAACCCATGCTCTAGCTTTTCTACATGAAGTATAGACTCTGAAGTCAAGTAAGCAAAATAGTATTAAACTTACGAAAATTCTTCTTCTTTTCCCATAAGAAACTTTATGGCAGAAGGCAGATCATTTTTTACTATGAAGAGATAGCTCAGCATTGCTGGGGAAAAATGAGACCATTTTAGAAAGTGGATGTGATACCTTGTGGAATGAACACATAGAAGGATACTGAACCTGTTCTCATGCGAACCCTAAGAAAATACAAGCTGATCTAAGGCAAAGAAGCTTAACTGATTCTAACTACTGATCCAAGTTGGGTTTTCCCTGATATGTCATTTCAACAGACTACACAGAAAATATTAGTTTGAACTGCACAACAGAACATGAGGGACCCCAAAACATCACTGGGAGAATGAGAAATCTGAGTGGCCGACAGGCATAAATGTGTGTGCATTCCTTTGTCTGCTCTTGTCTTTTATTCTTCCTTTACCTCCAGTATTCTGGAGAGAAGTGGATCCAAAAACAATCATTTTTCCCGGAGTGCCAAAGACCTGCTCGCCAAGCTTTTCATACACCATGCAGCCTGCATAAACCAATTGGAGGAGAAATCAGAAATCAGGGGTGACAAGCAACTGTCAGGTCAAAACATTTAAGATTCCTCTTCATTCAGCTAATTTCCCCATCCATGCTGCTATTTCTTCCCTTTTCACACAAATATGGGTCTCTACTGTAACTCACAGGAGTCGAGCAAACTTATTTGGAAATATCCTCCTCATGTTTTTAAATGTCAGGAGTGGCTACCAATCACTTTTTGAAAGTTGGAACTCACAATGAGATTATTATATCCCTTTAATAGGTTTACACATACAGTCATCATGATATTTACAAACCTGGCATCCTGACATCTTAAGTTTGCTCCCTCAGTAGGAATAATATAAGATTTAATGGAAGATAATATTCAACACAGCAGGGATTTGCAAGCCAGAGAGACACAACACAGCAATCCTGTAATTTTATACAGTTTAACTGACATAGATTAATGCAGAGAAGCCAGACTGTTCACTTAAATTATTATTTTTATTTCCTTATAATATTTTAAATTTATGAGTTCTCATTCTCCTAGAGTTCCTGCAAAAGGAGGAAGGTATGAGAACTATAATTAAATATTCCTTGTTTAAAGTCTGTTAAATTCAACTAGTAGCTAGACCCTCTATTAATTACAAGATGTTCCAGTTGAATTTAGCAATTTTTTCCCCCAGTTGTGGCTTGGGCTGACAGAAAAGCTACAGCATTAAGAACACAAGAGGGTATGCAATGAGAATGAAAGATAAGTATTTCAGGTGTTACGCTGCACAGATTATCCAAAAGAGGTGTCGCACAGTCTGGGTTCCTTACATTTTCTCCTGGTTGACATTTTCTCTTTAAAACTCACATGAACAAGAAGCAAAATTCAGTTTGAGTTTTAATGCAATGTCATCCCTTGCAGCCTGAAGCCCAGAACTAAATTTTTAGCGTTTCAGGACACAAATGTGTGTGTATTTGCGTGTGTAATTTGAATATGCTGTTGCTGCCATTGTATACACAGTAATGATAATTGTGTACACAAATTAGGTGTTCAAATGTGGAAGCATTCTCGTGCATGGGTAATTTTGAAAGTTTGGTCTGAAAGGTTATAACCTCAGGACATTATTCTTAGCCTATGGAACCTATGGAGCCTATTCTTAGCCTAAGGAGTTTAACATTACAATGGAATTTATACATGTATTTAGACATATATTGTGAGCTCCTCAGGGCAGAGTGTGGCTTCTTCTCTATATGGAAAGTACCTATTATTATACCATGAGTACTGTTGGGAACAACATCAACTCTATTTTAGTGATATCATCTTATCCCAGATAAGCTTCACTATACAGTTTCATTATAACTGGAATTGCAATCTTCAGATTGTAATGCAATAAAACAGTTTGAGTCTTTCCTTCTACTTCACTAAAGGGAGTTTCACCATATCAGAATTCACTGTGAATTGGCTTGACTATATCTTTTCTTTATAGCAATGGGCCAGATTCTAGTCTCACTTATACCAGTATAAATATAGAGTAACTCTGAGGGCTTCTGGCCCAGTCTCTCTCTTCTTTTTCAAACTGATGAGAAAAAAAAACCCCAGGCACCTTGCTTTATTCTGAACATCTTTCACCCCCTGTCCTTTTCCCTCCTACTAAATTGATACATTATGGTCTCAAATTACCTGTTTCCTTTGAACATATCAACAGGAGATTTATTGAATAAATAGACAGTAATGTCACTGAAGCCAATAGAAACCTACAAGAGAGTGAAAAATAAAATGTATTATAATAAAAGAATTCCTTGGTGCTGCAATTTTGTACATATTGGGACAGATTCTCATTTACACTAAGCCACCTTCATAGTTTTCTGGCAGTGCAAAGGGGCCCTAAAGTATAAATATAACTGACATGCTTTATGGCTTCTTTACATTGCTATAGTGTAAAAAGGGGACCTAGTATAAATGAGGCTCTGGCCCATTAAGTCTTATATTGAAGGCCAGCCGTGATCAACTTGTGGTGCTCAAAGTTTATAGCCTATTAATTAGTAACCCCTCCCACTTTAAATCTAAACCAAAATAAAAATCTCCTTCCATCTAAGCAGGAAGATCTAGTCAGAGCAGCTGTGAGCCCTATGCTCCCAACTACTTAGTTAACGATCTTTCTAAAATCTGAGGCACAGAATTTTATCTAAGTGTTTATATAAGGACACATCCTAATGTCCATACGAGGTCACATCCTAATGTTCTTTCCCAAGCCATGTTCCAGAGGATGTTGATGGTATCTCCTGATATTGTTGTGCCTGACTCTGCCAGTGACACTGGGAAAGTGGGGGCAGCACTGTCCCAAGTAGCCCTGCTAGCCTATTGTACAGGATGTAGTGTGATCTCTCCCAGTCTGTGCACCATTCCAGCTGCTCTGGAGCGGAAGGAGATGTAGTTCTTTGCCTTGCACTAGCATCCCTGTTGGCACTAGCTCACACTGTATGCTCCCCAGAGTGGTGGTCTCTGAGCTACAGATTTTGAGCAGGGGAGACAGCAGAGACACCTCCTCTGATGTACTGCATGGCACTGGCAACTCCAGTCCCTGTACTGCACTGAGAGAAGCAGAGGCAGAAGGGTTTGCTGCATCCTGCATTACGGTTGGTGTTTCCTGTGATGGGGCATCCATCATTTGACCCCTGCACTGTAATCACTGGTTTGCAGAAAAATTTGGAAACTAAAATGGGAATGAATGTTTAGTCAGTATTTGCCAGGGACTGAGCAGCATGCCTGACAACAAGGCAGTACCATGAGTCAAGTGCACAACACTACCCTTGCTCAGTGATCCATCTCCTGTAGACCAGGGTACAATTCAAGCACTGTGTGTTCCTTTTCTCTGTGTACAGTTACATGGGCTGATTGACACATTTTCATGATATGTGTAAGGAGTATTAAAACAATCATTTTTATCAAGACAATATGTCTTAGGACACCATGTAAACAAATCTAAAATTAAACAGAAAACAAGCTGCTACAATAGGTGTGCAGTTTAAAATGCCAAAAACAAGTCTTTTCACTGAAAAGAACATGCAGGAATGACAGTTCGAGAACAATGTTTTCTTCCTTAGACTAGATGTATTTAGGGGCCAAATAGCTGCTCTTGCCATGATTGCATGGCCTGAGGTGCGGGGTAGAGTGGAAAAGGGCACAAGAAGCCCCATTCTTCTCAGTGTAACTGTACAGAACATGCCACAGTGATGCAGACAAGCATTACTTGATCTTAAGGGGGCACCAAACAGCTGACACTAGCACTGCACTTCCCAAAGGAACTTGTCCACCCTGGCTGCATTGTACATTGTAATGCCTGGAGGGCAGTGCTGGGAGAGCCCACACTGAACCTTTTCATAAGGTGGAGTAAGTGCTGCTGCTGAGCATGCTCCCACCAGAGGCCACATGCACATTTTTGCACTATGTGGGCATAATGTCTCCAGCCATTATTGCTTAGCTGTTGAAGCTAGTCACTTTGCTAGTCATTGCTTGGCTGTTGAAGCAAGCTGTAACTGAGCCCTTAACATTAAACTCCTAATTTGCTGACACCAAGCAAAGGGCGTCTTCACAGAGGTAAAAATAACAGCTGCAAGCCAGCCAGGTGATGATCTGATCTGTTTCCTTACCTCCCCTCAGGAGTCTCACAAGTTGCTATAAGAAACTTGTTCTTTTTCATTAAAGCCATATGAAAAGCCTGTTTGTGTGAGGGTTGTGGTTTATGCAGACTAGTGCCAGTACCATCCCACAGAATGGATGTGGTTTATGCAGCCTAGTGCCAGTACCATCCCACAGAATGGAATGAAAATGTTAGTGCCCCTAGCTCTTTGCAAACCCAAAACATAAGCAGTGAAGCTTTGACAACTCAGTATCATCAAAATTGTTCTCATGCTTCACATTTTGTACAGTTTAAAAAAGTGCTGGCAACCACATAAGAAATCCGGGCAACATTCTCATCCCTAGTCCAAGCCAAGTGTATAGCTATATGCAGAGGACCGATGCAGGACTAGGGGGAACAGAATCCTACCACCCACACTTGGAAGATATGCTGTCTGTCCACAGCTGCTTCCTTCACTCATCAGCTGTAGCAACTACTGTGACCCACTGCATTGCAGAAGCCTGGGCTTTGTGACCTGGGGATCTGTAAAACTGGTGGACTAACAGGTCACACATCTGCCTCTCCCAGCTCTGCCACACAAATCCCCTTACATTCCACTGGGAATCAGCATACAGCAGAGCTCGGCTCAACAAGTGCCAAAGTTGGCAGAATCCTCCTCCTAAGGTCCCTCTGTCGACTGGCTCATGTGCAGACTTCCAAACATTCTGCAGCTGTGAGAATTTCTGCTCTATTGCTGATATGAAAGAGTCTTTCTATGGCATAACTCATAGTTATTAGCCATATTAGACTGTAAGCACCTATGGCCTCTCATCTTATTTTACACCTGCAAAGCATCATACCTACCTATTGTGTTAAGTTACACAATATATAACAATAGTGTTTTTGTTGCTTTGTTAATTGTGAATTCAGTATGCAAAGACTATATAATCCTGATTCTGATCTCAGTTGTGTAGGGGTTAAATTTGATTCCACTGGAGTCAGTAGAGTCATGCTGGTAGAAACGCAGGCCCTTTTTTGCTTAATTAGGCTTTTAACATACAGATTTCCTTTTCCATCTTTGCATTTTACTTTTAGATTGCAGTGCATGGTTCTCTTCAGTAACCAAAGTCTATCCAAACCAAAGAAGGCTTAGAAACATTTCAAATCTGTGTAATTTACAAGTAATGAATACAGCAAGGCCCTCGGTTCAAAACGCAAAAATAATAATACTTGGTCTCTGTCTTTAATCATTTGTAAAGCAATGTGTGATAAAGATAGCACTATATATTTGTTGGAAAGATACATTTGATCAAGTTGTGAGGAAAAAAAATTATTCTTGATCAACTGGATTCAACTCTCTGCATTGCAGGACATAGGAACATTTTAAACAGTGCTCTTTATTTGCCACAGAGTTCCAGAAGTCAGATTAGGGTTTAGTATCTCGAAGACTGGTTTGATGGCTCATTCCCTGCTAACTTGCCTCTCACTCTCTAACTTGTCACTAACTACTGCATCTTTGGTCTTAATAGCTTTGTCTATGACATTGCTAACATGACTGAAAACCATTATGAAGCTAACAAAAGCATGGCTAATAAATATCTGCTATTAAATCTGCATAGTTAATTAAGTAGAGAATAATTCTGTTCTTTATAGGACAAAAAATTTACCCAGTATTCACCTTAGCTAAATACTTTGTATAACATGGGTAACTCCACAGATCTACCCAGTATTTGATTCACAACAAGTCCAACTACTATCAAATATCATTTTTAAGCATATCTAGGGTTCAGTATCATGTACACCTCTACCCCGATATAACGCAACCTGATATAACACAAATTTGAATATAACGCGGTAAAGAATTGCTCCTGGGGGGACAAGGCTGTGCACTCCAGCGGATCAAAGCAAGTTTGATATAACGTGGTTTCACCTATAACACGGTAAGATTTTTTGGCTCCCGAGGACAGTGTTATATCAGGGTAGAGGCGTATGTGATCTACTTCTGCTTTTATCTCGTTAATGTAAGCATTTAGGAGATACACACCTCTCAACTGCCCCTGGAAACAGAATGCTTTACAGAATGTGGTGTTAGCTTCTTGTTAGTGCTAATGATGCACTCAGTAGCACTATGTGTGTTGAAGAGAGGAGCAGACAAGGCTGTGAGAGTTTAAGAACTAAAGTTTGAGTGGAATCAGAATGGAATTAGACTAATGCTTTGGACTGTTACAGTGACACAGATAGTTCCCATCTACACTGTAACTTTTAAAGCGTAACTGGACCAGGGGCTGATTCCTAATTTGGTTACAGTTGTAGGGTAGACAGGACCCTGAACTCTCCAAAGCAAGTCAATTCCCAGAGTGAAAGTCAGAATGATTTTCTCTTTACAGGGCAATCTTGTACTGCACACACAAGACAGACATTTGCAAACTGATTATAAAAAATTGAAGCACTGCTATAATTTTTAATTAGAAATCACTGATGTAGCAATAGCTCTGTCCACTTCCATTTTTAGTTTGACATATAAGCTAGTGAGTTTATTTTTAATTAAATATTTGTCAGTGCTGCAGTAGCAAAGCAGTTCAAAAAATCCTGAACTGATTTGTATCTTTTCATATTTTAAGTTTCAGATCTGTCTCTTGGTACCACGTGCTAGATCTCAGAAAGGAAAATAGAGGATATAAATCTCATGTGCCTCCTACTCATCATTTTTTCCCCTACCTGTGCACAAAAAAGTATTAGGGCTTGTACGCACTAGCGGTTACTTCAGCATAAGTTAAGTCACTCAGGGGTGTGGAAAAGCCATCCCCCTGGGGTGATGTAAGTTACACCGACCTAAGAGCCAGTGAGGACAGTGCTATATTGACAGAAGAAGCTCTCCCACCAACATAGCTATAGCTGCTCAGAGAGCAGGAGTAATTATGCAAATGGGAGAGCTCTCTCCCGTCAGCATAGACTGTATAAAAATTAAACATCTAAGCCTTGGGATTGCATTTGAACAACTGGAACTTTTTAGCTTTGTCTGTCCAAGTGTTCCTTACCCTGGTTTTAGGACAAATACTGAAGCAGCCAGGTGTCTTGGGGCCAGATTGTGTTCTGCCTTGCCACTGGGGGTTATGCCTTGTGTGATCCACCTGAAGAATAGGCACAATAATGGCCTCTAAGAGTAGGGGCTACTTCCTCCCTCCACACTGCAGTAAATAAACCATGTTAAAGGAAGTAGGGACCAGGAGAAACCATGGTCATGCTTCTCATCACGCCAGCCAGTGGAACCTTATAGATAGGGCCCTACCAAATTCATGGCCATGAAAAATTCATCACAGAACGTGAAATCTGGTCTCCTCCTGTGAAATCTGTTTTTTTCTGTGCTTTTATCCTGTATTACATAGATTTCATGGAGGACACCAGCGGTTCTCAAATTGGAGGTCCTGACCCAAAAGGGAGCTGCGGGATGTGTGTGTGTGTGTTTGCAAGGTTATTTTAAGGGGGGGGGAAGGGTGTGTGTCATGGTATTGCCGCAGTTACCTGTGCGCTGACTTCAGAGCTAGGCAGCTGGAGAGCTGCGGCTTTTGCCTGGGCATCCAGCTCTGCAAACAGTGGTGCAGAAGTGTGAGTGGCAATACCATACCATGCCATTCCTACTTCTGTGCTGCTGCTGGAAGCAGCACTGCCTTCCTAGGTAGTCTCCTGGCCAGCAGCCACTGCTCTCTGTCTGCCCAGCTCTGAAGTCAGTGCTGCCACCAGCAGCAGCGCAGAAGTAAGGGCAGCAGTACTGCAAACCCCATACAGTAACCTTGCAACACCCTCCGCCCACAACTCCTTTTTGGGTCAGGACTCCTACAACACCACTGTGAAATTTCAGATTTAAATAGCTGAAATCATGAATTTTACTATTTTAAAAATCCTATGACCATGAAATTGACCAAAATGGACTGTGAATTTGGTAGGGCCCTACTTCTAGACAATGCCATGTGTAAATCCCTATACACGCCAGGCAGTTTTGAGAGAGATACAATTTGTCTTAGTGCTTCCCCTTGGGTGGAGCGGCTCTACACTGCCTCCAACAAGTCGTGCAAACTGCATAGCCTACCCTATTCTTTGTAAGTTACCATTATTATATTACACAGAGTGCTTATGCTGACGGATTTTAATTTGCTTTGTATTTCAGAAGTAGTTTCACAATCATCGCTAAAATAATAAGTGTTTGGATTTGTGATTTGCTCCCAGTGAAGGCACTGGCAAAACTCTCATTGATTCATGGAGATCAGGACAGGTTTTTAATCACTGACATTTAGCTGTTCACATATTAAAAATACCTAAATATAGCCTGCTATTTGTCTCTTAATAAAAAACTACCCTTCTGGTCATCTTACCCAGGGAACTGATAGAGAAAGTGAGTGAGATTCTGGACCTGGACATAGAACACCCAAAGATTCACCCAAGGGTGTGTGATTCTTTAAATTTTGTTTTTTAGAGCTCTGGGAGAAGTAGGATAACAAATTAGTGATTAAAATATAAATTGGGTAATCTATTCTCTTGTTTATAAGCTAACATTTTTCGTACCATTTCTTGTCCAAAAATGCTCTAATACTTATGCAGCTTGGAGACTCCAAGTAAAATCCTGGCCTCACTGAAGCCAATGGCTAAACTTTTATTGAATTCAACAGGTCCAAAATTACACCTCATGAATCACTGTGATACATTCATATCTGAAACCCATGACCAAAATGATCAAACTCGCATATTTAAGTCCATGTTTAGTTACCTAAATCAGAGATCTAGGCATTAGCTGCTGCTACTGAAGCCAGCACCTCTGAAATCCCAGCTACTTATGTATGTAGCATACTTCATTTAGTAAAACTGCCCACTGCATTTTGAATGGTTTATAGACAACCACATTCTCTCTAAATGCAAACATTTTAAAATCAAAATGAAAGCGTGCCCTGTCCTGCTATTCACTGTGTGGATACTTACACAAAAAGGATGATTCCTGTGTTGGCTAATGCAAAGGCAAGACCTAAAATTCCACTACCCATAATGGCATTGCTGAGATTAAAGACAGACATTTGCAATGAGGTTGTTCCTGGAGTCTGGACACAGGAAAAACAGACATATAAATAGTTTAGAGTTCATTATACAATGCACATACACTGTGAATTCCAAGTTTTACGTTATAGGAAATAAAAGTAATTACTGCTACAGCAATGTTACAGCAGAAAAATACAAAGCAAGATTTGAAAGAGAATAAATCCTAGTGAACCTTTTCACATGGACATTCCAATTACTGCTTAATGGAAGGGATAAATGCACTTAAAGAACAGAAATAGTGCGGGCAATATATATTGCTTTAAATATTTCCAGTATTTTTAAAAACGCCTTCCATTAATCATAGGAGCGGATTTTTAGAGGTGCTGAGAACATGCAGCTCTCCCGGCTCAGCTGGAGTTGTAGGTGCTTAGCACCTCTGAAGAGCAGATCTAAGGGTTGTATAGTTCACAATCAACAGTATATTGAGAGAGAGAAAAAGAAAGACTTACATATTCTTCACATTTCTTTTTTTCCAAGTGACTGTTTGTGAGACTTCTTCGGCTCTCCCGATCCGAAATAAACTTGCTGAAAAGAAGTCAGAGAATACATATTCTATCATGAGGATGTAAAGAATATGAATATACACTTTAATGCTATAAGCACAGCATGATTTTATACCTGCAAAAGGGGGTCAAATTTAGCTATTTAAAGGGTTATAACGAGCCTTATGTTCATTTACACTTGTGTAAATCAGGAGTCAGTGGAGTTACAGTAGTGTGAGAACAGAACCAGACCTAAGACATATAGAAAGCTATTCCTGGATCTTTAGTAAAAGAGAAGTACTGCTTCTGTAGACAGGATGGTAATTAATCTGCATACACCTTAACAGAACTTATTAGTCCAGATCCTCTAGCATGGTGCACCTGCTGGTAGATCTTAGCCATAAAGACAACAAATCCAGCCATGGGAAGTTCATCCCACTGTAGAGGATCTTCTAGTGTTGTACAGCCACCTAATTTCTCTGCTCCTGGTACAAGGGGTACAGCTGAGGGAAATGAGCATGTCTGGGATTTTCCTATGCTCTGTAGGCTGCCATACAGGAGCCAATAGCAGCTGGAGTTAAACTGTGGGACTGGCCTTGAATTTAACCAGCCCAGGGTGGGGGAGAGCACATCCCCCTCCTGAGCTGCACTGGGTACTCCATGGGTGTAGCCAAGAATCTGGCCTTTAGTATTTCCATCAAAGTCATCTTTTAGGGCCCTGGCAAAGCCAATGATTTAGCTCATTGTCCTATAAAGTTCAGTTTAGTTTAGCTTAGGAAAGCACTAACAGAAGAGCTGCTCTTTAGAGTAACATAACTCTCTTCCTCCATACTCTTCACACATGCTGTTTTGCTTTGTCATCACAATGTGCACATTAGAAATCTATTATCACTAGGACAACAAAAGCACCCTGCTATTTTTCTGTCTGTCCCCTGCTTTTGGGCTTCACCATCTTGGAGTTATATTTCTTGCATGTATTTTCTGCCACTTCTTTTCTCTGCTGAAATCTTTTAGATTGTGTAACCCTTGGCCTGGTTGTTCAGTTTTTGCAGTGTCCCTGATTTCCTTGTTAACTTACACATGGATCTCTGGGCCCTAGCTATTGCATCAACAATTATGCAAATTTCATTCCTAACCATGTGTTGCCACCCCTTTTCAAAGATCCTTTTGCTTTAGATAATTTTAGGTGATTCTTTTAACAAACACCAAACCAAAAACACTCTGGGTGGCTTTACTTAAAAAATATCATCCCCAACAATTTGCTACAATTTCAAGGCATTCGATGAGCTAACATCCTCAGGTCAGGGCCATACAGTTCTAATTTAACTGTAAATATATAATAAACTCTGAATCAAACCATGTATTATAGCAATACATCAGAAAGTATTGTGGGCTATTTTTTGGGCTTTATCTTTTTCGGGGCTCATTTTTGGGGGGTTATTTTTAACAATTAGAGTTCTATGTACATGTCCAAAAACTGAGGTTTTTGGGGCTGTTTTTAATACTGTAATGAGAAGCTTTTTCAGGTACTTCCCAAAAGAAGTATTTTCATTTTTATTATATGTATAAAAATGAATAAACCTTTGCATCCTTGTTACTAAACCTTTGGTTTCGCATTTAGTGTTTGATACCTGATGCATTTTAACATAGTACTGTTTCAAGCAGTACTACATTAGCGCACACTAGGGAACCTTTAGTGCACACCAGCAGAGTCTACACAAACCAATTAAGGTGTGCTTTAGAAATCACACTCCATGGTTTGCATTACTGCTCCACATAGACAGGCCCTTAAATACAAGCCAGGGAGCAGGGATATTGCCTATATAAACAAACTGCACAAGGGGTGAAATCAGCATGAACTGAGTAGCTATGTCTGGGGGTTTTCTGGTATCTATTGGATAAACACTGATTTCCTTTACTTATTCATTTTATTTATTTTTTTAGTATCGGGGGATGGGGAGGTGGGTTTGTCATAAACAGATAGTTAAGGGTTAATGTCTCTTTTACCTGTAAAGGGTTAAGAAGCTCAGTAAACCTGGCTGACACCTGACCAGAGGACCAATGGGGGGACAAGATACTTTCAAATCTTGGTGGAGGGAAGTCTTTTGTTTGTGCTCTTTGTTTGGGGGTTGTTCGCTCTTGGGACTAAGAGGGACCAGACGTCAATCCAGGCTCTCCAAATCTTTCTGAATCAGTCTCTCATGTTTCAAATTTGTAAGTAACAGCCAGGCAAGGCGTATTAGTCTTACTTTTGTTTTCTCAACTTATAAATGTTCCTTTTTGCTGAGAGGATTTTATCTCTGTTTGCTGTAACTTTGAACCTAAGGCTAGAGGGGGTTCCTCCAGGCTATATGAATCTGATTACCCTGTAAAGTATTTTCCATCCTGATTTTACAGAGATGATTTTTACCTTTCTTTCTTTAATTAAAAGCTTTCTTTTTAAGAACCTGATTGATTTTTCCTTGTTTTAAGATCAAAGGGGATTGGATCTGGACTCACCAGGAATTGGTGGGGGAAAGGAGGGGGGGGATTGTTAAATTCTCCTTGTGTAAGATCCAATGGCTTGGATCGGTGTTCACCAGGAACTTGGTGAAAATACCTCTCAAGGCTGCCCAGGGAGGGGAAGGTTTTGGGGGGACAGGAAGTGTTCCAGACACTGAAATTTCTGGATGGTGGCAGTGTTACCAGATCTAAGCTAGTAATTAAGCTTAGAAGTGTCCATGCAGGTCCCCACATCTGTACCCTAAAGTTCAGAGTGGGGGAGGAACCTTGACAAGGTTAAATCAGTGTTTATTGGTTAAATCTTAAATCAGAAGCCTTAGCTATATTATACCCCTGCACCTTTCAATTTAAAGTTCTATTACACTTCTCACTACCCTGGCTGTGACCTTATTACTGGCAATGCATGATGAGAATGTGGTGTTGTTTTGACTATGGGCCATATTCAGATGTCTGTATATCCACTGACTTCAGTGGTGTTAAATGAGGGATGCATTTAGTCTACTAACTTTACAGGTTCTCTTTAAAAATGATTTTCTGTGCTCTGTCTGTGGTTCCTCAAGGATACACTCTGATGGAAAATATCTTAAGAAGTCTTAGTCATCATCTCTCCTGTATAATTCCCTTTTGAGTTTATCCCTTAAACCAAGACAAACTTAGATACATATGTTGCTGTTAAAATGTACTTAATCCCATTGCTAGTTTTACAGATTTGCTTCACATCTATCAGATTGGTCTGACTTTGCTTATCTACATCCGAATTTCTCATACATTTTAAAAACTATTCATTTTCAGAAAGATACAGCAAGTGAAAACGGAAAAACATTTGCAATGTCAATGTCAAGAGTCCTGAGATCTGTTGGGGGCAGACAGCAGATTCCCCTTCCAGTTACATATGAGGTGCAAATCAGTCACCCTCTTTCTGAGGGAGAACTCACATTTTATTACTCACTATGCAGATTTTTTCTATTCATATAAAACAGAATTTGGCCCTGGGCTTCTAGTGAGTTGGAACTTGTATACTTTTGATGTCTTTTTTAAGTCATGTTGCTGAATGTAGGCTGTTGAATGGGAAGAGTTTACATGGCACTCAGGTGCTCTAGCTGAAAAACTCTGCATATGGTGTAATAAGGAGCACAGAGAGGAGCTTTGTTTCCAGCTCAAAAAAGCCCCAGAAACAGCCAGCCACTCTAGTACAACAGCAGATCCTTACCATAAATATGAAGGCTATTCAAAACCTGAAAATTTAACTCTTTACCTTGCAATAAGGCTTGGAAGGGTTTATTATGATGGAAACAATATTGTTCTATTGTATTAAATTAACAAAAAGTGTATACAAAAATAAATGCTATAATAATTTTTAAGTAATCATTTAATAATTGTATTTTACTTTAATTGCTGAGCAGAGAATTTTTTTTTTTACATTTAAATTTGAACCTTAGTTATAAATCTGTCACTTTTTTCTAAAAGTGCATTTTCTATTAGGTTTGTGCTATTGCAAACTTAGGAGCAAAGGTTTGATATACATTCTCATTTGCTGAAAGTTTTAAACAGACAGGAAGATATGATCTACATTTCCTGTTAACAGCATGAGCTATCAATTCACAGAAGTCTAAAGAACATTTTTGCAACCATTGTGGTTACATACATCAGATTGTGAAACAGCCTTTATTGAAAATCCTATATTTGCCCAAAATGTTTGTTGGTTTAATGTTATTTATTTTATTTTTTGTATTGTATATGCAGATATTTTGAAATGTTAGCATTTTGCTACTCTGTATGTTTATGCATTTTATTAGACTCATTTGAAAAATTCAAAATGATGAATACATTGCTACTCTGTTTGCTTTATCTGCTGTTGCAGCCTATGCCCAACAGATGTCATATAAGAAATTCAAATTACATTTTCAAATGGAGCATGACTCAGTAATGAATAATTCAAGAGATATACTGAAAATTAGAATGCTGTTTTTAAACAGTGTGTTTCACAGGATAGACAGCATCAGTGGAAAAATACTCACCTATTTATCTGGCCATTTTCTACCTCTGTAAAATCATTTGAATCATTGCTGATGTTATCATCCTCAGGGACAGTCATATTCTGCAACTCAGTTAATTCTAATCCGCTTTTGAAAGGCATTCTGATCTACGAAGTATAAGTATCCAAATGTTTATGCAAATAAGTATATATTTTGTAGGTAGACAGTAGCCACAATGTGAGCTCGACAAACCTAAAATGCAGTCAGAAAAACAAGATGAAGTATTCTAATAAGGTTACAATGAAATCTGTACAAGAGAACACCTTTATCAAGAAGCAAACCAGATTATATCCCAAATGTACTGTACAGGTGGAGTAAAAGGCTCCTCCAGCTTAATTAGAAGAACACCTCCATTGCTTTATTTGTGCCAAGGCTCAGCTCAAGCACCTCTAGGCTTGGCAGTTCACAGCCCTGGCACCGCTGGGCTTGCCGCATCAGTTATGAAAGTAAAAATTTTGCCTGAGCCCCAGCACCTAATTGTTTGAGCCCTGACACCTCTTTCATTACAAAGTAAGCACTGAACATCTCTGTTTAAGTAACTATATTTTGTCAATCCCATGAGTAGCTGTTTACCACAGATCTGGCTATGTTTACATTTATAAAATAGTGAACAAAATATCATATATACTCAATCATAAGCTGGTTCATTTATAAGCTGACCCCGCCCCCCACCCCAAGATGGATAAATAGAAATGGAAAATTTTTATAACCCGTTCATAAGCCGACCCTATAATTCAGGGTTCAGCAAACTTTGGCTCCCAGGCCATCAGGATAAGCCGCTGGTGGGCCGAGATGGTTTATTTACCTTGAGCATCCGCAGGCACAGAGGTAAACCTCAGTAAACAAAGTGTCCCAGCGCGCCAGCTGCTTACCCTGACGGGCTGGGACAGAAACTGGGAGGGAAATTTTTTTTGAGGGGGAGAAGCTGAAAGTCAGGGGAGTAAACCCTGTGACCACTCCCCCACATGACCCAACCACAAGCCCAGGTCCCTCCCCCACCAATCCCATCCCCACCCACCTTATCTGGGGACCGCCAGGGAGGATGTCTCTGGCCTGGCTGGAGTTGCTCTGGCAGGCTGGGCAGCGCAACTGCAGCCTGCTCCAGCAGGCCAGACCAGGCGGCGCGGCTGCAGCATGTTCCAGCAGGCTGGGCCAGGCGGCAAGGCCGCAGTGTGCTCTGGCGCTCAGATGGTGCAGCCACAGCCTGCTTTAGGGGGCGGTGCCAAGCGACATAGCTGCAGCCTGCCAGCCCCAGAGCTGCAGCTGCTTCGGAGGTTGGGGAGAGAGCAGCGTGGTCAGAAGCAGAGAGACTCTGACCTCGCCTCTTCCCTTTTGGCTCTGCTGCCTCTCCTTGCTCCCTCCGTTGGGAGGAGAGGCTGTGTCCCACTTTTCCCTCTCTATCCCATTCATAAGTCGACCCCCTTCTCTGGTGTGTCCCTTCTTTTTTGCTAAAAAAATTCGGCATAAGAACGAGTATATATGGTAGTAACACACAACTTCAAAAAATAGGTTTACAACCTAGTAGTCAAGGAAAAAATTCTTAGTGTGTTAGTTTGAGCCCCAGCTAGTTGTCACGCCTTTGTGTTTTGTGTTTTTTTCATGTTGTCTCTCTCCTGCTTTTAATATACATATAAAATGTCCCATTCAATATAATTTTCATTATTAGTCTCCACGTTAGTACCAAATGAAGACACAGGGATATCATCATTGCAGTTTTCTTTTCATGAAATAGCTTCATTCCAGTTATTTGACTACGCTACTATCTGGAGATAAAGATTCAGACCACAAACAGTCCTCTGATTGAGAAACCGAATCCCTACATTCATGGACAGTCTGAAGAGAGAATAATGTGTGTCTTGTATCCAGCAATTGTTAAGCTATCAACTGTGAGAAATAAATTAGTCTCTCCCCTGGGAGAAGATGCAGCACCTGAGACAACTAAAAATAACACCTGTGCAGAATTGGTCTAATCCACTGCGATAAAATACATTTCCTCATCAGAAATGTAGATAATTTGAAAGGCCATACTTTTGCTTCTATGGTTACGATTCATCACCCCAAGACCATATGTATTTAAGAATCAAAGAACTCTGGAACTCAACTGCCCCACAATCCCAACAAGCTTTTGAAGACAAAGTGTCATTAAGAAACAGTTTCTGTTAATGGTTGATGTGTGGTACAACTTCTCTAAACTCAGCATTTTTTCTGTAATGCAAGGTTTCCAAAACTTTAAGGGAGAATTTGAGCAGACTAACCTCAGGATATTGGGGGATCTCTCTGAAGCCCTCAGAGCTGCCTCAAAAAAACAACAACAAAAAAACCCCCTCAGAATATTCAGACATGACTAAGGAAGCAGGGCTGTCCCTAGTTTTTGCAGGGCCTCACATATTCATGCAGAGTCCTATTTCAATTCCTGTCCAACTATGACTGCCTCCTATCTATATCAAATAAACAGTACAGAATCCAAAACTGCTGCTTACCCCACATCCTCATTGCATTTGAAAACACTTTAAATAATCTCTCAAAATCTCTTCAAAAGGTATAATAAAATCTTATATTGAGTTTCACATGTGTCGTTAAACAGATAATTTTCTATTCTGGGGATTTTGAAAATCCACCTCTTGAATTTTCAAGAGCAAAGTTTAAGATTAAAAAAAAAAAAATGAGGAATTCCCCCTATCAAACAAACATCCTTGAAAAACAGCACTTGAAAAAGTAAACAGGCCCAGCTGAAGTGGCTTTTGCTAATTTTAAAGAAAGACCCAGTCATCCCATGACATACAATGACACAGTAAAAACAATTTAAACATGAATTAGAACTACTTAATAAATATAGTGCGATCTACCTATAAAAATTCCTGATAAAAAGACTAAAGCTAAAAGTTTCAAAAATGGGTCCCTAAAGTTAGGCTCCTAAATGCATTTACACACAAAAGTTGTACTGCTTTAATTATTCTGGTATATTAACACAATGGTACAACCCCCTCAGTGTGGACCTAAAGTTATATCAGTACAAGCTACTTTAATACTGGTATAGCTATTCCCATACAGAAAGCGGAATAAGCTATACCCGTAGGAAAAACTTTTTGTGAGTATAACTGCTTCCATGCTAGGGGCTGTATTGGTATAAGTATCTCAGTTTAAAAACAGAAAAAGCAGCAAAGAGTCCTGTGGCACCTTATAGACTAACAGATGTTTTGGAGCATGAGCTTTCGTGGGTGAATACCCACTTCGTCAGATGCATCCGGTATTCACCCATGAAAGCTCATGCTCCAAAATGTCTGTTAGTCTATAAGGTGCCACAGGACTCTTTGTTGCTTTTACAGATCCAGACTAACACGGCTACCCCTCTGATTAAAAAAAAAAAAAAAAAAAAAAAAGACACTCCTAAAAATATTGTTAGAAAGAAAGCATCTCAACTCCAGCTGAGTTGTTTTCTTAGGCCTGTCTACACAGGGAAATATACCAACACAATTATATCTCTGTAGTTACACAGGTATAACTCACCCTGTGGACATTCTTATAATTATACTTGTATCTATCGTAGGTACTTATATGGCTCCTGCCACCACAGTATCTGAGCACCTCACACTCCTTAATGTAGTTAACCTCAAAACACCCCTTTGAGGCAGAACTATTCCCATTTTACAGATAAGGAACTGAGATACAGAGGTTAAGTGACACCCCTGGTCACCCATGAAATCGGTGGTTGAGCAGGGAATCGAACCAGAATCTTGCAAATCTGAGGGTGGTGCTCTTACCATTGAACCATCCTTCCTCTATTATAAATAGGCCAATAAACTTCCGTGTGTGTGAGCAAGTTGCATCAGTCAGAGCCTAAAGTGTAAATTTTAAGTGATGTACTTAAACTCATACAACCATGTCTGGACTCTTTTATTTTATTTATTAAACCAGGTTTCCCCTGCGTGCCCCTCCCCCCCCCCGTTTCACTGAAGTAGATTGGAAATTGGTTAATTTCATTTTAGTATAAACCTCTCTTAAAAAGGAGTTATTAATTGTTTGTATTATCATAGCACGTAGGAGCCCCAGTAATGGATCAGGGCCCCAGTGTGTTAGGAGCTGCACAAAAACAGAAAAAAAAAAAAGAGACTGTCCCCGCCCCAAAGACCTTACAATCCAAGGCCTCATCTACATTTGCAAGTTTCTGCACAGTAAAGCAGCTCTCTGCATTGTAACTCTCAAAGTGTACACACTGCCAAGCCACTTAGTGCGCAGAAACTGCGCAGCTGCAGTGCTGTAACAAAATCACCTCGACAAGAGGCATACAGCTTTCTGTGCCAGGGCTACAGCGCTGGAGTACCAGTGTAGACACCCTAGTCAATTACAGTGCTGTGACTGGCCTCTGGGAGGTGTCCCACAATGCCTGTTCTTGCCTCTCTGGTCCTCAGTTTGAACTCTACTGGCCTGCCCTAAGGTGACCAACCGTCATTCCCACCCCTTAAATTCCTTGGGAATTTTGAAAGTCCCCTTCCTGTTTGCTCAGTGACACATGCAGTGGCCTCCGTGCATCTTTCTGGGTGACCATGCCTGCTCCATGCACCAAGCGTTCCCCCACTTGAAGCAATGCTGAGCTGCTGGACCTCATCAGCACTTGGCGAGAAGAGGCTGTCCAGTCTCTGCTGTGCTCCAGCCATAGGAATGATGATACCTACGGATAGATTTCACGATGCAGGACAGAAAGGGGCCATGACCGGGACACACCGCAGTGCAGGAGCTGTGAAACACAGTGTGGGAGGCAAACCGCCGCTCCAGTGTTGAGCCCAAGAGCTGCCAGTTCTACAAAGAGCTGGATGTGAAACTTGATGGAAACCTCACCTCCACTGCAAAGGCTCCTGTGGATACTTCGGTGGCTCACGTGCCAGTCAAGAGTGGACTGAGCCAGGAGCAGGAAATCTTGGACAAGGATAGGGAGGGGGACCAGAGGCAGAGAACGACTTGGAGGCCAGAGATGCATGCAGCCAGGAGCTGTTCTCTACCCCAGAGGAGACTAACCAGTCGCAGCAGTCAGATCTTGGCAAAGCGCAAACAGGAGAGAAGGCTCCCGGTAAGTGGCTTTGATTTTGGGAATCGCTAAGCGAGTTGTTGGGGGCAAGAGGGTCAGAAAGCAGGGTTGTGTCTGTATGATGCACATACCACCACATGCCTAGTCTGAGCAGTAGAACAGGGTGTTTGTTGACTGACTCCTTCATTTCACAGGAATCTGCCACAGAGATCTCCACAGAACTCTCATGGGGATACTGGGCAATCCACTGCTGCGGGTTCTTTGGCAGAGCTGCTTTGTTTCTTCCCCATTAAGTATAACTTTCCCACCCATGCCACTGTGCCATCACTGGGGTTGGGGGAGAACCATTGCTGCACATAGGCGAGCTGCATAAGGGCCAGGGCAGAAGCCACAGTCTTGGAGAAGACCCGCCGTTGATTCACTGCTCACCCTCAGCAGTGAAGTGTCTTCCATAATGAACACAGCCTGTGGAAATGTGGGGACAGGAATGATTATAAGGCCCCCTCTACAGTACTGGCTCTCCCCAAGAGCCACATGCCCAGTGTACAGTACGGTCCTGGAACACTGATTTCCCCTGCCCCTGCGGTTACTCACCATTGGGGGGGGGGTCTTCATAGAATATCAAGGTTGGAAGGGACCTCAGGAGGTTATCTAGTCCAATCCCCTGCTCAAAGCAGGACCAATCCCCAGACAGATATTTACCCCAGTTCCCTAAATGGCCCCCTCAAGGATTGAGCTCAGAACCCTGGGTTTAGCAGGCCATTGCTCAAACTCCCCTCACAAGGCTTGTGGCTCATATGTGCTTGCCTGGGGTCAGCCAGTTAGTAACAGGTATGTGAATACTGGCTGTGTGTTAAATCAGTGCTCTGTGTGTTGCAAACAATACTGCTTCTGTAAAATGTTGCATTTTGGCTTCACAGATATGACCTTGGGAGCCCAGCCTCAGCTGAACAGTTGCGCAGAATTAGAAAGCGGCCACAAAGAACTAAAGATGTCTTTCTGCGTGAGGTCATTATGCACACCACGTCTGAAAAACAAGAACTGAAGGACTGGCAGGACAGCAAGAAGAGGGACTGAAAGGAGAACGCGGCACGCCAGAATGAAGCCACAGAGTGGCTCTTAATTGTTACGGAGCACCAAGTGGACATGCTCCAGGCACTACTAGCACTGCAAACCGAGCAGCTCTGCGACCGCCCTGCCCTGCAGCTGCTGTCACAAAACTCTTTCCCATTCGCCCCACAGACACTGCCAACATACTTATCAATCTCCTGGTTCCAGTCTGTACCTGCTGCATTACACTCCTGCCCCGTCACAGTCCAGCCCTGCGGACTCCCAGTACCCACTGCACTCAACAACCGTCCCTCTGCAGTTTAGCCCTGCTGAAGTACAGTACCTGCTGTACTGTACCCCAAAGGCGAAGGTTGGATATGATAAGTGGACATACACAAATCTTTAACTGTCCCAGGATCTTACCTCCTCCTGGGACCCTCACTTCCCCCATCCCCCGCAGTGCTGATGCGTTTTTTTGTTTGTCTGTCTCCTCTTGTTGTTTTTTAATAAAATAATTGTTTTGGCTTGAAAGCAATCTTTATTCTATTAACTGAAAGCCAACAGAGCCCTGCAAAGCAATAGACAATTTTCTTAAACCTTCAGAATGCATCGTCTGCACCAATCACAATCACCTTCTAGCATTACAAGCACTGAACTCCTGAGCATAGCAACAAATATTAGTGGCTTTCAGCTTTAAATTGCTGCCTCAAGGCATCTCTGGTCCTTATGGCCCTGCGCTGCGCCCCTCTAATAGCCGTGGTCTCTGGCTGTTCAAATTCAGCCTCCAGGCACTGAGCTGCAGAGGTCCGGCCCTGAGTGAAGCTTTCCCCCTTCCCTTAACAAATGTTATGGACCATACAGCACACAGCTATAAGCATAGGAATACTGCCATCGGCCAGGTCCAGCCTTCCATATAGGCAGCATCAGTAGGCCTTTAAATGGCCAAAAGCACACTCAGTCATTATGCACTTACTCAGCCTTTTGTTGAACCGCTCTGTGCTGCTGTCGAGAAGCCCAGGGAATGGCTTCATAAGCCATGGCATTAAGGGGTAGGCAGGGTCTCTCAGGATCACAATGGACATTTCAACTTCCCCTACAGTGATCTTCTGGTCCGGGAAGAGAGTTCCTGCATGCAGCTTCCTGAACAGACCAGTGTTCCGAAAGATGCATGCGTCATGCACCTTTCCTGACCAGCCTGCATTAATATCCTTGAAACGCCTACAGTGATCTACAAGCACCTGGAGAACCATACCCCTTCCGATTAATGTATTTGGTAGCTAGGTGGTTTGGTGCCAGAATTGGAATATGCATGCCACCTATCACCCCTCCACAGTTAGGGAAGCCCATTTGTTCAAAGCCATCCAGAACATCATGCACGTTGCCCAGACTCACAGTCTTTCGGAGCAGGATGCAATTAATGGCCCTGTCAACACGAGTCCAGCAGTCAACTTTCCCACTCTGAACTGGTTAGCGACCGATTGGTAGCAGTCTGGAGTAGCCAGCTTCCACATTGCAATCACCACGTGCTTCTCCAACGGGAGGGCAGCTCTCATTCTTGTGTCCTTGTGCCATAGGACTGGGGCAAGCTCACCACACAGTCCCATGAATGTAGCTTTCCTCATCCAAAAGTTCTGCAGCCACTGCTCATCATCCCAAACATGCATGACGATGTGATCCCACCACTCAGTACTTGTTTCCCTGAGCCCAAAAGTGGTGTCCCATTGTGGTCGGCACCTCCATGAATGCCACAAGCAATCTCATGTTGTAGCTACTACACGTGGTGAGATCAATATCGCACTCCTCTTGCCTTTGCAGTTTAAGGAATAACTCCACTGCCACTCATGACGTGTTAGTGAGAGCGAGCAGCATATTGATCAACAGTGCAGGATCCATTCCTGCGGACTGAAGAGGCAGAGTGTGCAGTACACAAACAATTGAAAGAAGGCGCCAAATGCGAATGGAAGCACAGGGATTGCTGGGATGCAAAGTAATGCATCACTGGGTATTGGGACAGGATCCAGGATGCCCTATGACTCTCCGCCTTCCCACAACTCTTAGCGGCAGAAGAAGAGATGTTCTGTGGGATAGCTGCCCAGAGTGCACCGCTCCAAATACCACTGCAAGTGCTGTGAGTGTGAACATGCTATTGTGCAGGCAGCTGACAGTGTCAACACACAACAGCAGTTTCCCTTCAGCGCTCTCTGCGCGGTGCTGTAACTGTTGGCGCTGTAACTCTGCCAGTGTAGACATACCCTAAGGATAAAATAAGAGGCAACAGATGGAGACAGACAGGAAAGCACAAGGGACTAATGAGTCAGTATTGGTCAGCATGATAGACATTGGTCTCAGCACAACAGCGTGAGTTTTGGTCAGAATCATGGCAAAGAAAAATGTTTAAGCAGGGATTTGAAGGAGAACAGTGAAGTGCTTTTCAGACATTTACAGGGATGTTTGTGGGTGGAGCAGCATGGGAGAAAGCATAAAGATGCTCATTTGAAAGTTTCACAAGTGGACAATGGAGGTTGACATCCTTATTTCATGGGCTTACTGGAGGAAGGAGTCAACCTATTGATTCTGAATGACAGATGACAGGTAAGGTAGGGATAGGCAATGAAGGTCTTGAAAGTGAAGAGTGTCCACACAAGGGTTTGCCTCAGTTTGACTAAATCCGTTAAAAACTGATTTAAATTAAATGACTTTAAGGCCCATTCTGCAAATACTTGTTAACCAGTACAGACCACAGTATCCTGATTAGTCCCACTGGAGCATTTGCAGAATTGCCTTTACATTGCCTGTGCTTAATAAAGTTAGCATTTAATAATCTCATCTAGGTGATGAAATTAACACTTCACTGAGGTAAAAGCTCACACCCCTTGCTTCTGCTAGTGTTGATCTAAAGAGCTGCAAGTCGGGAATAACAGGGCAGAAGTGCACTGATTGATTTGTGAAGGTTCTCTTGGTAATGAAAAAGCTGAGAACCTTTTAAAAATGAATGTTTCGATCAGGGGTCGGAAACCTTTCAGAAGTGGTGTGCTGAGTCTTCGTTTATTCACTCTAATTTAAGGTTTTGCGTGCCGGTAATACATTTTAACATTTTTAGAAGGTCTCTTTCTATAAGTCTATAATATATAACTAAACTATTGTTGTATGTAAAGTAAATAAGGTTTTTAAAATGTTTAAGAAGCTTCATTTAAAATTAAATAAAAATGCAGAGCTCCCCAGCCTGGTGGCCAGGACCTGCACAGTGAGAGTGCCATTGAAAATCAGCTCGCATGCCACCTTTGACACTCGTGCCATAGGTTGCCTACCCCTGGTTTAGATTGTATGGAAAATTGATTTAACGATATAGGATTAAATTCTGGCCCCAATGAAATCAATTGACTTCAGAAGTGCCAGAATTTCACACAGAGACCCTAATCCTGCAACACTGTGTATATAGGCATATACTTGCACCTCACAGCGCTCCCCATGAGTGCAGGGTCCACCCCATGCTGTAACTTGCAAGATTGGGGCCATAATGCTTATAAGACCACAGTATCTCATCAAGAAATATATAAAAATTCACATTAACATCAACAAAATAACTTGACAGAAATAGCAGCAAAGAGTCCTGTGGCACCTTATAGACTAACAGACATATCGGAGCATGAGCTTTCGTGGGTGAAAGTGAGGTTCTCAATATCCTTGAGGAAGTAGGTATTCATCCGACGAAGTGGGTATTCACCCACGAAAGCTCATGCTCCAATACGTCTGTTAGTCTATAAGGTGCCACAGGACTCTTTGCTGCTTTCACAGAACCCGACTAATGCGGCTACTCCTCTGATACTTGACAGAAATAGTCATTCATTCCAACTCAGACAAGGGGCTATTTCTTTCATCAGACCAAACAAATACATTAATTTTCAAACACGAGTTATGAGGCACTATGGACTCTAGAAGATAGAGACAGGAACTGGAAGTCTGGAGGCCTGGATTCTTGGCCTGACTGCCATTAACTCATTGAGAGTCTTTGGGCAAGTGACAAGTATCTAATCCTTAGTATCTCTATCTTTACAAAGCTGAATAAGTGTTAGTATTTTCCTCATTTTAAAGTGCTTTGCAATCCACAGTTGAAAGGGCAAAATAATATTATTCTCAAAAGCAAACTCCAGAACTTCCTTGTTTAATAGCCAAGGAAACGCAAGACTAGTCTACACTTAAAAAATTTGTGAGTGGTATAGCAATACCAGTACAGTTATACTAGCAAAATCTTCCTAGGGTAGACATGGCTTATATCAGCAAAAAGTGTTTTTGATGGTATTTCTTACACTGGTTTGGAGAGTGAAATACTGGCAAAAATACTTTTATGCTCGTATAACCGCATCCACACTAGGACTTTTGCTAGCATACAAATATCCCCAAAACTCACACAGCTAATCAACATTGCTAAACTGGCATAAATGTCTAGTGTAGACCTGGCCTTTTTCTTAACTCTCACTCAAAGTTTCAAGGAAGCAATATAGATATGAACAATAGTCCAATTGGTAACTAAGCAATTCCAGTTCCCGATTCCAGCTATTACCTATGTTCCCACTCCATGCCTTACCTCCAAAAAGATAAAGCAATGTTCTAATTGGTACTAATTAAACCCACCTATAAAAAGAAAATTAGCCCAAGAAATAAGATTTCTTCCGTTCACATGACACTCTTCCACTCTGCTGGATACAACAATCCTCTGTGGTGTAATTGTCCTTGAGAGGAAGTGTGAAAGGATTGGGTTCACCGGAGAAGGAGCTTCAAAAGTATGTGTTTAGCAGCTAATCTAGATCCTCTGTCCAGAAGAACAAGCAGGGATCACTCTCGTATCCTGCAGTCTCTATGTGATTGGACTGGAAGCTTGCCTTTGTCTTTAGACATCCCATGACATATCTTGAAAAACCTATTACAGATAATTTGCTTACACTTTGCTGCTCACAGAAGAACACCATTGCCTTGAATATTATAGAAAAGGATTACAATTTGTCAGATTTTAAAAGCAGGATTGACAGATGCGCATGAGTGGATATGCCCTTCTTTTTCCTCAAGAATATTGAGAACCTCACAGACTGTCAAAACCTGTCAGGCAAAGAATCCAAGCCATTTTCTTTGTTGTCTTCTGAAAGGTCAATAATTCTAATAGAATCCCTGCAACTCCAGTTTTCTGGATTGTCTAAATATCATAACACTAGAGATGGGCTTAATTTATCTGAAAAGTCTGGGTATTTGGAAAAACAAAACCTGATATAAACAGTCCCATTGTATCTCACTACCCAATGGAAGCATGAACCAGTCCTGGTGGTATTTCTAAATTATGTATTTCAGAAAATACCTCTCCTGAAAGTGGTATTTCTGGCATTAATGTCACCACAGCAAGAGGTAAAAAGTGATTGCTTGATGCTGTGGCATCATTCACTGAAATACTCCTTTAATTTGACAGTTTTCCTCAAATAACATAATTCAAAATAGTGATCTCAGAGCCTATCTTCTCAGAAGCAGACAAGGTATTTGAGAGGTATCTTGGTGCAGCTGAGTGGCTTGTGTGCTTTCACCACTGGACAGGACTTTCTTCACAGTGACATGGTCTTGCATAGATTCATTGTGGAGTTCCCAGTAATCAAATTGTCCTTCAGTGTTGTGGTAGGATGTTAAACCTCCAAGATACAATTAGTAGTTTTAACTACAGAGATAGTTTGCTTGAAAGCTGAAATTTGATTCAGTTTTCTGTTCATAGATATGGTTGGTAATCTTGTGAAGAATCCCTCTGTGACGTTTACTAAAGCTATCAGAACCCAGAGCTTGAGTTTCACACAGATTGCTTCCTGTACAAAAAGACTGAGATGTGATATGTGTTTTTACTTGGCTCATACCTTTGAGTGTTCTTTGAAAGGAACAGCAATATGACCAGTAAGAATCCAAGGATATAAATAATGAAACAATGAGTTTGAAATTGTGTGTATAAAAATATTCACTTAAAAGACAAATACAATAATGAGTCTTATAAATGGAATTTCATGTGAAAAGCCAGGAAGGTAACTACTTCCTTTAGCACTAGTGACACCAAGAACATCTGGAATATGAAGTGCAATTATGGTTACTATAGAAGAACACTGATAAATTGGAAAGATTAGAAAAAAGTAACTATGATAATAAAGGGTTTGGAAACTAAGACAACCTGTATGCAGAGTAGATCCTTGACGATGCGTTGGAGGGGTTTTAGCTGGGGGCTGTATGTGATGGCCAGTGGAGTCCTGTTGGTTTCTTTCTTGGGTTTTGGGTACAGACGTGTACCCAGAAGCCTCCTACTGCAAGACAAACTTCAAAGAGAAACTGCTGAGCTTCAGTTCATCTGCAAATTTGACACCATCAGCTCAGGATTGAACAAAGACTGTGAATGGCTTGCCAACTACAGAACCAGTTTCTCCTCTCTTGGTTTTCACACCTCAACTGCTAGAACAGGGCCTCATCCTCCCTGATTGAACTGACCTCGTTATCTCTAGCTTGCTTGCTAGCATATATATACTGCCCCTGGAAATTTCCACCACATGCATCTGAAGAAGTGGGTATTCACCCACGAAAGCTCATGCTCCAAAACGTCTGTTAGTCTATAAGGTGCCACAGGATTCTTTGCTGCTAGGTCAGACTAGGTGATCTGGTGGTCCTTTCTGGGCCTAAACTCTATGACTAGTGAAGTGGTTCTCAACCTTTGCCACATTGTGACCTTGTGTTACAACAGGAAAATCTTTGTCCCCTGTTCCATTATTGCTGGATGAGAAGGAGGCATCCAAAAAATTAAGAAAGAGAGGATGGTCACGACTCCTTGAAGTCTGGTTGCAACCTTCCCACACCAAACTGAGAAACCATGGTCTGCAGATTTGAGCACAGGACTGTAACTAAAAAGAAATCACCAAGTTCTATTTCTGACTCTCTCACTGACTTATGGCTTGGCCTTAGGCAACTCACTTAAAGATAAAGCAAAAAAAGGGAAAATAGATTTAAGTACAAATTAGTTCTGAGCCCTCAGCAATCAAGCTATAAGGAGCATTCAGCACAGAAATACATTTTAACTTTTTTCTCATTATTGTTTCCTGTGAAAGCCTCTTAATATTTACTATTTTGCTGAAGAGATCTTAGAATGCAACCTCACAAATCTCTAAAATCTCATTTCAAACCATGGATTTCCATAATAATTGTGAAATTACAGAATGATAAATTGTGGGATACCACCAATAAAACATGAAGTAAGTACCAAGAGGATTCACAAAGGGGAAAAAGTTATTTAAAACTTAATTTGCTGCTAAATGTGCTAACAGACTCTTTAGTAAGACTATGTCTGCACAGAAATCTGTTCTTAATTAAATTTTAGGCTCTGCCCCTTCTCACTCCATCCCCCTCCTCCCTCCTTCACTCGCTCTCCCCCACTTTCACTCGGCTGGGGTGGGGGTTGGGGTGCGGGAGGGGGTGAGGGCTCCGACTGGTGGTGCAGGCTCTGGAGTGGAGCCAGAAATGAGCTCCACTCCAGAAAAGGGCTCTGGGCTGGGGCTGAGGAGTTCGGAGTGCTGGAGGGGGCTCAGGGCTTGGGGAGGGGGTTGGGGTTTGGGCTCCAGCTGGAGGTGTGTGCCCTGGGGTGGGGCTGAGGATGAGGGGTTCAGAGTGTGGAAGGGAGCTCTGGCCTGGGGCAGGCTCTGGTTGGGGGTGCGGGCCCTGGGGTGGGGCTGGGGCATTTGGGGTGCTGGAGGGGCTCAGGGCTGGGGCAGGGGGTTAGGGTGCAGGATGGGGTGTGGGTTCCAGGAGAAAGTTTGGGTGTGGGAGGGAGCTCATGGCTGGGGCAGGGAGCTGGGGTGCAGGACGGGGTTTGGAGTGCAGGTTCCAGCCAGGAGGTGCTTACCTCAGGAGGCTGCCGGCTGCTTCCGGGAGGAGCCAAGGGACTCTGCACACTGCCTGTGCCACTCCTGCAGCTTCCACTGGCCATGGTTCCTGGCCAGTGGGAGCTGTGGAGCCAGCATTGGTGCTCGGGGAGGGGGCAGTGTGTGGCACCCCCATGGCCACCTCTGCACCTAGGAGCTGAATGTGCCTGCCACTTCCAGGAGCCACATGGAGCCAGGGCAGGCAGGGGGCTTGCCTTAGCCCCGATGACCAGATTTTTAGCAGACTGGTCAGCAGTGCTGATCGGAGCCGCTGAGGGCCCTTTTCAACCTGGTATTCCAGTTGAAAACCAGATGCCTGGCAACCCTACCCAACAGATCAAAGTTGCTTTCCATTCAACTGATTCTTTGGTTCACAATACTGTTTTGTGTAAACTTGACTGAAGGTCAATCATGTGCAAGAGTCCCTTAATATTTAAAACACTTAAATTGTTTACATTTTTACTGAAAATAATGTTTTCCTGCATAATGTATATTTTAAAAGATCATATTTACTTAGGCTTGTATGCTAGCTTCTGCTGTGGAGGGATGAGCAAAACCACCTTAGAACTGCAAAAATGCGGTGAAAATATGGTAACACAGGACAATCCCACTCTCTATTCAGTCACCACTTTTCCCTATGGGAAAAAAGAAGTGAGGAAAAAAAAAGAGTGGCAAGGACACAGAATGGAGGAGTCAAGGAGCAACCCCTCTAAATGACTTGCTCCTCCTCCTATGTGCATTAATGTCCTTGTAAAAAAATAGGATTAAGTAATAAAGCATAAATCATCCTCCATGCTCTCTGACATCCAGAAGGGTTCTAAGAGGCATGTGGGAAGATGGTTTTCTGCACTTCTTCTCCAGAGTTCATGGCGTCTTGCCCTTGGCTACCCACAGATTCCCAGGCGCTATTCAGTCTTGAGAGTCCCCTTTGTCCCATCCCCTTTGTCCCATCCAAAACTGGTCTACTGTACAGGAGAGAAAATGTCCTGGTTTCAGCCACTCTCCTTGGTGTGTAAGGGTTCAAGTGAGTGTTCCTTTCTCACATGTTTTTTCACAGAAAGTGTTTGAGTCAAATCAGAACTACTTAGTGGAACTGCACCACTTTACATCAAGGGTCCATTGCTCTCACTGAAGTGATTCCTGAGATGTAATGAAGTTCTCTCATTCAGTTTTAGTGAGAGGAACAAGCCCCAGGTCTTAATCAGATGCCTTTTGATTATTATTTATTTTTCATTGACGGATGACACTTCTTCACAGATTGTTTTGAAATTGGTAAAAGTTTGGGTTTATGATACAATGTTCTTTTTGCAAAAACATTTTTTTAATTTAAAAAATACTTCTGAGTTAAAAGGATTAATTAAGGGTGTCTCTCATTCTGATCAGTGCTTTAACATCAGAACAATGATAGGTTCATTTTATATTGGCTTTCAACCAATACTACCCCTCACAAAAAATGAATGAAGCACCATAAAGCAGCAGTTACTATAATTTGAAATATAGGTTAGTCAAAATGCCTAAGAGCAATATGACCACAGTGGGAATCTAATGATATCTGGCAGGTTCATACTGTATGACAATCATGCTAACAGCTGTCAAGGTTTTATTTCAGTTGTCCTTTCAATATCAGACAAACAAAGCACAGGTTTTTACATATACCACCTCTTTTTTTCAAGAAGGTGATAAATTATAATTACAGTTTGCTTTAATTTACAACCTCAACTTCAAAAACAAATGGAACAAAAACCTTTGGTCTAGAGGAAACCAATTACGTGATAAGAGAAAGTAGGCCAACACAATATAAACTAAGCTTCTCCCTTTTAATGGTTTTACATATAGCGGGCCCATCCTACATTCCTTGCCTAAACAAAACTCTCACTGAAATTAATAAGACTATTGGGCATTTTTTAAATGCAGGATTAGACAAAAAGCCAGTAATTGTGGGTTCTGATTTATGCATATAAGTGTGTTTCAGATATACCAGACACACACACATTCACATCATATTTTTAGTTTCTTCCCCAGATGATTGATACTCATTTCCCCCCCAAGACTTTATTTTAAAATGTTATTGCTGCAATCTATCAGCAGGATTATTAATCAATGCCATATTTAAAAACAGAAAGTCTGCCTTATTGTTAAAGCAGCATCCCTACCAGGGCATTGTACACTACTGCAATGGCTGTAACCAAAAGATAAAATCAACCCCTCCCCTCCCAATATTTCATTCAAAATGAACATCTAGCAGAATTAAAATGCAAATACTCACATTCTAACTGTCCCCGTCCAGGCAGGGGGAAGTCTCTAACTTTCAGGAGAATACTCTATGTTTCTGCATCAAAATCTCCCCATGCCCAATGAATTTCAATAAGAATTAAAAGATTTTATCCTTATTTTACTACCACAATGGGCCTATTTATAGCTTTCAAATGTTGGCGGGAGTGATAGAAACTGAAATCAGAACTCAAATTACAAATGAAAGCGGGGGGCGGGCAAGGGCCATTTGGGGGGGCCGCCTTTGTGCAGTGACGGGGGGGCGAAGAATGTCCGCCCCCCCGAAGGGCCCTTCCCCCGGACTGCATCTCTTCTCACCATTGTTCTTTTCATTTAAAAGCTACAGCCCGACCGGCTGGCGGGAAGAGGGAGAAAACGGAGTGAGCGGGAAACGTGCTCACCACGTTCGCCTCCCACCCGCCCATTCAGACAGCGCGGGGCGAGTCGCGGGATGGGAAACATGCTCCTGTTTGCTCCCTGTCTGCCGCCAGCCCCGCCATGGACCGCAGCAAACCCCAGCCCCGCCACTGCGGCGACGCAGACCCGGGACCACGCTGCTTGCCTCTGTCCTCACGGGCTCCCCTACCACAGGGCACTGAGTCCCAGCCATCCCCAGACCGACCCGTGGGCCAGATTCACGCTGGAAGGAGACTGGGGGGCCCACCCGTCCCCGCCGAGCAGTGCGCGCAGCAGCCACGCGTCTCACCTCCCCAGCCAGGATGGGCCTCGCCTTCAAGGTGTCCCCGCCGCCCCGCCCTGCCTGCCGCGCCGCCGGTGTCCTTCGTGGAAGGCGCTGGCCACCTCGGGCTCTGCGCTGCGGAGAAGCCCCGTGGGTTGTGTCCAGCCTGGGAGGAAGGGTCAAAGCGGCGCCTTTTCCTCACAGCGAGGCGGGCAAGGGGAGCGAGCGGGAGATGCTTAGACGCGACCTTCAGCAGCAGCGTGGACCAAAGCAGCTTCCCCTCCTCTTCCTCTTCCTCCTGCGTGCAGCAGCGCTGCCGAGCCGCTTCTATCAGAGCTGCGCGCCACGCACCAAATAACCCACCCACGCGGCCGAGCTGCGTGTGTCTGCAGACATCGTATTAAAAACGCGGCCCCTCTCGCGTCCAGCCGGCTGTAGACAGGGGCTAGGGCACCGGCTCCTCTCTGCTTGTGCGCACGCCACTGCGGCTCAGAGGCACCTACCGCCGCCTCCTGCGAGCTGCTGCGCCCGATCCAAGAGCATCTCCTGCCCCAGGGGCCACGCGAAGAGAGCCGCAGCTGTGTGCTGGCTGAACGGAGAGGCAGCTTTTGTGTCTGTGCTCCCAGACCACAGGCGGTGTTAATTGCAGCCAGCAGCTGCACGTCTGGACTCGAGGCAGAGAGAGCCACCCCCACCCCTCCAGTGGGGATGATGACACAGGTGGAAACTGCATTGTGGGATGATGATGGAAGCAACAGCCGGGCCTCGGAGCGAATTCAGGCTGCCTTTGTCTACCTCTGCAAGGAGTGAGTATATGGGCTGGATCTGTGCTTGTAGGGCTGCTGGCAGGTGGGCACTGTGGCTTAGCTCAGAGATGTAGCCCACTGTCCTGGCTCCAGTAGCACCCCACCATGTTCCGAAAAACAGACAAACCCTTTGTCTGGTTTCCACATCTTGTGACTTAATAATTGTAGCCCTTCCCGCTCCTCTGTAGAATTGATCCCACGGTACACCAGGTATAATACACAGAGATAAAGGAAATCTCCATGATTCCATCCGTGTTTTTATTGGCTTCTACAAAATAAAAGAGTGTGTTGGGTAATAAACTGTAATACTGTTCATATCCAAATGTTCATACTAATTTCTAATACAGAGAAGTGGGAGAGCATTTAATCTATGTATGTCATCTGGTTTAATTGACCTAGCTCTTCAGTAAAAGGCGAAAGATTTATACGATCTTAAGAGAAACCATACTACTTGAAAAATAACATCTTAAGTGAAAGCTATTCTTCCCAATGTGTTTTATGCTTTCTTTCTTTTCTTGAATTTTTAGTGCTCTGACAGTTTTGTTTCAGGGAGAACCCCTTATTGCAAGAAGAAACGAATTTATATAAAGGTTAGTTTCAAGTCCCCAAAATAGCTACAGAAAATTCAACATGTACTGAAACCAATTCCCCAACTCATTATACCAAACTACATACTAAAAGTTTCCATTTTCTTGAAATGCTAACACATTTAGGAGAAATAATGTGTACATTAAATATACAACTGGTACGACATACTTTGATACTGCACAGATGCTCTCTGTAAACTATTTTATCAGCTCATTTCAATCATTTCTCAGCCTAAAAAAATACTTAAGGAATAAAGCAGAAGTAAAATTTCATCACCATTAACAAATGTAGACCCAGATCCTATATTCACTACAACCATGCATAACTTTAACTATGCATAATCATGTTGTCCCATTGATTTCAGTGGGCCCACTCACAGGCTGGAAGTTAAGCTTATGTATAAGTGTTCATATGTAACCCATTCACATTACAGGTCCATCTCCACTGCCTGCTATGCTCTTCCACAGAGGATCTGCGTTATTACAGCTACAGAGGCTTTGGCTCTTTAGCTCAGGCTGTAGCACCTCATGGTTTTAGTTTTGAAGGTCTTCAGTTTAATCCTGTGTGTGTCAGCTAAGATGGTGGCTGTAAAACTTGCAGGACTATGGCTTTAAAATACACCTCTAGCCCGATATAACGTGGTCATCCAGAGCCAAAAGAACTCACCACCTTATAGGTGAGACCGCGTTATATCAGGTTTGGTCCGATATGGCATACCGGCAAGAGCCGATACTCCGTGCCGGACTGGACCAGCTTCCCAGGCAGTGATTTAAAGGGTCTGGTGCTCCAGCTGCGGCGGGGAGCCCCAGGCCCTTTGAATCACCACTGGAGCTCCGGCAGCGGGGCTCGGGCAGAGATTTAAAGGGCCCAGGATTCCTCACAGCGGCTGGAGCCTCTGGCCCTTTAAATCACCGCCTGAGCCCAGCTGCCAGAGCCCTGGCAGGGATTTAAAGGGCCCGGTGCTACAGCTGCTGTGGAGAGCCCTGGGCCCTTTAAATCACCACTGGAGCTCTGGTGGCGGGGCTCGGGCGGTGATTTAAAGGGCCTGGGGCTCCACACGAATTCGGATTTAACACGGTAAAGCACCAGGGCTTGGGTGGTGCTTTAAAAGACCCGGGGCTCGGGTGGTGCTTTAAAGGACCCGGGGCTCCCTGCTGCTTTACCTCGCTATATCCAAATTCGTGTTATATCGGGTCATGTTCTATCAGGGTAGAAGTGTAATAATATTTTGTATGCATGTAACATTTTTCATCAATGAGGCCTAAACCGCTTTATATAAATTAAAAATAACACTTACTACTTTACCTCTGCAAAGTGCTTTACAAACATTCACTAATTAAGCCTCACAGTATCCTCTGACGGTTCCCATTTTACAGATAGGGAAACTGAGGCTAGACCGTAAGTGGCTTGCTCAAAGTCACAAAACAAGGGGCCAGTCTAGAAGCCCTTATGTGAGTAACCTCACTCACTACTGTGATGACCTGCTGGAGTTCCCCTCAACCTCAGTAAGTGAAAATTTTACTAGTGCTGAGCTATGTGACAACTCCTTGACACACCAACTTGTCTGCCTTACCAGCAAACTCATCAGGACTCTACTAGTCCAAACCTAGCCTTGCAGGTAAGAATTGTGAATTTTTGGCACAAGGCTAACACGTTTTACCCTAGGAGAACAACTTCTTTATAAAACCTCACATGAGCTTTGCCACAGACTCAGTTCCTTTCATAAGTTCAAGAAAACTAGTTATAAATGTCAGAATTCTTCCCATTAACCTTTAAACAGCATAATCAGGTATGGAGTTCCAGATACACATATCCACATGCAAGCCTAGATATACATAGTATGCTTGTTTGAATGCCTGATCTCATATCATGCCATAAATAGGGCCTCAGGGTCTCCACTCTATTCTTATTCTACTTAGAGTGGCCAGGTGCCCGATTTTTGACCGGAAAGTCTGGTCAAAAAGGGGACCTGACAGTACCCAGTCAGATCTATTGACTGGACACCCAAAGTCTGCTTACTGTGGGTGGGGGAGGCATGGAGGCACTGGGTCATGACCTGCACCAGCCCCTACTCATCTGGGACTGCCTTGTACCTGCATTGGGTGGCTGCAGCTCCCAGCCCTGGCTCCACAGGTGAGTCCCTCCCAACCGGGGAGGGGGTGGGGGGAGGAAAAAAGCGAGCGACTAGGGGATAGGGGAAGAGGAGCGGATGGGGCAGGGCCTTGGGGGCAGGGGTGGGACCCTGGGGGAAGAAGCATGGTGGGGGCGAGGGCTCAGGAGAAGAGGTAGGGCAGGGGAGATTCCAGCACTCCTGCTGAAATGTCTAGTTTTCAAATATTACTAAGTTGTCAACCCTGATCCTACTTGATCTCTCTCATGTTTTTGACATTGTTAATCGTATTCTCCTTGATATTGTGTTAACCTTCTTTTTTGACCAAACTTCTCCTGGTTTTCTTAACTTTTGCTCATTCCTTCAGCTTTTCTTTCAATAAGGCCGCTTCTCTCCCACCTTCTCTTTGGCCCCACTCTTCTCTCTGTCTATATTCCTTTCTTGTATGATCTCATCCTCAAACGTGGCTTCATTATACTTATGATTCACAAATGTATCTCTCTACTCAAATCCTGTTTCCCCCACTCCAGTTCCATATCTAGGCCTGTCTCTCTCTGACATCTCCTCTTGAATTCCAACCAATGATCAGTTTAAACTTTCCTAACTGTAACTGAACTTCTCATCTTTCCTCTGAAACATTTCCTACTCGCCATTCTTTGTCACTAATGACAACACTCCCATCTTTCCTGTTGTTGAACCCTAACCCTAATCTGAGGGTCATCTTTAGATCTGCCCTATTTATATTTTATAAATGTGAGAAATTTAGCATCCAAATTAATTTCAGAGTTACACCCTGAAATACAATTGTTTTCCTCTCAGCTCCTAAAAATTCCTTTTAAAATTGGCTTTCAAAAGTTCACTTATCTGTCTATCTTATCTATCTAAAACTATACATGTATAATAAAAACTGTACTTTGAAAAATGAAAACATACTTTATAATTCTTTTGTTGGCTACGTTATCACAATACATTGCATTATTAAGTAAGACACTCTCATCTGGAAGATCAATTACATTATCAGAAAGTCAACAATACTGACTCTTTAGTTTGAGGTATTACTCTTTAATATGGAGTATTAAACTAAGGGCTGCCAGAACTGCACTTGCTACACTGATGTTAAAACACTGCTGTTGCTACCAGCATTTTAACATAAGTTTCTTGACTTTTATATATAAGGGTATTTGGTCTAACAGTGGAGTTATAAAAACATGCTTAATGGGGTGGTCTACAGCATGATTTGGCTAGTGTGGTTTTCTGAAAATATCTGCCCACATTTGTCAGCGAACCCATGAACCCTGATAACATCAACTGATTAGGCAAGCATTGGTGGATCCCCAGGGGTGCTTCACCAGTATCAATATGAGCAGGTTAAGGAAGGTACATGACACTCACATCTTTAAGAACACAGGACTGTTTAGAAAGCTTAAAGCAGGGACGTTCTTTTCTGACCAGCGGATTACCACTGTTTATGCTGATATTCCAGTAGTGATTCCAGGGGATCCAGCCTACTTCTGGCTCCCCTGGCTCATGAAACCATACACTGGCCACCTTGACAGCAGCAAGGAAAGATTCAGCTGCTGGCCAAGCAGGGGCTAAATGACTGTTGAATGTGCTTTTGGTAGATTGGAGGGATGCTTGTGGTGACTACTCACTAGATGGGATCTCAGTGAGAAAAATACTCCAGTGCTTGTTTTCTGAGTAATATGTGTGAGGTTAAGGGTGAAAAGCTGCTGCCAGAGTGGAGCGGCTGTCTGCTGATTTTGAACAGCCAGACATGAGGGCCAGTACAAGAGCTCAACGTGAAGCTATGCAGTTATGTAGACTTTGAAAGAGCATTTTAATGCTCACTCACAGTAGTGTTCTGTTCTAGACTGTTCCCCGGGCCTGAAGCTTGTGTGCTGCTAGGTATTGTGTAGTGCTTGTTGTACATTTATAACTATGACTGAGTGTTTTCTTGAACCTACGAGTTTTGTGTTATTCTACATTTATAAGTATTGGGTGTTTTGAGTACTGCTATGCCTTCTGCAAATAGGTGGCGTGAACTAATGAAGATCATTTTATTTTTAAAAAAATAGAATTTTACTGAGTGGCAAAAAACAGTGCAGGAAAACAATGCAAAAACCCAGGCAACGTAATACAAATTTTAAAGATAAATTAACGGAATGAGATTTTGAAATTGGAAAGGCAGCAAACATTTATCTCCATTTCAGTGCACATACATAGTCTGTGGCTACACATATACAACTGTGGCTCTCACAGGTCACTGCATGAGAAGCTGCAGTCTTCCATGGTGACCCATCGCATGGAATGGTAGGGGCATTGATGTAGCCCCTGGTGCCACATAGAATATTGGGGGCTATAGGGAGCTGCTACCATGGAGTTCTCAAAGGAGAGCAAAGGGTGGGAAGTCTGGGATTTTTGGACCTGTAGAGCAGCCAGGGCCTGCAGCGTTTGCATTTGCTGCCTGCAAAGACCCATTACGTCATGGTGAATCCCCCTCTTTTTCCTGGGTCTTTCTCCTGTCTGATCTTTCCCTCTCCATGCTGTCTGCTATGTTGGCACTTCAGGCCCTATGTTTGCAGTCTGATGCAGCACAGGCTTGTAGTTTCTCAGTGAACATGTCCCCCCTATTCCTTTTCTTTCTCCTCCTCAGCAGGGTTAGACATTCTGCGGGTATGGAAGGGAACCATGGAAGGCTGTAACAGCAGCAGCTGTTAGTAAAAACAGACAGATGTATCATTGGATTTACAGTCACAACAGTAAGATGCACAACACAAGGTGACTTTCTCCTCCTCCTCCTCACTGTTCACAGTAAGAGTCTTTGTCTCAGGCTCTTACAAGGTATCCATGATGGTTTCTAGGGTGCTGGTGGGGTGCAGCTTGTTGAAAAAGTGGCAGATCTGCCTGGCTCAGTTCCTTCACTTTCACACAGCACTACTGCTGATCCCTGTTGTATCCCTTTTGTTGAATCCCCATGCAAGCTTTTCATAGATATCTGTGTTTCTACGACTGGTCTGTAGCTCTGCTTGCTCAGCCACTTCTCCTCACAGGCCCAGGAGATCCAATACATCCCACTTACTCCAGGCAGGAGCATGTTTAGTGCGTGGAGCACAGCTGCCAACTTTCACGTGGTAAATAAGCACCCCGACTTTCACAATAAGCCAAAATAAGCCAAGCTAATCTCATTTCAAAACAAGGCCAAAAGAAGACAGTCCCTAAGAACCCCAACACTATGTGACCAGATTTCCCCGACGTGCAGTCTGGGGCTGTGGTGGGCCCGCTGTGCACACCTGACTCTCCTCTCCCCTTGCCCCTGCTTGCTGGGAGCTGATCAAAAAAAAGAAGCAACAAACTACAAGGCAAAAACTAGCCAACAAGCAACTCACAAGCCAATTACACCAAAAACAAGCCCAATTTTGGTTTTTGTGGGGTGTTTTGCAGGTTTAGCATGTCTGGTGTGGAGCTGGCATGGTCAGTTGAGTAGTTTCACACAAGGAGAGTTGCTAGTGTAACCCTTCTGCCCCTCTGAGTTGGCAGCAACAAGGGCCGGGTTCCATCAAGGGGTATCAAGGGGTTCCATTTCAGTAACACAATGCATAACCGGCTCGAGCCCCCACCCAGTGACCTGGGACACTCACATACCACACCCCCCTGGGCGCCTCTAAGAGGCAATACTTCCCCTCTCGCAAGCACGGAGTCTGAGTGTAGCAAAATCTTTTTAATAAAGGAAGGAATCAATGCGGCATCCCATTGGAGAAACACCACAAACAGGGTTATAACACAAACCATAAACAAAAACCCACCTCCAAGTACATTTGGCACTGTCCTTTTTCCCCTTAGAGTTTTAAGTCCAATCACTCCAAAGTCCAACAACCCAAAAGTCTCTGGTCAATGCCACCCCAGAGTTTGAGAGTTTATCTGTAGAGGTCCCTCACCCCAGCCTGGGTAGAAAGGGGCACCTTACGTGGTCCGGAGCCAACTGCCCTGCCTCTCTGTGGGTTCTGCTTCCGCCTTCTCCACGAACTGCTCCGCTTTACCAGCTGCTCCATTCTGCTCCTCCAGCCGTCCTCAGAAACTGATCCGCTCCACCAGCTGCTCTGCTCCATGAGCTGCTCCAGTTCTCCCTGCAAACTGCTCGGCTCCGCTCGCTCTGTGGGCCACTCCACCCGTCCCACAGCTACTCCGCTCTGCCAGCCGCTCTGCTGCCACCAGCTGTCCCGTGATCCGCTCCAGCCCTCCCCACAAACTGCTCCACTCCGCCAGCTGCTCTGTTCCGCAGTATAGCTTCAGGCTCCCCCACTAGTTAGCACAGTACTCAGTGCTCTCAGCTCAGTAATTTCAGCTCTTTAGTGATTTCAACTCTTAGTGATCTCAGCTCTTAGTAGGGGAGCCCCAGTGCTAGTGCACCATTAGCCCAAAGTGAGTTCAGCTCAGTAACCTGTATTTAGATTCTTGAGGGAATAAAAAAATCAACTCTGACATTCCACAGTGGAGAAAGGAGGGGGTGGAACTGGTGCTTCTGGCTCCACAAGGAGACTGCACCACCAGGCACAGATACCTGTCCCCAGCCTCTCTCAATTCACTGGGTTTTGAAACCCATGTCCCTTGTCTAGCAAGTACCACTCAACTGAGGTTGAGTCATTTCTGTCACAAAGCAGTCCCACAGCTCGGCAGCATGGGATGGGGTAGGCGTGCCTATGCAAATACACTCTCTGAAATTCTTTCCACCAGATGTCAGGGTAGAGCTCATCCTGACTCTGCTTACATTAGGTGTGCTCACCAAGGCAGGCAATCAGAAAAACGTATTTCAAAAATGGGGGTTGGGTTTAAAGGAGAGAAGTCTTCTGGTCTCCATGACCCCTGAACAGAGGAGTTTATGAGTGTGGCCCAAACAGTCACTGTTTCAAGGAATGGGGCATTATAGGACAGCAGGTAGGTCACTATTAGGGTCTACACAGGTTGCACAGTGTCTACACTTTCAGTGCTTTGATCTGAGTAGATCAACCACAGCTTCCTGCTGTTCGGAGAGGTGGTTTTACAGCATCACTGTGATAGGGCACTTACATCAGCAGGAGACAAATTTTAGCATAGACACATGCACAAATACGTTGACGCAAGGCGAATTACATCGACTTAACTTTGTCAGATTCCTCTGAATTTTGGTATACCTCAGGTGGGTGCAGAGTGGGATTAGTGACCCAAATGTGGACTCATTGGAGTTAGGGGTTGTAGAGATATATGTCCTCTAACCCAAAATAGCCATTTTCAAAGAAGTTTCTAGGGTTGTTGTTGTAGTTGTCGATTGTTTTTTAAGCAGAGCTAGACATCAAATTATTGATGTGATATGGGTCAAAATGGTCTCATTCTGTCAAGTTTTACCTGTTAAATCTTTGGGAAATCCAAATGAGAATAGTATTAAGAACATGCTCACTTCTTTGCTTGTGTAGATGTGCCATCTGGAAGGATTACAGTGCACATGCACCAATAAAGTAAAAAAAATGAGAGAGTTTCTATGCAGCCACTTTATGATTGCCTGAGTAGTTCAAGGGAATGTACCAACACCATTACCCCTGGTGAACACCTTGCCACTGATGTTTCTAGTCTGAATCTTTGTGTACCTGTGCAATAAAGATTTAATAGCTCATGTTGCTTTCATCAAGTTGTCTCTGTTAGAATATAACGTTTTTATTTTGTGGGTAGGTTTACTGTGAACACAGCAGATTAGTCAGCAGGAGTTCTAGCCACAGTCTTGTTATTCTGAGTGCAGAGGAATCAAAGAACAGAACTTTGTGTGTGTTGGAGGAACAGGGACTTGAAGAAGGGTTACAGCTGTGGAGGGTATGGGAAATGAGGACAGGTGGTAGGCAAGCCTTTCATTTGTTGTTTGTTGTGTTTTACTAGCCTCTGCAGAAATGGGATGGGCAGGAGAGGGGGAAATAGAATGGCTAATTCTTGATTTTGGGGCAGATGAATGTGATGTTTCCAAAGGTGCCTCGGATGGAGATTTGGAACTGACAGTGCAGGTACTGTGACCACTGATGGAAAAGGAATATGTGTGCCCAGTGTTGCCAATGTGTGGATTTTGAGCGATTCCTGGATCATGAGGTTGCCGAAGTGTGCAGGAGAGCAAGGAATACATCATGACATGGGGATTTTGACTACAGGCTGATTTGGGTGCAGAGAGGTGGCTTGTGTTGACATCATGCTTTGCCCACTCTGCAGCATCTAAGTGATGACTTAAAAGGTTGTGATCTACTGAATATTGTGGTGATTCACTTTGATGGAAATGATCTGGGCCATATTCATGGTGTGCACTTCATACAAAGTCTGAGAGCAGATTTGGACCACATCAGAGATTTGTGTCCAAGAGCTGCGATAGTTTTCTCTGATTTGTCTGCATATCTGCATAATTGCTAAAGCAACAATATGAAAACTATTAATAAGTGTTGGAAGAACATTAGTCTGGCGATTGAAGGGTTCATGGCTCCTCAGAAAATGTATACTGTATGGCACAGAAAATTATAAGCTCTGACACCTCACGGTTTCTCAGAGATGGGATACATCTATTGAACAGGGGTAAGAGGATGTTTCTCTCAAAAGTAAAGCTAAGTGTTTTGGAACAGAAATCCAGCCTTGCCACAAACTCCACCATCCAACCATTATGAAACATGAGCAGGAACACCATTCCACTGTAACATAGTTATCCTTTGCTCCAGGCACTGCATGTGAGTCCAGTTATAGGAGGGAGGGAAGTAAGAGCAATAGAAATGTTTGTATAACAGGGAGCAAAGACTTCAGAAGGATGCATGCCCTGCTGCAGTGTATGGGTGTGGGTGTGGGTGTGAGTGTCTTAATTTGCATGGGCAACCTTAACTGTGCATTTCCTGGTTTTCAGATGTTTGAGTTTTGCTCAACTCAACATTCTGCAAACATACCACCAAGCCACACTGACTCTGCACTAACGTAGGTTTTTGACACTGAATATGATTAAAAAAAAAAGGTAGCCAAGCCAAGAAAACTGTTGCTGCCCCCGTGGGCTGATAACTAAGCAACAGATCACTTGGTGGGGGCCTTTGATCACCTGATGTAGCTGGTCTGGAGCTGGGACTGGAGGTTATAAAAGAAAGGATTCTCACTGGCTATTCTGTGGAAAGAGCAGAAGGAGAAGCTGGCTGCAGAACAAAAAGAGACATTGTATGATTTGGAGGAGATTTTTCACAGGGACAGCAAAAGACACATCTCTGCCACAAGGGATACTCCCCTGCTAAATTTTAAAACCTTGTTACAAAACATGGAGGTGCTAGAGTTTCTCGATGAAACAGGTGTAACAAGTTTTTTAGTTTAGGCAAACAAAGTATTTTCCCCCTAAGGTTGAGCTTGAAAATGGCTGAACTATTTTAGCAGAAACTTTAGGGGGAAAAATCAGCCTGAGGCAGAAACCTGGCATGGAAAATTTCATCCTGAACAGTAAAAGTTATGCAGTTTTAAGGAACTGAAAATAGAACAATCAAATGGAAACCATGGACAACTTTAACTATACCTGTGTCACTTATAATAATGAGAAAAGCATCAACCATGTAACAGCAACAACAAAATAAGAAAATAAAAACTGGTTTAATCTTCTAATAGCTGTAAATCTTAAACCCACAAGTAGTACATATGGCTGGATCTTACAGCTTTCACTCTAGAAAATTTTATGAAAAAATGTACATATATTTAACCAGTTTCACCAGAGGTGGTAATAAAAACAAAACAAAACAAAGAAACCCTGACCCTACTCTTACTAAACCTTCTACAAGGGGATGTAATTGCCACAAATAATTTAAAAGGCCTGGAAGTCAGATATTTCCAACATTATGTAATTATTACAATCCAAGTATTTTTGTTTTATGCTGAGTATATAGTTGCTCTCAGTTGTACAGCTGATGGTTTTGCCGACATATGCATATGTAGCTTGTACAGACGTAGGAGTTCCACCCTACTTGTTTGCTTTTCATTTTTCCTGGAAGCAGGAATATGTGTTGCCAAAGTTGAATACAGTATTTCTATATCTGTTTACTTTTCTCCTTCATGTACAGCTGTTGTTAAACAGGAATTACTGCTTGTCAGTAATTGGTTAGCTTGTTACAAATACATTAATTAATTGTTACTACTTCCGCTAACAAATTCATGTGATTCATTGTGTCATATTGCAGAATTAGGTAACTAGTTATGTGGAAAAGCAGCGGCAATCTTATTTTACACACAGTGCAATAGAAAGAGAACCTGAAGAGATCCCTGCTAAAGACCTGGTTTTACAGTCCTTTCACAAGCAAAAATGCCTGTATAAGGACTTCCAAGACTGACCATAAACAGAGAGTTTCTTCACATCTCTCCATTCTCCTGTAATTACTCCTTGGAACTTCCCAGTTTTTTCTTAACCCAGTGTTCTTTTCTTTGCTAAGGGCTAGATTGTACCTTTAGGCATAATCCTGAGCAAGGGTGAAGCGTAAACTGCACCAACATAAAAGTAGGCATAATTTTCTCCTTGTTTTCTCTTGCTTCAGGGCACCTCATACAATATATGAGAGCAGATCTGGACCAAGAGCTGCAATAGTTTCTCTGATTTGTCTACATGTCTGAATAATTGTGCTGTCCAGTTTGTTAGGCAGGCAGAAGCAAAGGGTACGTCTGCACTACGGGATTATTCCAATTATACATAAACCGGTTTTACAAAACAGATTGTATAAAGTCGAGTGCACGCGGCCACACTAAGCACATTAATTCGGTAATGTGTGTCCATGATCCGAGGCTAGCGCCGATTTCCAGAGCGTTGAACTGTGGGTAGCTATTCTGTAGCTATCCCATAGTTCCCGCAGTCTCCCCCGCCCCTTGGAATTCTGGGTTGAGATCCCAGTGCCTGATGGGGCAAAATCGTTGTCACGGGTGGTTCTAGATAAATGTCGTCGCTCATTCCTTCCTCCGGGAAAGCAATGGCAGACAATCATTTTGCGCCCTTTTTCCCTGGATTGCCCTGGCAGATGCCATAGCACGGCAACCATGGAGCCCGTTCAGCTTTTTTTTTTTTTACTGTCAGCATATGTGTACTGGATGCTGCTAACAGAGACGTTACTGCAGCGCTACACAGCAGCATTCGTTTGCTTTTGCATGATAGCAGAGACGGTTATCAGTCGTTCTGTACCGTCTGCTGCCATTGTAAATTGGCAGTAAGATGATGGTTATCTGTTGTTCTGTACTGTCTGCTGCTATCATGGGTGCCCCTGGCTGAGGTCAGCCGGGGGCGCAAAGGCAAAACTGGGAATGACTCCCTGAGTCAATCCGTCCTTTATGGTTTCTAAAAATAGAGTCAGTCCTGCCTAGAATATGGGGCAATTGTGCTAGAGAACCAGTGTATCAGAGAGCATAGCTGCTCTGTGTCAGATCCTGCAGAAATGATGATCTACATGCCATTCACGGGGGGTGTCCCTGCAACAACCCCACCTGTTGCTTCCCTCCTTCCCCAACCTTCCTGGGCTACCGTGGCAGTGTCCCCCGCCATTTGTGTCATGAAGTTATAAAGAATGCAGGAATAAGAAACAGTGACTTGTTAGTGAGATAAAATGAGGGGGAGGCAGCCTCCCGGTGCTATGACAGTCCAGGCAGGACATTAAGCCATGCGGAGGAGAGGAGCCCAGCATCCTGCTGCTATGATAGTCCAGGCAGTACAGAATCTTTTCTTTACACATGAAAGGGAGGGGACTGATGGAGCTCAGCCCCCAGTTGCTATGATGAGGACGGTTACCAGCCGTTCTGTATCATCTACTGGAATGACCAGGAATCATTCCTATTTTTACCCAGGCGCCCCTGGCTGACCTCACCTGAGGCAAGCCAGGAGCACTCACGGGCTGATGATGATGACGGATATCAGTCATATTGTACCATCTGCCACCAGGGAGGGGAGAGGAGCGGATACTGCTCTTCACTACTGCAGCATCGCGTCTACCATCAGCATTCAGTAGACATAGAGTGACACTGAAAAAAGTCAAGAAACGATTTCTTTCCCTTTTCTTTCACGTGGTGGGGGGAGGGAGTAAATTGACGAGCTATACCCTGAACCACGCTGGACAATGTGTTTGAACCTATAGGCACTGGGAACTCAGCCAAGAATGCAAATAGTTTTCGGAGACTGCTGTGGACTGTGGGATAGCTGGAGTCCTCAGTACCCCCTCCCTCCCTCCATAAGCGTCCATTTGATTCTTTGGCTTTCCGTTACGCTTGTCATGCAGCACTGTGTAGCCTGGAGATTTTTTTCAAACGCTTTGACATTTCATCTTCTGTAACAGAGCTCTGATAGAACAGATTTGTCTCCCCATACAGCAATCAGATCCAGTATCTCCTGTACAGTCCATGCTGGAGCTCTTTTTGGATTTGGGACTGCATAACCACCTGTGCTGATCAGAGCTCCACACTGGGCAAACAGGAAATGTAATTCAAAAGTTTGCGGGGCATTTCCTGTTTGCCTGACCACTGCATCCGAGTTCAGATTGCTGTCCAGAGCAGTCACAGTGGTGCACTGTGGGATACCGCCCGGAGGCCAATACTGTCGATTTGTGGCCACACTAACCCTAATCAGATATGGTAATACCGATTTTAGCGCTACTCCTCTTGTTGGGTAGGAGTACAGAAACCGATTTAAAGAGCCCTTTATATCGATATAAAGGGCCTCGTAGTGTGGACAGGTGCGCAGTTAAATCGGTTTAATGCTGCTAAAATCGGTTTAAATGCGTAGTGTAGACCAGGCCAAAGTTCCAACCACAACATCTCATCTACCTGCTTGGGAGGGAAGAGTGGCATTTGTGCAGCACCTACTTAGCCCTGTGGTCCCAGACCCAAGTTCTAGTGAGCTCACACGGGGTTATAAGCGGGGGCTCTTACTCTCTCTTACACTTCTTTGTAATTGTGGAGTCCAAGTTACAATCTAGCCTAAATGTTGTCTTTGGGAGAGTAAATTCAAATATATATATATATATATATATATATATATGCATAGATTTGTGTGAGTGTGTGTTCACACACACACACACACACACACACACATAAACGCGGCAAAGAGTTCTGTGGCACCTTATAGACTAACAAACATATTGGAGCATGAGCTTTCGTGGGTGGTATTCATGTTTGTTAGTCTATGAGGTGCCACAGAACTCTTTCCCACTTTTACAGATCCAGACTAACACGGCTACCCCTCTGATATTTGACACATATATGCGTATATATTTGCATTGATTGAGCTATATAATCAATAGCTCTAGATAAAATTTAGTCCTGCCTTGAGTGCAGGGGACTGGACTAGATGACCTCTCAAGGTCCTTCCAGTCCTACATTTCCATGTTTCTATGATCTATGTATGCATTGATTTATATATAGAGAGAAATCAATGCATTCCTGAATATTTATTACTTAATTTGAATATACTGTTTATGATGTTTAACATTTTCACTGACTTTGTCTCTTATAGCACTATCCTAACTTTGGCATTCCTAATCTCAAAGTTATTATGTTACTAACAAAACAGGTTCCAGAACATTGAATTTACTGGGCAATATAAGATTTCAATAATATGCATTTTGCAGGTACCCTGTTTTGCATCACAGTACATCAGTTTTAAAGAAATTCATTCTTGAGATTAAACTATTATTTATTTTCTCCTATACCAGGGACACGGAGTGGATTTCATAAATCACATCAGCATAAAGATAATTATATTTATATTTGAGTGTCAATATTTTTTGTGACTTAGGAATAGCAAATCTTGTCCTGTGGCTTCTATGCATTCAGGTGATTGGAGTCCATATGTTACATAGAATGCCAATTAATACTGTGCGACACAATTCATGCTGGTAAATGGGATTTAGGAGATGTCAACAGACTTTAAGCACATACTGAATATGACATATTTTTGATGGCACATTCCAGTTTTTCATCCTATATGATGTAAAAATGAATAGTGTGAGAAAAAATATCCTTGTTCTGAAGTTCACTAAGGCAAGTTGCAAAATAAAATCATTGTTTCTCAAAAGGATCCTGCAGACTTCAGAATGGCCTTTTCTGCAAGCATGGGACCCTATACTACACTGTAATTTTGAGGCAGTCTTGTTCAGGAGTTGCAGAAAGATGGTAGTTTTCAGGGCTTTTTCCCCTTCAAAATGAACATTCTGTTAGTGTACAGGGGAGTTTTCCGTATCAGTTTTGGTGTACATTCAATGTAACATGCATTCAGTTTTCCTTTTTTCCAGGAGATAATTATATACTTTTCAGGCAAACATAATGCTTTCATTTTTAATAATGATGTGTTATTTCAGTAACACTTTTGTGATACGGAGTTGTAATAGCTATCAAATATGTCTTTCTTCCAAGCCCAGAGTTAAGGAGGCTAGCAACCAAAGTCTTGATGATCCCAATCTAGCCCCAATTCCACCCACTAATCCTAGTCATAAATCTAAATCTAAATATGATTACTGCATTTGTAGAGATTTTGCATATGTAAAATTCATCTGAGAATCAAGCTCTGACAGGAAATGAAAAACAAGAAAATAACCCTGAAGTAGACTCTGATAATACTAAAATTTGAATTTTTGATCTCTTTTCATTTGATCCTCTTTAATGCTTAATACTGCATGTCAAGACAGTATCTCCTATGTAGAAGAGAAAGTTAGCTGACAGAAAATGATAGTAAAAGGTTATATAATATTTTTAATCATATAGGAATGAAAAATGAACATAAATTTAGTGATTATTTTTTCATACTCATACTACTTAATACGATTATTCAGAAATTATTAAAATCTGTTCTGAGGTATGAATAGAAATACCCTAGTTGGCCACTGACTGTGAAGCCAAGCAGTAAGTAAGCACTGCAAGAGGCATTGTAAACATTATTCCATCATATGATTCCATTTCACACATAGCCCATGTTGAGTTATTCTTTATCAAATTATCCAGCTCCCCAGATCACTGTTGTCTGCATTCATGAAAGATATGGATTGTTAGTCCTGGAGCTTGAGGTTCAGATAGATTGTAAACTCTTTGGGGCAAGGACTCTCTGTGTTCTGTATTTGTGCAGCACCAAGCATAATGGTATCCTCATCCATATCTTGGGCTCCTAAGCACCTTGATAATACAAATAAATCATAATAATCATAGTCTTACAGTCTTCCTGACACTATCCTGCCATTAAGGCTCATCCCCGTTCTGAATGCTCAACCTCTAAGAGTGAGAAGATGTTTCTATAGATACATTCATTTTGGTAATCTCAGAAGCAAATGTTCACTGTTAAAGACCATCTTGCAAGAAATTCTTTTACTGGCGCAGTTGGCGTAATGTCTGGTAATATTTGTAAGAGCCATTAAAAACTGAAAAGGCAGCTTGTTCTGAGAGGTTAGGTCACCCAGTCCCTGTTAAATGCATTCTGTTGATTTAACAAGGTTTTCCATAGTTGGTCTCATCTGGCCAGTTGGAAGTTAGGTATACTGCGTGGATTAGCAGTTCTTTTAACCATGCTGTGATGCAACACACACACAGACACCACACACACACACAGATCATTTTGGCCTTGAAAGTCTTTTGGTAATCATCCAGACATAATTCTGAAATAGTGTTAGGCAGGAGTAGTGGCCATGGAGTAGTGACCCACTACATTCTTTGAGGAAGCGTTCTTCCCCACCCTCACTTTCCCCTGTGGAGTTCTGCAGCAGCTAGCTGAGTACTTGCTAGGCACTGGAGGCATCACTTGGACCCTTGTTTTATAAAACTTTAACATACATTTCCTACATATCTGTGTATAAGATGACCTGAATAGAAGATGATCCCTAATTTAGGCCCTAGTCCAGCAAACACTTAAATACATGCATTGAAGTCAAAGGACTGCTCACCTGCTTAATGTTAAGCATGTGCTTATATGCTTTGCTAATTTGGGGCCTTAGAGCCTAAACCTGATGCAGTTGAAGTCAATGTGAATTTTGCCATTAACTTCAAAGGAGCAGGTTCAAGCATTGGTGACACTCATGTAAACTGAACTCCCCAAAACTTACTATGACAGGTGGTACAGACCCTTTGGGTCTCTCTTATGGTCCTGATATAACCCTATTACAGCTTTGCTAATAAAGAGAGATCTCCTCAATGCAGATACTGACACAGGAGAGCTGTGGGGGAATCTTGGACGGAAGGAGTTTCTCACATAGCTCAAGGGAGTTGAGAAAGAAGACTTAAACATCCCTTTGGAGTCTGATTCACTTGGGGGGTTTATAAAGCACTGATCTAAATCTGACTGAATTTGTTGGAGTCTTCAAACTGACTTCAGTGGGCTTTGGCTCAGGTCCAAAGAGAAGGAAGCCTCTAATGGAGGAGGGACCTTCAGTGCATTTCAGCAGGAAGTTAGAGGAGCCTTCTTGGGAAACATAATGAGGAAGCCCTATTCAATTGATGGTTATTTGCTTGTGTATACACTGTGTTGATTACCAGCCTGGAGGTAGGGTACAGGTTGTAGTTATTGGGGCTGCTCAATAATGGAGAACACCAAACCCCTAAGGTGCCAGTCATATTCCAGGTGTACCTCGACTTGGAGGCAAGCACTGTATGTGCTTCAGCAGCTATGTCTTGTAAGAGCTAGTCCTGCTGAGTCCCAATAACAACTCAATCTCCTGGCTAAATGAAAGGGTATTTTTGTGGGGCTGGCAGAAAAGGGAAAGGTTGCAAATACCTTAGATATGGAGGCTTAAACAGTTATAGTTCAAGTGAGCAATAGTGGTAAATGTTAGAGTCCCAGGGGCATTCCAGTTGAAAGTCAGGCCTAGTGCCTGGGGTAACCTTTTAAGCCCAATTTCTATTCAAGCAAATAGAAGCTTGCAGGTTTCCAGGTCAGATTCAGTTACTGTTTCTCATTGGGGCCCCTCTGCACGGATTCCCTCCCCAACTGCTACTTCTCCCCCAAAAGTCCCACACAGACCTGCACTCAGCTGTAATATCAGTCAATCACAGCCTGTTTCATATATGGCTCTGCGTACAGTTTGTGGAGAATCATTGCTGCCTCCAGATACTCTGGTGCTCCTGCCTAGGCATGCAGCCCCTGCATCCAGCTTCCCTGCTGCTCCTAGCTAGCTATGGATTTCCTGCATCCCAAAGCATGGCCACTTGCTGGTTCAGGACTAGAGTGACCAGATGTCCCGATTCTATAGGGACAGTCCCGATATTCGGGGCTGTGTCTTATTATGGACACCTGTCATAAACAGATAGTTAAGGGTTAATAGAACAGGAGTACTTCATATCTCTTTTGCCTGTAAAGGGTTAACAAGTTCAGTGAGCCTGGCTGTCACCTGACCAGAGGACCAATCAGGGGACAGGATACTTTCAAATCTTGAGGGAGGGAAGTTTTTGTGTGTGCTGTTAGTTTTGATTGTTGTTCACTCTAGGGGCTCAGAGGGACCAGACATGCAACCAGGTTTCTCTCCAATCGCTCTGATACAGGCTCTTATAAGTTCAGAATAGTAAGTATTAGGTAGATAAGGTGAGCTAGGCTTATGTTTGTTTTCTTTATTTGCAAATGTGTATTGGCTGGGAGGAGTTCAAATGTGTATTTGGCTGGAAGGAGTTCAGATTTGTATTTTGCTGAAAGGATTTTACTTTGTACTTGTATACTTAGGCTGGGAGGGTATTCCCAGCGTCTATAGCTGAAAGACCCTGTAACATATTCCATCTTAAATTTACAGAGATAATTTTTACTGTTTTTTCTTTCTTTAATTAAAAGCTTTTCTTGTTTAAGAACCTGATTGTTTTTTTATTCTGGTGAGACCCCAGGGGACTGGGTCTGGATCCACCAAGGAATTGGTGGGGAGAAAGGAGGGAAGGGGGAGAGAAAGGTTAACTTTCTGTCTGTGTTAGGATTACTTTCTCTCTCAGGGAGAATCTGGGAGGAGGAGAGAGAAGAAGGGGGGAAGGTGAATTTTCCTCTCTTTGTTTTAAGATTCAAGGAGTTTGAATCACAGTGATCTTCCAGGGTAACCCAGGGAGGGGAAGTCTGGGAGAGGCAACAGTGAGGGAAAGGGTTTACTTTCCTTGTGTTAAGATCCAGAGGGTCTGGGTCTTGGGGGTCCCCGGGCAAAGTTTTGGGGGGACCAGAGTGTACCAGGCACTGGAATTCCTGGTTAGTGGCAGCGCTTCAAGTACTAAGCTGGTAATTGAGCTTAGAGGAATTCATGCTGGTACCCCATCTTTTGGACGCTAAGGTTCAGAGTGGGGAATTATACCATGACAGTGACTAAGGCCACGAGACATGGGCTAGAGGTCTTGTGCTACAGCTTTTGTTAAGACATCCTTGGGAACACTGGTTGCACAGCCCCCTTTCCTACAGCAACCTGGATGGTGCTTGAGGACAGGCACCAGCGTAAAGCACCGCAAATAGTTTGATTGTTACAAAAGTGGCAAACAGGAAGCGTCAAGCTGCTCACCCCTTTTTAAATGCTGGCTGCAATACGCAGTGATCCCTTTCAAGCATGATCAGGGCATCCTCGGGAAAGTGTAATTGTGTGACCCAGAATTCACCAAACAGGGGCGGATTACTTATCGAATTGCTTGCAGTTTAAGGACTAGCATTTAAAACCTTCCCCTGTTTCCCCTAGGTGACCATATCCGATATCACTCTCCTGAGGGTAACAGAGGCAGAAAGGGAGAAGATACTGCAAGTGTTTGGGTACAGACCTGGTCCTTATACTGCAATGCTGTGTGCTACAATGATGTCAGAAGAGTTAATACTGGTGTGGTGCGGGAAAGTGTCCTCTCATGGTGGATTAAAGAAGGCAATGCTTCCCAGAAACCTCCAAGAAAGCTTCCTAGAGATCTCGAAGGAGGATTCCTGGGCCATCCCCGTGCACATAAACAGTCTTTTCCAGAGAGCACCCTCTGTGTAGCTGGAGTGGCCGCCGATAACTTCTATCCCAATTTTTAAATTCAGATTCAACATTAAAAATAATAGATGTAACCTCTACAGTCTGATTGAAAATGTGTACTCACCAGAGGTGCCGTCCCCGGCATCACACTCCACTGACAATTGGTCCTGGAGGGGATGGGCTTCAGAGTTAAAAGAAGTTCTTGGTTGTCGGGGAGAATGGATCCTCTGCTTGCCTGGCGTGCATTCTCCTCCTCCTCCTCTTCATCATCAACAATGTCCTCGTCGTTGTTGCCCAAGGTCACTATTGGCTCCTGGGAGGTATCCATGGAGCGTTTTGGGGTAATGGTGGGGTTGCCGCCTAGAATCGAATCCAGCTCCTCATAGAAGTGGCATATCTGTGGCTCAGAACCAGAGTGACTGTTCGCCTCCCTTGTCTTCTGGTACGCTTGCTGAAGCTCCTTTATTTTCATGCAGCACTGCTGTGTGTCCCTGGTATAGCCCTTCTCCCCCATGCCTTGCACGATTTTGGCATAAATCTTAGCCTTTCTTCTGTTGGTTCAGAGCTCTGCCTGCACAGACTCTTTTCCCCACACAGCAATAAGATCCATTACTTCCTGTGTGCTCCATGCCGGAGCACATTTGTGGCCTTGAGTATCCATTGTCAGCTGTGCTGACGAGCTGTCCACGCCAATCAAACAGGAAATGAACATTCAAATGTTCCCGGGGCTTCAACAGGGGGGGAAGCTTTTTCCTGTACCTGGCTGAAGTGCAGTGGAGTTGAAAGTGCTCTCCAGAGCGGTCACAGCAGAGCACTGTGGGATACCTCCTGGAGGCCAATTCATCCAAATTACACAGCGCAGTGTCTACATTGTCCCCATGTCGATGTGTGGATGTCAGCTGAACCGCTATGCCTCTCGCAGACATGTAATACAGAAGTCAACTTTACAAGCCCTTTAGGTCGGCGGAAGGGACTCAGTAGTGTAGACACATACATTATTAACTTGATCTAACACAGCATGTGTAGACCTAACTTTGTAGTATAGACCAGGCCCCACTTTACTAGCTTGCAGTCAACATCTGTGACTTTATTGAAGGACTTTCCAGTACCTGAAATCTGCATGATTGCTATGGATCTTCACTATATACCTTCTCCAAACACTGCCTTGGTCCAGGCCTCTAGATCTAACATGGCAGTGGGCAGTGCAGCTCTGACTTCTCTATTGTCTCTGTTCTGAAGCTCCCTCCTCCCAGGGATAGTCATCTGAAGTGGAGCACCCAAAGTGACACTACTTGAAGAAGAAAGAGCTGTTACTCACCTTGTACAGTAATTATAGTACTTCAAGATGTGTGTCCCTATGGCTTGTCCACTACCCACCCTACCAAGTTCTTTTGCGTCCGCTTTACTAGGATACAGAGTTCTCTCTTTAGTAAATTCTTTCCTAACGGACTTCTCTACCTGAACCGTGCTCCTCCACACCTTTTGGCTTTTCCCCAGCCCTTAGTTTAAAAAATCTTCTACAATCTTTTTGATTTTATGTTCCATTGTGGCTCCCATATGGGCCAGTCTTTCACAAGAAGATTCTCCAGTTTTTAGTAAACCTAAAGCCCTACACCATTGTCTCATCCACACATTGAGACACTGCGGTTCTGTCTGTCTTACTAGCCCTGCGCATGGAACTGGAAGCATTTCAGAAATGCTATTGTGGAGGTCCTGAACTTTAATCTCTTATCTAGCAGCCTAAATTTGGCTTCCAAGACCTCTCTCCTACTTTTCCCTATGTCTGGTACTTACATGTACCACTTACATATGCCAAGACCTCCGACTCCTCCCCAACACTACCGATAAAGCTATCTTGATGAAATTTTAGTATCTCTCAGCTTATATATATAAATATATACATTATCTTTAAAAAGCAATGTGGTTACTCTACGATGCACTGCAGCAAGGTATAATGAAAAATGGAAAGGCCCACAGTATCCAATTAAAAGACTGCTTCACTTTATTGTTTATTGAACAAACTCATTCTCCATGGAACCACCATAGGAAAATCATTCGTAGTACAGACACACTACACAGAGCTGGCTATGTTTTCAAATTCCTGGTGATTAAGCCATTTGTGATGAGCCAAAAAAAACAACCCACCCTCTTCCAGGCCAATGCCTTCACTCACGGACAGCATTGTGTAAGTCTGTTTGTTCAAAGTAGCCCTCTTTTCCTTCCTATCTGATTGCATCAAGGCAACTGAGTTCAGTAAATTGTTCAGTTTCAGGAAAGAAAGTGACTAAGTAAAGGTCAGATTCTGTTATGTCACTTTGTGACCCAGGTGATTAAGAATTTTTTAAAACTGAGTGTGAGCGGAAGGAGGAGAGGAGTGTGTTTACACATTTGCTACTGATATGACCCAGCAATGGCCCCTAAACAAAGCCCACTAGGCTAATTATTCTTCCTTAGCTAGAGTGGCTTGAACAAGTGAGTCACATTACAGCTTACATTTATAAACAAGATCATATTATGTTGGAATAAGAATGTCTAACATGGGTTATACTGGTTTAATTTTATTGGTTTAAATTCTCACGTTAAGTTATATTGAAAAAACTGTCCTCTGTTTTTCTGACAAGGCCTCAAAATTTGTCCCTTTGTCAATTCCTTGGCTAAGCATTTAGTGCCTACTTCACATTTAGTTTTTGACTACCAGATAGACCAAATATCCTTTTTGTTGGGACTCTCTTGTCTCTATTATTTGCCATTTTGGACCTCAAAGAAAGCCACGGTTCAATAACATAAATGTACCTATTTGGATACCATGCTCATCAGCATAATATTACATTATTTATCAAATATTCATTACCTGAATTTAGGGCCAGATAATATCTTATTATTAAAAAAAAACAATAACAATGTACTTCACCCTGTCAAAAGTTTTATTTGGATTTGGAAATAGTAAAATTATTCCTAGTTTTGTTTCATTCTGTTAAGTAGATACTCTTGAAGGTTAGCCTTCAAATGAGTTGATTCTTGCAGGCATTAAATACTGGGTATTTTTAGCCCACCTATTATATCATGTTGGGATTTTATGGTTCCCAATGAGTCAGATGCTGGGCAGAAATCAAGGGACTTCGATTCGATGCGATGCGATTCAATTCGATGCGATTCAATTCAGTTCAACAAGGCTTTATTCAATATGTGCACAAAAGGAAAGCCCTGGAACAAAAAATCAGGCAGAGTCCCTCCAGCCAGGAGCCCCTTCCCTTGCTATTTTATAGCACATGGCACTTACATAACAAGTTACATAACATGAACCTCTAACCAATAAGAGTTAACCTTTCCATATATGGATTTGTCTATCACATGCTCATAGTTCTCTATTCCACATACTAAACTCCCTCTCTCCCCCCCCCCCCCGGCCTTCTCTAGAATGTTCCTAGGCCAGTAAGCCACAGCATGCTTCCCTATGCATAAGCACCCTGTAAACCACATTTTATCCAAAATTAACGTAACCATACCCTTCAATCAATACATCATATCCCATTGTCAGACTATGCAATAGTATCTTCCATCTATATTTTGTAGGGAAATTGGGATAATTATCTATTTATTCTTTTTGAATTCAGGTAGCTTTTTATAATCCCTGTAAAGACTTGACAAATGGAAAACTTCACAGAGCAAATGGAAAATCTCTAAAAAGCAACGGAGAGGCTTTTTCCAGAAAAAAGTTTTGTAATAAATTTTGCAATACATTGCAGAAACTTGAAAAGAGCATAGTGGAAGATCCTGTGATTTATTGGCCTTGATATAAGCCTTAAAGAGTGAAATCTGGAAAAAACTTGTAGAAAAACTACTTAGAGGTTTACTCTCATTAGACATGAAAGTCACTGATGGTGAAGGGAGACACAACTAAGCCTAATTAGAATTCTAATATCCAAGTGTCTGAAAAATATAGAGAGGGATCTGGTCCTGCTGCTCGATCAGCATCAAAATCAGCACTACAGTTCTACAAAAGTTTAATTCTATCCAGACTACAGCCAGAAAATACAAAGCAGAAGAAAATAATTTGTCAAGGTCAAAGAGTGTGATTCCCTATCAGACTGGTGTTAAAAGGAAGAACAAAATGTATATTCTCACTAGACTTTGCACTTAATTCGAATATTACAGATTCAAAAATAACCATCACAAATCTCTCATGTACAGTCAATACTGATCTTCAGTGAAACTCAGAGATGAGCAATGAACTGACGAAACAAATACAAGTTATAAATGTCATGTTCAAAGATCTCCTTGGTGAACAGTTTGAGGAATGGAACCAAAAGAGGGAAACAAATTCTGTTAAAGGTAGTTGCTGGTGGTAAAATGCTACATCAAAATGCCAGGATCAAAATATTTGGCAATGTTAAATGTTTGACTCAGAAAAGGTTTTAAACAAAGTCTTATTCAGACACAAGGACCTAGTTTTTAGTGCAAGTTTTATTTTCTTTGATAGCTTAAAAGAGCATACACACACTTTGGGACTGTGGTCATGGAAAGTATATTGGTGGGAGGGAAGAAGGAGGTAGGTGCTTTCTTACAGGTGTGATACAGCATGGCCAGAGGGCAGCAGGAGAGGGTTAGAAGGGAGCCTTATTCCCTGTAAGGGGAAGAAAGTTTGCCATAGATTAACTAGAGCACCTTAAGCCAATTAGAGCACCCGCAGTCAGTCACATGATAAAAACCCCTGCTCTCTGGAGCACAGAACAGTTTGGAGGAGTTGGAGCAGAAAGGATTGGTGTTGGAGCAGAGAACAGTTTGAAGGGAAGCAGAGGACAGTTTGGAGAAGTGCTGCGGTGGGCTAAGAAGTCCAGGACCCTAGGTAAAGAGGCACTTGCATTGTGCAGAGGGAGGGCAGGAAGCCCCTCACAAGCTGAAGGGCAGGAGAGGGAAGTAGCCCAGGGGAAGGAACCGTCAGTTCAAGTGGTTTACCACTATCCTCAGGGCCCCTGGGCTGGGACCTGGAGTAGAGGGTGAGCCCAGGTCCCTCCCTCTCCACTCCACTCCTCTAGGACTCTAGTGAGGCAGTTAATATTCCAATTCAGGGGCAAGAAATGGTGCCTTGAAACCCCCCTGCCCCCCAAGAAGAGAAAGCACGAGACCCATCATAATAGTGCCAGCAATTTGCCACACAGGATACTATATGCAAGGGTGTGCTCTACTCTGTAAAATTCTCTACAGGTAAGTCAGATAAAATACAAGGTACCAGACAGAATATCCACACAGAACTGGCACATTAAAGATGAACGGCCAACTTGTGGAGTTAACCACTGGCCACTGTAAATAGAGAGATGAGAAGGACCATGCTGCACTATGAGCCTGGGGAGAAATAATTCAGCAGAATTCCTCCTAAGACTGTAGGGGAAAGAGTGCAGGAGCAGAAGCTTTGCTGCCATAATGTGGGCTCCCATGCCCAGAGGCTGGTCTGCTCTTCACTTCAGAAGGATTGCGGAGCCATAGGCTGGGTCTCACCCTACTCCACTTCACCTCCTTCACAAGGACCTAAGCAGAATGGGAAGGCCCTTGCACCTTATCTTGTCAGCATATATGCATACAGTCAGCTCCAGTCTGGCCCCAAGCCATGGCTACAACTCACTTCAAGCATAAATAATTTCCTGGAGTATGTTCCTGGAATGCTCATATTTTTAATTTGATTAAAAGAACATGAGTCCTATTCGCATTCAGAAACATGAATATAAGTGGTGTAATGTGGCTCATTTGTTCTCTTCAAAAAGATCAGATCCTAAAAAACTCTTCAATTGGACAGATCTTTGAAGCTTGTAAACCTTCTGGCCTGGGCAATGTTACCATTTAAATTAATGAAAATCTCCCTTTTATGGTACACCCTGTTAATAATGAACCTAGTGAATCACTAGCGGGGAGAGAATAAATCTTAGTGTCAATTCCCAGACAAAAAACTTAATTAAGCTGGAATTAAGGATGAGAAAGTACCATACCTTACAAGATAAAAAGGGACAACAGTAATTTTAAATATCTAAATATGAGAAAGCCAGGGCATTCTAATGAAAGTGAAATTCAAAGCAAAACACAAAAAGAAAGGCAATGGTATGAAATTTCACAGTTACAGTATCTCAAACATCCTTACCTACCTCCGTGCCTACCTTAACCCACATCCAGCTCCACCAGCTTCAAGAGACAGTTTAGGCAACTTTAAATTGGAGATACTATAGTCTATGGATATGTGGGACTATGAGCTCAGACACCTCTCTCCCCATGTGGGTATTCAGCCATTCCTTCCATAGCCCAATGCCACCTTAGCAAGAAAAAAGAAGCAACAGGAATATGAAAAACAAAGGTTCTTTCTCTCAGAGGCCCCCCATTCCTGGAGTATCTGAAATGTTATACTCATAACACCTCTGTGAGGTATTTTATTTTATTTTATAACTGAGGTACTGAATCACAATGAAATGACGTGCTTAGGACCCCACACAAAGCTTGGAGCAAAGTTGGAATTGAAGCCATATTTTTGAGGCCCTAGCCCAGAGGTGGGCAAACTACGATGTGGCCTGTGGGACCCTCCTGCCCGGCCCCTAAGCTCCTGGCCCAGGAGGCTAGCCCCCAGTCCCTCCCCCACTGTTCCTCCTTCCCACAGCCTCAGCTCACTGCACCACTGGCACAATGCTCTGGGCGGCCGGGCTGTGAGCTCCTGGGGCAGCGCAGCTGCAGAGCCCAGCCTGACCCAGTGCTCTGTGCTGCGCAGTGGCGATGATGTGGCTGGCTCCAGCTGGGCATTGTGGCTGTAGCGCCACCAGTGCTCCAGGCAGTGAGGTAAGGGGGCAGGGAGCAGGGGGGGTTGGATAGAGGGCAGGGCAGTTTGGAGTGGTGGTCATGGGGGGGGTGTGGATTGGGGGCGGGGAGGTCAGAGAGCAGGGAACGGGGGGGGGAGTTGAATGGGGGCAGGTGTCCCGGGGGGGCAGTCAGGAATGAGAGGAAGGGTTGGATGGAGCAGCAGGGGGCAGTCAGGGGCAGGGGTTCTGGGGGCAGTCAGGGGACAGGGAGAAGGTGGTTGGAAGGGGGGAGGGTCCCAGGGGCTTGCATCAGGAATGAGAGGATGGGGTGGCGGGGGGCAGTCAGGAGCAGAGGTTCTGGGGAGGGTCAGGGGGCAGGGAGGGGGTTGTTGGTGGTGGATGGGGCAGGGGTTCCAGGGGAACCCATCAGGAATCCGGGGGGGTTGGATGGGGCAGGAGTCCGGGGGCGGCCACGACCACCTCCCCTAACTGGCCCTCCATACAATTTTCAAAACCCGATGCAGATGCAGCCCTCAGGCCAAAAAGTTTGCCCACCCCTGCCCTAGCCAATGCCTTAGCCACAAAACTATTCTTCTTCCACTGCTTATTGATTTTATGTGTCAATAGGCAGGGGAGGCCTACTTGTTGAAGGGTAACTCTTACATCATCTTTGACGTGTAACGTTTACTTTGGATAATTGCCTACCTTCCCATTTTGCCTGGTGTTGAGGAGGATCCATACTTAGAGAACTACAATATTCCTAGTGGAGAAGCCCCACTCACGCAATCTCTGTTGAAGACATCAGGGCCCAGATGCTTAAAAGTATTCAGGTGCTTTGTCCCATTGAACTCAGTAGTCTGGGCGCCAAGCACAATGGGGTCCTTGTCCAAGACTAAGGCTCCTTGGGTGCTACGGTAATACAAATAAATAATATTAAAAATAGAAATAAACAGGAGTGGAAGGGGTTTGAATTCAACCTCCCTCTTGGTTCTTTGAGTAAAAAGGAGGTGTTTCTTTTTTTTTTAGCAAGTGCCAGAATCAGACGCCGTACTGAATATTACAGGCTGAATATTTATGGGCTTGTTTGCTGAGTCTTCTGTTAAAAGGAACAAGACAAGAGAAAAAGTGAGCATCCTTCTTCATCCAGAGCATTACAATACTCCCAATCCACAGCTTTTTTTCCCAATAAGACCCATTGCCCAGCACTTCATTAAAAAAATTGTTCATGCGGGTAGACATCAGAATACTTTTATTGCTCTTAGAGAAATATTACTATGAAGAAGTTTGGGACCCCTGACGTATTCGGGGAACTGGCAATGGTACAGCCATTCCCCCCTAGGTCCCTATAACAAATCTGGATTCATATTGCCTGAAAGTTGTTACTGTAGGGTTAATTGTCTGCATCCAACCTTCAGTGAAGAGGTGTGCACAACACAAAAACCATCATCCCGGCTGGTAATATTGCTACAGTCTCAGTGGAGAAGCCAAGAACTGAGAGGGCACAACCATGTTCGGATGGAAGTTTGGTTCTGAAAGGTTGCCAGCCTGGCAAATTTCATGAGCATGAGCTACATTGAAGGTAAGGGAAAAAAATATTGAGCCAGCGTCTGCAATATGGGCTCATTCCTACAAGGTGCCATATGCTCTCAGCTCCCCTTGAAGTTTGTGGCAGACCTTGCAGGATCAAGTTTTACCTAAGTCTTGAAAAATTGGCTTGTGGAAGTGATTTCTTTTTAAAGTTTGAATTTCGCCCTAACCTAGGAACTTGCCTTACCAACACAACAAACTATTCTATTGATTTAGATAGGAAAGTAACTCTATACTGTGTGTTTGAGAATGGACATTTATTTGTGTTACAAAAGTAAAATCATGGTTAACCATATTATCCCCCAGTTGCATCTGGACATCCAGACAAGCACATAACAACTGATCTTTCTCAGCTTAAGTTTATCTTTTTTACCAGTTTAGTAACAAATTAGATGTCTAGACCTTACATGCAACCACTCTACATGCAATATTTAAAATCAGACTTAAAAGTTCCTTTCTAAAGCCTAGATTCATAATTTATTTTTACTAGCTACTCATAGCAAGTATTATCTAGCCAATTTTATGTTTTGTAATCTGGGAAAACCTTTTTTCTGTCTAATAGGTAAGGCTGCGATTGTTTCACGGAGGTCGCGGATGTCACAGATTCCATGACTTTCCGCGACCTCCATGACTTCCACAGTGGCTGGTGCCACTGACTTACTTCAGGGCCAGCTGCTCAGGCGCCTTATGACCAGCAGCACCAACCACTGGTGGAGTGACCCAGGGCCAGCTGTTTTGATGGTCCCTGGAGCCAGCTGCACCAGCCACTACTCAGGAAGCCCTGGGCAGCTGGCTCTGGGGACCGCCCAAGCAGCGGCCAGTATGCTTGGTCCTATGGACCGCCTGAGCAGAGGTTCTGGGGGCGGACACGGTGAGCATCTGAGCAGTGGTCCTGGGGGTGCCCTGGGGACCACCCAAGCAGCAGCGGTTCCAGGGCAGCTGGAGCAATGGCCCCGGGGGCACCTGGAGGCTGTCTGGAGAGTGATCCCCAGGAGTAGTGGCTGGGAGGCAGTCAACCCCTAGCACTGGAGCACACACGCCCCTCCCCCAGCAGGGGTCCCCTGAGCAGTAGTAAGTAGAGATTTAGTCACAGGTATTTTTGGTAAAAGTCATGGACAGGTCACAGGCTATGAATTTTTATTTATTGCCCGTGACCTGTCCATAACTTTTACCAAAAATACCAGTGACTAAATCTTAGCCTTACTAATAAGTGTTAGCAAGGAGCCTTTCCAATAATTCACCCCCTACCTGTGGCTCTTTTTCAAAAATAACAATCACAGTTATTTTATAGATATTATTGTCAGAGTTAATAGCACCACCTATTATAAGATTGCACAACATTTCCCATTATAATAACCTGTTTTCAGTTGTTTGTAACATTGCCAAAGTAACCATTTGGGCTGAAATTGTCCATGCTGGATATCTGCATCTGGCTGATTTTTTTAATTTCACCAAAAATGGTTTCAACATTTCCAAGAATGAGGCTAAGGAAAAGTACGATGTGTTGCCTATCTTAAGAACTTCTGGCAACGTTTTCTTTGAAAAGCTTTTCGTTGAAAAGCCCCATACTTTGGAGCAAGGACTTGAAATTTGGGTGGGGGAAATTTTTGTGTCAGAGATGTGCTGTTTGCCATCCTCATGAAAATCCACTCAAATTTGGTCAATTCACAAACCATTGAAAAAATACAGTTCACACATGTTAAGTAAAGATTTCTTAGATTTTACTATTCTCCCCACCCCATCACCTCTGGGCTCCGCTGTCTCCCCCAGTGTTTAATTTTAGGGCTGTCGATTAAGTGCAGTTTACTCACACGATTAACTAAAAAAAATTAGTCATGATTAAAAAAATCACAATCACAGTTTTAATTGCACTGTTAAACAATAGAATACCAACTGAAATGTATTAAATATTTTTGGATGTTTTCTACATTTTCAAATATATTGATTCCAATTACAACACAGAATACTAAGTGTACAGTGCTCACTTTATATTATTACACCTCTACCTCGATATAACGTGTCCCGATATAACACAAATTCGGATATAACGCAGTAAAGCCGTGCTCCGGGGGGGGAGGGACTGCGCACTCCGGTGGATCATAGCAAGTTCGATATAACACGGTTTCACCTATAACGCAGTAAGATTTTTTGGCTCCTGAGGACAGCGTTATATCGAGGTAGAGGTGTATTTTTATTACAAATATTTGCACTGTAAAATGATAAACAAAAGAAATAGTATTTTTCAATTCACCTCATACAAGTACTGCAGTGCAATCTCTTTATTGTGATAGTGCAACTTACAAATGTAGATCTTTTTTGTTACATAACTGCAGTAACAAACAAAACAATGTAAAACTTCAGAGCCGACAAGTTAGCTCAGTCCTACTGCTTGTTCAGCCAATCGCTAAGAAAAACAAGTTTGTTTACATTTACGGGAGACAATGTTGCCCACTTCTTATTTACAATGTCAGCTGAGTGAGAACAAGCGTTCACATGGCACTTTTGTAGCCAGCATTGCAAGGTATTTATATGCCAGATATGCTAAACATTTGTATGCCCCTTCATGCTTCTGCCTCCATTTGAGAGGACATGCTTCCATGCTGATGACACTCGTTAAAAAAAAATGCGTTAAATAATTTGTGACTAAACTCCTTGGGGGAGAATTGTATGTCTCCTTCTTTGTTTTACCCACATTCTGCCATATATGTCATGTTATAGCAATCTCGGATGATGACCCAGCACATGTTTTTCATTTTAAGAACACTTTCACTGCAGATTTCACAAAACATAAAGAAGGTACCAATGTGATATTTCTAAAGAAAGCTACATTACTCGACCCAAGGTTTAAGAATTTGAAGTGTCTTCCAAAATCTGAGAGGGATGAGCTGTGGAACATGTTTTCAGAAGTCTTAAAAGAGCAACGCTCCGATTCATAAACTACAGAACCTGACCCACTAAATAAGAAAATCAACCTTCTGCTGGTGGCATCTGACTCAGGTGATGGAAATGAACATATGTCGGGCCGCACTGCTTTGGATCGTTATTGAGCAGAACCCATCCACAGCATGGAAGCATGTCCTCTGGAATGGTGGTTGAAGCATGAAGGGACATATGAATCTTTGGCGCATCTGGCACATAAATATCTTGCAACGCCAGCTACAGCAGTGCCATATGAACGCCTGTTCTCACTTTCAGATGACATTATAAACAAGAACTGGGCAGCATTATCGCCTGCAAATGTAAACAAACTTAGCGATTGGCTGAACAAGAAGTAGGACTGAGTGACTTGTAGGCTCTAAAGTTTCACATTATTTTATTTTTGAATGCAGTTATTTTTTGTACATAATTCTACATCTGTAAGTTCAACTTTCATGATAAAGAGATTGCACTACAGTACTTTTGTTAGGTGAATTGAAAAATACTATTTCTTGTGTTTTTTACAGTGTGAATATTTGTGATAAAAATAAATATAAAGTGAGCACTGCACACTTTATTTTCTGTGTCGTAATTGAAATCAATATATTTGAAAATGTAGAAAATATCAAAAAATATTTAAATAAATGGTATTCTATTATTAACAGCACGATTAATCACAATTAAAATTTTTAATCGCTTGATAGCTCTATTTAATTTGTATTGAAACAGATGCCAGAGGCTAGAGCTTAGCCCTGGCACAAATTAAGCACTGACAGGGCGGCCTGATACTGGTGGGTGATGGTCAGGAGCCCAGCTCTGAAGGCAATGCCGCCGCCAGCAGCAGTGCAGAAGTAAGGGTGGCATGGTATATGGTGTGTGGGCACCCTTACTTCTGTGCTTCTGCTGTGGCTTGTGGTGCTTGGTGCTCAGCATGTGGTTCAAGGTGGGCTTCGTGCTGTCACACGGGGGCTGCATCTTGCCAGAACCCGCAGTCCTCTGGCTATTCCTGGCTCACCAGGGTGCCATTTCAGATTTTGGTAAGGGGGCAACTTCAACTGTGATTCCAGGGGATACTTAGGCACCTGAAAACTATAGGGTTTTTTTTGCAGATAACTCAGAAATTAGCTGTTGATTTCACCGTTCACACACAAATCTACAAACATATTTCCATCAGTAGTAATTGAAATTTACAGATAGAGAAAGCAAGAAAAATGCTGCTTGAGAACTTGTTAAAGCCAAAATTCAGTGATATAAACTTCTGAATCAGGATTGTTACAAATGGACTAGTGAATGAATAGTTACATCAAAAAATCATTTCTGGTTTTAGGATATTTATTTTATACATCCTGACATGTAATATTGACAGTTTGTGGTTTTTGCAGTATTGCTGTAGTCATGTTGGTACCAGGATATGAGAGCCACAAGATGGGCGAGGTAATATATTGAATTGGCCCAACTCTGGTTGGTGAAAGAGACACTCTTTCAAACACCCCTCCCTCGCCCCCCCAGCTCTCCTGCAGGTCTGTGGAACTCAAAAATTTGTCTCTTTCACCAACCAAAGTTGGCTCAGACAAAGATATTACCTCACCCATCTTTCGCCTCTGTGTTTTAACAGCTTTAAAGCTTGAACTCTTTGAATCTGAACTTCTACTGACATTAAAAAGTTATCTGGCCTCCCCCATAATTTCCCACAACTGTGAACATTAAAAACTATAAAAATCCAGAAAAGCTTAAAAATAAACAATTGATATTATGGAGCAAAGTAATAAAAAAATAAAAATTGCATCCTACCAAGCCTATTTATAAGCCACCAGAGCAGCAGGGTTGAAGCGTGGGGATGAGGAGGGGCCAGAGCCTATCCCCGCTAGAGTTATGTCCCAGGCCTGGTCTACACTAAGCGTTTAAACCATTTTAGCAGTGTTAAACCGATTTAACACCGCACCCGTCCACACTATGAGGCCCTTTATATCGATGTAAAGGGCTCTTTAAATCGGTTTCTGTACTCCTCCCCGATGAGAGGAGTAGCGCTAAAATCGGTATTACCATACCGGATTAGGGTTAGAGTGGCCGCAAATCGACGGTCTTGGCCTCCAGGCGATATCCCACGGTGCACCATTGTGACCACTGTGGACAGCAATCCGAACTTGGATGCACTGGCCAGGTAAACAGGAAAAGCCCCGCGAACTTTTAAATTGCATTTCCTGTTTGCCCAGCGTGGGTGGCGATGCAGTCCCAAATCCAAAAAGAGCTCCAGCATGGACCGTACGGGAGATACAGGATCTGATCGCTGTATGTGGAGACGAATCTGTTCTATCAGAGCTCCGTTACAGAAGACGAAATGCCAAACCATTTGAAAAAAATCTCCAGGCTACACAGTGCTGCGTGACAAGCGTAACGGAAAGCCAAAGAATCAAATGGACACTCATGGAGGGAGGGAGGGGGTACTGAGGACTCCAGCTATCCTCCAGTCCACAGCAGTCTCCGAAACGTATTTGCATTCTTGGCTGAGCTCCCAATGCCTGTAGGTTCAAACACATTGTCCGGCTTGGTTCAGGGTATAGCTCGTCAATTTACTCCCTCTCTCCCCCATGAAAGAAAAGGGAAAAAAATTGTTTCTTGACTTTTTTTAATGTCACCCTATGTGTACTGAATGCTGCTGGTAGACGCGATGCTGCGGCAGTAAAGAGCAGTATCTGCTCCTCTTCCCTCCCCAGTTGTAGACAGTACAATATGCTTGATAGCTGCTGAGTACTCCTGGTTGGCCTCAGGTGAGGCTGGCCAAGGGGGTGCCTGGGTAAAAATAGGAATGATTCCTGGTCATTCCCAGTAGATGGTACAGAACGTCTGGTAACCGTCCTCATCATAGCAACTGGGGGCTGAGCTTCAATCAGCCCCCTCCCTTTCATGTGTAAAGAAAAGATTCTGTACTTCCTGGACTGTCATAGCAGTGAGATGCTGGGCTCCTCTCCCCCACACCGCTTAATGTCCTGCCTGGACTATCATAGCAGCTGGAGGCTGCCTCCCCCTCATTTTATCTCACTAACAAGTCACTGTTTCTTATTCCTGCATTCTTTATAACTTCATGACACAAATGGGGGGGACACTTCCACGGTAGCCCAAGAAGGTTGGGGAGGAGGGAAGCAATGGGTGGGGTTGTTGCAGGGGCACGCCCCGTGAATGGCATGCAGCTCATCATTTCTGCGGGGTCTGACACGGAGCAGCTGTGCTCTCTGGTTCTCTGATACACTGGTTCTCTAATACACTTGCCCCATATTCTAGGCAGGACTGACTTTATTTTTAGATACCATGAAGGAGGAATTGACTCGGGGAGTCATTCCCATTTTTCCTTTGCACCCTTGGCTGACCTCAGCCTGGGGCACCCATGATAGCAGCAGACAGTACAGAATGACAGATAACCGTCATCTCATTGCCAATTTACAATGGCAGCAAACGGTACAGAACGACTGATAAAGGTCTCTGCTATCATGCAAAAGCAAATGAATGCTGCTGTGTAACGCTGCAGTATCACCTCTGTCAGCGGCATCCAGTACACATACGGTGACAGTAAAAAAAGCTGAACGGGCTCCATGGTTACCGTGCTATGGCGTCTGCCAGACCAGTCCAGGGAAAAAGGGCGCAAAATGATTGTCTGCCGTTGCTTTCCAGCAGGAAGGAATGAGTGACGACATTTACCCAAAACCACCCGCGACAATGATTTTTGCCCCATCAGGCACTGGGATCTCAACCCAGAATTCCAAGGGGCGAGGGAGACTGTGGGAACTATGGGATAGCTACGGAATAGCTATCCACAGTGCAACGCTCCAGAAATCGATGCTAGCCTCGGACCATGGATGCACACCACCGAATTAATGTGCTTAGTGTGGCCACGTGCACTCGACTTTATACAATCTGTTTTACAAAACCGGTTTATGTAAAATCGGAATAATCCCATAGTGTAGACATACCCTCAGTTTAACGTTGTCCTCACACTAGGAGCAGGAATGCCATTGACTTCTAGAGGCTGAACGAGGTTTTCAGGATATGGGATTAAGTCAGAGATGGGAGTAGAGAAATAAGTTTATTTATTCTTCATGCAGTATAGAAATGTGCACAGCACTTTGCCCAACAGCTTATGCAGGGCCATTCTTAGGTATACACAGCATAGGCCACTGCATAGGGCACCCAAAAATTGGAGGCACCCCTGGGTCTTAGTGTGCACCCTTCCTCCTTTTTGCTATCCCTTCTAATCTGACCCTTCCTGCAGGCTCCCACCACAGCTGGCTGCTGCAGCCTGGTGAGTCTTCCTCTGGAGGGGATCTAGTACTTAACAGTGAAAAAGCCTCCAGCCTGCCAAACCTATTAGCACAACATTGAAACTGTTAAAGAGCCATTCAAGTGGTAATAAAGCCATTTAACAGGCATTTGCTAACCCCCAGGTTAGTTTCTGAATTTACTGACAAAAATAGTTGTGCATTACTGTAGTATTAACTCAGAACATGTTAGTCTACGGGACCTTAGTTTAAAATTTGCTTTAAAAGTATTTCATTAGTGTGTTGCTGAAAATTATAAAATTATATCTCTAAAAAATCCTGATAGATTTTGAGATGCACAATCTGAGTATTCATCTTTAGCTTCATTAAATGCTTGGATCTTCAGACATATCATTTTTTAAATAAATCTTTCAAAAGACCACCCATATCACATGCGAGCCTGGGCTGCCATCAGGCATAGGGGCACCAAATTAATAATACTGCATAGGGCCCCATAAATCCTAAGGATGGTCCTGAACTTAGGGCATGTCTACACTTACCGGGGATCGATGCTGTGGTGATCAATTGACTGCCGATCACTCTCCTGTCGACTCTGGTACTCCACTGGAACAAGAAGCATAAGGTAAGTCAACGGGAGAGTTTCTCCCGTCAACCCAGCATGATGTAGATACTGCAATAAGTTGACCTAAGCTGGGTTGACTCCAGCTATGTTATTCACGCAGTTGGAGTTGCGTAATTTAGGTTGACTTAACCCTGTAGTGTAGACCTGTCTTTGGACAAGGCCCTGCCCCCAGGAATTTCAGTATACAGTTAAGCACAACTAGTGGAAACAGAAAGAGATACAAACAGAAAGCCTGAGGGTGGGGATAGGCAATCAGGAAGTGAAGGAAAGGGAGATGGGTTTCAAGGAGGTCACAGCAGGCAGGCACCACCTACATAATGGTTAATCTGCTATTAAAACTACAGAACCACTGTGCCGGGAACAGCCATGGGACAGGGAAGAGTGCAGTGAGTCTGCATGCAACTTCCCTACCCACTGTGCCCTACATTCCCACTCCTGTTCAGATGGTGGGGGGAGGCACATGGGGGAGCTGATCTCACACCCATTATCTCCTGTGCACTCTCCTGCCTGACTTTGAGGAGGCAGCCCCTGGGACCAAGTGAGTGAAGCTTCTGAGCCAGAGGAGCAGGAAGGACCCTTACCTGCTGATGAGGGTAGGGGGCACAATTTAAAGGCTCCCCCCCCAACAGCTGGAGTCATGCCCCCCCTTCTCAGGCAGCTTCTCCCTTACTCTCAGTTCCCCTATGGGAAAGCAGCTGTTCCTCCACTACCTCTTCCTGTGCTGAGCTGAAGCAGCATCCCCTCCTCACAGCTCCCAGTTATTTGGTGCACCTGCTGTTTCTTTGCCTCTCTGCAGGGGAGGGAGGGAGGGTTTGGCAGGCAAAACCTGCCAGAAAACTGAGGGGGGGGAGACACCCTGCATGCTTCCCCCTCCCCCATGTGTCATCTCTGCAGGGACGGGATGGGATGGATGGGAGCAGGCTGCAGCACCCCTGATTAGCCTGGTGCTCACCTGTGCAGAGTTGTGTGCGCTCCTGCCAGCAGTGCTGGGGGACAGAGCAAACCCTTTCCTGAACAACTGGGGCTTTTAAGGGACATTAGTGCAGCAGGCCCACCCCCATCACAACCACGATAGCATGGGAGGCTGCTCCAATCCCCCAGCTGGGGGACACAGAGGCAAGCTGCTGGCACACACATCCCTCCTTCTCCTTCTCTCCCCCACCCCTCAACCTCAGTCACCTATCCTAGAGATCAGATCAGGAGCCTCTTCCAGCCCAGCCCCACTCCCCATGGCTTCTAATGCAGGGAGACCTCTGTCCTGAGAGAGTGGGGAGCCCAGGCACCCACCCCTGCTGCTCCTACTGGAGTAGTTACCTGATGGAGTGCCTAGTCAAGGTGCAGCTTGGGGCTTTCCTCTCCAGTGATGCATGTCTCTCTCCCTGGCTGGCTGGCTGCCTCTGTAAGGCCATCTGGCTCTTGGTTGGAAGGTCAGGTCACATAGGAGGTAGCAAACATGCCCCCTTCAGTATGTCACCCTGGGCAATTGTCCTGGGCAAAGGCCAGCCCAGAGCGAGGTGCCAGCTCTCCTATGTTCTCATCAACCTCCTAGAAGAGCCCAGGCAATGTGGGCGATAAAGCTGCCTGATTCAAATGCAGAGGGGACAAGAGTAGGGGGGAGATGGGGAGAGTAGCTTGGGACAAGGAGGTTGGGGGATGGGGGAAACTGGCTTGGAGGCTGGTCGGGGATGTGGGGAGCTGGAAATTGAATAAGAGTTGGGATGAAGCGGGAGACTGGGATTGCCTGGGTAAGGATACAAGGCCTTGGAGCTCAGGGAGCTGGAAGCAAGTAGGTGCAGGGGGAGGAAGATTGAGGGATGATCTTACTGGAATCCTGTGTCCAGTTCTGGTGCTTACAATTCAAGGAGGCTGTTGATAAATTGGAGAGATTTCAAAGAGTCATAAGAATGATTAAAGAATTAGAAAATATGTCTTATAGTGACAGACTCAAAGAGCTCAATCTATTTAGCTTAACAAAAGGAAGGCTAACGGGTGGCTTGATTACAATCTATAAGTATCTACATGAAGAACAAATATTTAATAAATGGCCTCTTCAATCTAGCAGAGAAAGGTATAACATGATCCAATGGCAGAACAAATTCAGACTGGAAATAAGGCTTAATTTTTTAACGGTGTGAGAGAGTAATTAACCACTGGAACAGTCTCCCAAGGGTTGTGGTGGATTCTCCATCACTGACAATTTTTAAATCAATATTTAAATCAAGACTGGATGTTTTTCTGAAAGATCTAGGAATTATTTTGGAGGCATTCTGTGGTTTGCCTTGGCTAAGGCTGTTGGCTAATGCAGTTGAATGGTGCCCCAGAAATTGGATTCTGTCCCTGCTTGGTACCGTGGCTCTTAGAAGACCATGAAGTCTTTGATGAGCTCTCAGTACCAGAACATACTGGTGCCTCAAAGTCACTCTTTGGGACCCCTGAGGTCACCAACACAGTCATTCTCTAAGGTGACTGGGATCTATTTAACGAGGTGTTCTCTGGTGGGAGTCGCAGAACTCCTTTTCCTTGGGGCCCTGTTGGTACTTCGGTGCCTTTATCCTGTGAAGAACTCAGTGAGCGGGATACAGGGCACTAAATTCACTTGAAGGCTGGCGTACAAGGGTGTCAGCAGAGCCCAGCTCTGAAACTGGTCTTAGTGCTTGCTCCATCATAAGGAGCCTGGATATTATATATTTTTTCTAGATCTGCTCTTGAGAGAAGTGCTGATCTTGCGCTTGGTTGGTGTATGGGTGTCTCCCAACCAGTGGAATGCCTGTTGCTAACTGGGCTAGACTCTTGGCTGGAAAAGCAGCTCTTAAAGCTTGGGGAACCCAGCATAACCAGTGACAAGTACCTCCAAGGAAAAGCCCCTCAAGGAGGAAAGGGTGTGGGGAGAAAAGATGGGGTAGTCATCAGACAAACTATCAAATAAAAAGGCACATCAAACTAGTAGATTAAACAGCTGACTAATTAGAAAGCTAAACTACACCTAGACTGAAATACATGGCTATGGCTAAGCTGAAAGCAGGCATGCTTGATGTTCCAGCTCAGGCTATAAGGTTGTTGAGAAGAGACTGAGGGTGGTTTGCCAGGCAGCTTTATTTATCTTTGGTATAAGGCACAAGGGTATCTGGATCGTATATATAGGCTGAATGGGCACTGCTTCTGAAAATCTCCAATGAAAGGCCCATGGGACTTATCCACACCTGAAGTGGATCTCCCATAGGGACAATGCTCAAAAAATAAATAATTCTATCTTCAGAGAAGGGTTTGAAGGGTACGCAATAAATAAGACTTTGGGCCATACTTTGAATGAAGAAGGAACAAAATACTAAATAGCTACACAGGAGCACCATCCATCCTCTGCATTGAATGTGGCAGGGATTCTGTGGAAATGATAGTATTGTAATTAAAGATTGCATCATAATGCACATAAAGTTGCTCACACAACCTTAATTCTGGCATTTCCTATGTTTTGAGTGCTTGACTTTGCACCATTTAATAATGCTCTTTTAACTTCTTCTGTGTGTGTGATAATATACAGAATATGCTGTATGTTATGCAGGGCTGGTGCAACCATTTAGGAGACCTAGGCGGTTGCCTAAGGCGCTAGGATTTGGAGGGTGCCATTTTCTTTGGCAGCTACCGCAGCGGCCGGATCTTCGGCTACCCTGGTCGCCGCTGGCATTTAGGCGGAGGGAGCTGGGGCAGGGGAGTGCGGGGAGGGCCGCCTGCAGCAAGTAAGGAGGGGGGGGTGGCACGCAGGGGAACTCCCCACTCCAGCTAACCGCTGCCCCGCCTCCTCCCCAAGCACACCATGCCTGCTTCACTTCTCCCGCTTCCCAGGCTTGCAGCACCTAAGCTGATTGGCACCGCAAGCCTGGGAGGCGGGAGAAGTGAAGCAGGGATGGCGTGCTGGGGAGGAGGTGGGGCAGGGGTGAGCTGCTTCACTTCTTCCGCCTCCCAGGCTTGTGGCACCAATCAGCTGTGGCGCCGCAAGCCTGGGATGCGGGAGAAGTGAAGCAGCGACGCCATGCTCAGGGTGCTCATGCTTGGAGCAGGGGTGAGCTGGGGTGGGGTGGTGCCTCGGGGCGGTGGGTGGAGTGTGGGGAGCTGCTGCAAGAGGGACACCTCAGGGTGGAGGGGGCGAGCTGCTGCGGGGAGGGGCGCCTCAGAGCGAGGGCGCGGGGGGTGCAAGGTGGAAGTTTCACCTAAGGCGCGAAACATCCTTGCACCGGCCCTAATGTTATGGCATCAAAGTTGAAAGTCTTTTTCTTTTACACATACACTATTATATATATTGTTATAATTTGGGAAGTAAGATTTCTCATAACACAAGAACTAGGGGTCACTAAGTGAAATTGATAGGCAGCTGGTTTAAAACAAACAAAAAGAAGTATTTTGTCACACAACACACAGTCAACCTGTGAAACTCTTTGCCAGAGGATGTTGTGAAAGCCAAGACTATAACAGAGTTGAAAAAAGAACTAGATAAATTCATAGAGGATAGGTCCATCAGTGGCTATTAGCTAAGATGAGCAAGGGTGGTGACCCTAGCCTCTGTTTGCCAGAAGCTGTGAATGGGAGACAAGGCATGGATCACTTGATGATTACCTGTTCTGTTCATTCCCTCTGGGGCAGCTGGCATTGGCCACTGTTGGAAGACAAGATACTGGGCTAGATGGACCTTTGATCTGACCCAGTATGGCCATTCGTACATTCTTATTTGCATGAATGGATGGATGGATGCAAACTTGGATATTAGGAGGAGTTGGATATTATTCCATATGTCTTCATTTGGCAGAACCCAGTTTGTTAGAAATGTAAAAGCCCTAAAGCTCTGCACAGGTACAGGGTTCTACTCCTGCAGCTCCAGTTACAGGAATATGGCTTTAGACTGTGAACTTTTTCGAGCAGGACTGTCTTTTATTATGTTTGAGACAAGGTAGGAGAGTTAACATATTTTACTGTCCAACTTCTGTTGGTGGAAGGTAAAAGCTTTAGAGCTTCACAGAACTCTTCTTCAGGTCTGCGAAAGGTAACCAAAGTGTCTGAGCAAAACAGAAGTTGGGATAGATTGTTAAGCATAAGGGGTTCACACATGCTGTAGGAGACTGCTTAAAATGAAGTGGGCAGTTAAGGGTTAGCAGGCAGCGTGGTGTGTTACAAATTGTTGTAGGGAGCCTTAAAACCAGTGTCTCGTTTGAGTCCATGATTTTTAGTTTCTATCATCATTACGAATTTAAATTATCAGGCTCACTTTTTGAAAGTGTTGTGCAGGTTTCCTTTGAGGATGAGGACTGAGAGGTCAGATATGAAGTTGTTTGTTTGTGAAAAGTATTTGTCCATGGGTGACATAGTGTCTTTGTCATTAAGCATTTATCTGTATCATTTGAGAATAATTGTCTGATTTCACCCACACAGTGGATGTGCGACATGATGCACTGGATAAGGTACACCACATGTTGTGATAGGTATGTCTAGAACCCATGAATCTTGAAAGGTATTTATCATCAGAGCAGTGGATATATGTCTGCAGGGGCTAGTGCTGCTTTGAGTTGGTGTGACTTGGTCTGTGAATTCTGATGATGAGCTTGGTGAAGTTGGGGGGTTGCTTGAAGGCCAGAAGAGGGCATTCAAGAAATATTTCTTTCAGATGTGAGTCCCCATCAAATATGGTTTGTAACTGTTTGATGATACCACAGATTCCAGTGTGGGCTGGCAGGGGACAACTAAGGGAATGTTGTTACTGAGATTTCCCCCACTGCTCCCCATATTGAAGCAGGTTCTCATGGGGTGTTCACAGCATGGAATGATCCATCCAATCTACATCTCTGGCAGCACGTCCTTGTTTAGTGAAGGCCTTTTTAAGTGTGTTGTGTACCCCAAACTGCTCTTTGGAACAAATTCTGTGTTATCTGAGTGCCTTGGTGTGTCTGAGGTGATTGCTGGATCTGTGGAGGTTAAGTGTGGTGATCCATGGGTTTGTTGGATGTAGTCATTAATAGGGTTCCATTGTTGATGCTGATGTTGAAGTGTTCTAGAGAGTTTGATGGATGGGTGGTGATTGTAGAAGTTGTGCTGGAAATCTGAGAGTTTAATTTGTCCATCCAGAGGATGAAAATATCAATTCATCATAGTTGGTTGGGTGGTACCTTCTCCCAGAAATTCTTCAAGTTGACCCACGAAAAGGTTGGCTTATGCGGGAGCTATCCTAGTACCCATGACTGTTCCCATGGTTTGGACAAAGTGCACTGTTAAGTGTGAAATTGTTGTGTGTAAGGATGAAATGGATATTTGGTGATTCATTTACGGTGGGTTTCTAAGTGTTGTACAGTATCTTGTAAGTATTTGAGGCATGCAGCGACGCTGTCATGGTGAGGGATGGTGGTGTATAGGGAGGTGATGTCCACACTGGCAAGGATGTAGTGAGTGGTTTGAGGATATACAGCTCCTAACACTATAGGATTCCAGTCAAGGATAGGTTTAAGTGCTACCGTAATAGAGGTATGTTCCTTGCATGATTCATTCTTCAGTGCTGTTTAATCAACAGATTACATGGAATTACTTGTTCCCTCCAACCCAACTACTATATGAAATTTTATAAATCAGATATTTTACATTATACTGGATGAATATAGTTGAACACAATACCATGAGTATTTTTTGATAATCTCTGTCTAGGTTCTTGTATCATGCTCATCAGTGGTTCCTGAGAGTCTGTTCATAAGTCAAATGCTGCATAATTCTATTAGATTACTGTGAACACTTCTGAAAAAAAAATATATAATACAAGCAATGTCAAACAGATAAAGAATTAAATCCCCTTTGTGCTGTACATTGCTTTTGAGTTGATAGTAATTCCTTCACCTCTTCATGCCCCCCAAGAAAAAACAAAATTGCTAAGGATTATTTATTTATTTTTAATTCAGTTAAAACATACAATGTTTCATTGAAACTGTGTAACACTCTTTGCCAACAACTGTAGCTGAATTGTTGACCTCTAACAATACAGTGGGCATATATACACAATATATACAAAGATGTACTGTACAACACCTGTAACAGATACATTAGACTGTAAAAGAAGTTGTTAGTCACTGCATTTGGGAAATTATAACATCCATGATAAACTGTATGAAAAAAATCTGTACCTGATCTATACTTCTTTATGGACCCCAAAGACTCCTCTTTATTGTAACACTTACATTTGTAATAAATAAAATCTTTCATGTTCTTGTGTTCTTACATCTTGAGTGGTAACATACTATTTCAGTTTTTGTAAGCATAGCATTTTTCTGTAAAGAAACTTTCCCTTGACTGTTGTTGCACATATGTGCAACATGAACAACTCGTTGAAATGATGCAATAACCATTAATAATGACAGAGGAATATATACATATACCCAAAGTCCCAAACCTATATTATATACACAATATATTTACATTATATATAGACACATACAGCTTATGTACATAACTATCATAAATATTGAAAAATAGGTTTTAGTTTGAATTGATTAATGTTCTATAAATAACATTACAGTTATGACTGAAATATCATGGAAGACAGCAACGTAAAAACAAGGTGACAATACAGTGGTTTAATACTGAAGCTGCTTATTTCCACTGGTATGTTCTTTACGGACCTCTAAACTGACAGGTTTGCAGCAGATTCATATATTAGAAAACTACCTAGCAAAGTGGTACTCAAGTTTAACAGCTGAAGAGCTACTTAGTCATCAAATGGAGCTTCAGAGAACAACTGACTCACAATGTAACATCCAGACATTGCTGCATTAATTTGCAAGACTCAATAACATGTATTGATACAATGCAATGAGGTGCTATCATGTAACATCTTCCCCTCCTATCTCCCCTGACAGTGACTGAAGGATTTCCCCCTTTCTTCCGGTTGCAGAGAAGGAAAAGATTCATTTTTGCTCCCTTTGATGCTGGAAAGGGGATCTCTTCATCTTCCACACACACTATAAACTCTTGGAGGGAGAGGACATTTTAAATCCTCCTCCAGCTTTCCCTGTGCGTGGGGAAGAGGAAGAAGAGTTGCCATATCACTGATCCCTAGATCAGAAATAAATGAGCCTTTGATCTGAACTCCACATCCTCTTCCTGAGTCCCAGTAAGAGAAGCACTGATCAGTTCAAAGTGCTAACTGAAAGTTGAGTACCACTGGACTAATCAAACAAGCACTATGAGAGAAAACTCTCACTTCTCATTATGTTTTCTACAGATGTGGCGATTGGTAATTTTAGTCAGAAGTATGAATCAAAATATCTGCAATTTTTCATAGATTTTAAAATTATGGAGAAAGACAGGCATCATCTGCCAAATAGTGATTGTTACCTAGAATTGATTCTGGCTTTTGAGACAAAATCTTCAGTGCTGTTTAATCAACTGATTACATGCCATTGTTTGTTCCCTCTGACCCAACTACTAAACTGAATTTTGTATATCAGATTTTAAAAACATTATGCCAAATATAGTTGAACAAAAAAGTACCATGACACACTCTTTTATTATCTCTGTCTAGGTTCTTATACTGCACCCACCAGCGTGGTGTCTAAGAAAGAGCCTGCTGATAAGTCAAATGTGCTCGTATGCAGGTACCATTTCTCTTCAAACTGGGATAGGAATAAATAGTAAACATGCAGTAGAAACAAGACAGCTAATCACAAACATAGCACTTGTTTTGGTAGCTAGTGAGGACTCAAACAAAACATATCTATTTCTGAAGCAAACAAGTATAAGATGACTGTTCAGTTCATGAGGATTTTTGTTTTGTTTAAACTACTATACAGTATCAACTTAATGAGGAATCCCAGTTGCCTATATGAAGAGAACTTGTATTGAGCACCAAATACTGGTGCAGTTTGTGTATTAGGCTTTTAACATGGACAAAATCGGAACAAAAATAATCAAGTAATTTAAAATCCAACAGTGGATGAGAAATTGACAAATACTGTGCAGTTTGTAAAAACTGTACAATAAACAAACTATAGCAGGACCTTTTTTTTTATGGTGCAGCAAGATCAAGAAAGACTGGCCAAAAAACCCTAACATAATTGACAGTGGGCCATATGCTATCATGAAGCAGAACCCCCCCATTAATCTCAAGAGAGAGAGAGTTTTGTATATCACTGGCATGATATGACCCAGTGTGATCTGGTAGATAGCTGCAACTGAATCAGAACAACCAACCACTCTGTTTTACCCAATTGCACTAATGAGAACCTCAAGAGGAGAACTCTCAAGATCTTTATGAGCTCTTCACTGTATAAAAGTTTATTTTAAACATCACCCATTCTGATGACCTGAAACTGTTAAAAAGCATTAAAACTTGAGTCAGATTGCCATTTTTTAAAACTATGATATTTCTAGTTGATTACGTACAATGACTTGTGATATATCAACAATGACTTCTTTGATTAAATTTTGGAGTATCTTAGTTTCACTGAAAAAACAAACAAACCCTGTTTCTATTTAGTTACGGAGTTTTGACCTACTCAAATTGGTTAAAAGTCAGTATAATTATGCCTCCATAGAAGGGAAAATTGTATTAAATTTAGAACACAGATTAAATGTTTGTACAGGTTCTGTGTCACTGGGATACATTTTGACTTTAAGAAAACAATTTAAATTAAAAAAAAATCATGCTTTTGAGGTCCATAAGAATGTTTGGTACATAAAATAGTGTTTTTTCCCCTCTCTCTCTCATTAGATATATCAACACTTTGCTGTAAATTAAGAGTTATTTTTCACATCAAATGGTTCCATTAGGCACATTCAAGTAAAATAATAAAATACCCAAGTAACAATGACGAAAGCCAAACATGGCTTGATAAAATTCTACAGAGAGTTGTGTCCATTCTCTGGAATGGAATAAAATTGTCACTTCCCTCAGCCAGAGACTCAGGTGGTTTGATGTTAATATCCACTTCCATCATGCAGAATAGTTTCTTTTCAAGAGTTCACTTATTCTACAGTCAGAAGAACCAGCATCAAAGAATCTGCATTTTAAAGGAAGCAAAATTGCAAACCTAGGTACATTTTCTTTCTCAGTAGATATTTCAGTGAATGCTGGAGTATTCGAGATTAAATCATGCCAGTTAATGTCCGCCGGATGCATAATTATGGATCCAATCCATAATAATCAAGATCATACTTCCAATCATCACAAACAGGCCACTCACCAGGAAGAGTATAGCCTGGAAAGAGAAAATATAAAATTCACTTCAGACATTTTATTTTCTTCTTCAGCTACAAAATGTATACCTGACATAAACAGGTAAGTGCCTGTCCTGAGTGACTAATCTTAAATAAGTCAAAGAACACTATAAGGAATGACTAATAAAAAAGAAGAACAAAGATTATAGTAAATGAGAATGAGATAACCTTTGATTTTCACATGCTCTGGTGCCTTTTTAAAATGGATTAATAAATTTATTTTTAATATAGCAGGCTACAAACTCAGCTGGTGTAAACTGGCATAGCTCTATTGATTTAAATGGAGCTATGCCTGGCTTCGCAAGCTAGGAATCTGAACCTGAATGTCTAAGATCAGAAGCAGCAACACTGAGCAAAGGGCCCAAGTGATCAGGAGGAGGTCAGCTCTGAGAGTAACCGAGAGAAGTAGGTTTTAAAGAAATATTTGAGAGAGGCCAGTGAGGCTGTATAATATTATACAGCAGTTTCAGTACTGAATAGATATTTTGTTGAATACAGTCCACTAAATATTTATCAGGCACTTTCCCTCTATTTCTATTATTTGTTATAAAATAGACAAAATGTGCTCCATTTCTATTCACACTACTTTAGTGTCAAGTAATGGTGCAATAGCTGTATATAATTAAAATAAAATTATTTCCACCACTATTTAATTTCCACTAACAATTTACTATTTCAGGATGAAATCCTGGTTGTCACCTCTGGAGTTGGCAGGGACAACTGGAGAGGTCACATGGGGAAGTATGCAGAAATAACTTCCTGGTGGCTCTCTCTCCAGTTACAATTGCCTATGAAACTACTGCTTGTTAGAATAATAGACACTACTAGTTACTGCTAGTTCATCAATGAAGAAGATCACAGACATTCTGAAATCCTTAGATTATAAAGGAATAAACTAAAACCCTTGCTCTGAGCCAGTCAGTGATGAAAGCATGTTAATGAAAATACTCTTCTACACATACCCCAATCTTCTGCACTGATTTCAGAGGTTCTTTCTTCACTAGTTTGATATAGAAAGCAGAAGGAAGTATAAAGATCAGCATGGCAGCAGCAGAGGCACCTATATTAATAATAATAAAAGTTTTTTGAAATAAGTACAGTGTTTCATTAGACTTTTGAAGACATTGTTCTGATTTTGAAAAACAAACAAAACCCTGAATGAATATACAAAAACTTACCAATGAATCCAAATATATCTCGAATGGAAGGGACAAAGATTACGAGAACATTGGTAAATGCCAAAACAAAAACTGTAATTAAACTGTGACGTAACCAACTGAACTCCTTCTCTGCACAGAACAGCTGTGTAATTGAAGTGCGGATCTGCAAAAAATAATGAGGACATTAGTATTAATCACAAAAGTCCTTAAAGAGACACTGTCAACTTAATACCGTTATAGTAATCCCAGTTGTTTTTGTAAGACATTAGAGAGAAAAAGGTTTCTCTGTTTTGCACTTGACTTTATCCATTTGACAGCTCTTTATGAAAAACAGGTTTTCCAGTTTTTATATATAGGTGTTTATAAACAGGGGAGAGAGAAAAAAACCTAGCTAAAAACCATTTAAAACAAAGAAATTGGTAAAGGGACTAAGGAACAGGTGTAGTACCCAACACTACTTTTATCTGATTTTTTTTAAAATGACTTGAATATAGAAAAATGATATAGGGTAAAATATTTATTATAAATTAATAAAAATAAAAGGTTTTGACCCCTCTATGTAAAAATGTTTTACTTTCTAAATTGATGCCTATCATCTATTTCAATTATTCCGATTCAGTTAAATGAGTAAAAAGCACACATGCAGACTTGTTATATAGAACAATTTTTTTAAGTTAAAAAATTACTAGAAATTAGCAAACTGTACTTGCCCAATTAATTTAATATTACTATTAGTCCACAGCCAGAGAGGAAGAAAAGGTACCCAATTACTGGCTAAGATGGACACACAGAATAAAAAAGGATTACTTACTGGGAAGATAACTACAGGTACAGTAAGGGTTACAGCCATAAGTACAGCCAGACGCACAATAAGAATAATAACATCAGCACCCAGGACAGCAGAGTAAGTATGAAGCAATTCTGCTTCAACATTTCCTATAAAGAAAATGGCATTTTAATTGAACTATAATAGCACACTCTTCACAAGACTGCAGCAAGACATAACAGAATGGTAATATCCCTGTATACTTAAGAAATAAAACAGAACAGTCCCTCCACAAATTTACAATGAATTAAAAACTCAATTGTCCTGTGTGTTTGTGGAAGAGAGACAGACACACATAGGGCCTAGCACCACTCATTTTATTTGCACATGTACTTCAGCTGGGCCAAATTCTGCTTTCTGCTACTCACTGACTTTGCATGACAAAGGCATATAGGTTTTCACCTTATTATTAGACTATGGCAACATCATAGCAAATTCTTAGAGCCAAATTCTATTCTCAGTTATACAAATGTAGACTCCTTAAAGACAATGAAGCTACAGAACAGAACTTAGAAAAGTTCTGCACAGTAGTAGAAAAGGAAAAAATACAATCATGTGCAGTTATGAGAGGTCTGTGAAGAGTATTACAGGGGCCAGTGAGAAAAAACAAGCTCATTTCCCTTCTTAGACATATTAAGGCTCAGAATCATAATGAACTCACTTCTATATTTGTCCTTACATAGTAACTTCAATGTTGGACTCAAAGTACTTTACAAATATAAATGAATTGTATAAGCTTTACAATCCCTGGAAGTAGTAAATCCATTTTACTGAGGGACAAACTTAGGCACAGACAGGTCAAGGATAACACCAAGTCTGTGTCAAACAGCACTAAAATAGCCTGACTTCCAGTCCTGAACTTTAGCCATAAGACCACTGGTCCCCTTTGTATGTGAATGTATAAAAATAATTAATTAGTTGATGCTAATTTGCTCTACATTTTAAAAGCCACAAGATTTATTTTGAATTTCTGGAGACATGCTTCATTTAAAAGAAAATAGAAGAGGCAATAACTACCATAAAATGTCAGGTATCCAAAGAGAGCAGCCAGTAGGTACATTATAAACATGGCAAAAAATGAAACATTGGACACATTCATCATTCTTCTACGGGTTCGGCTATTAAAGAAACAAAACAGAAATAAGGGTTTAGTGACAATATATTGCTTGTTTCTTTTTGAATAGTAAAGTTATATACAATCTATACATTTACCCTTTCAGTTCTTCATAAATAGGAAGAATAGCAGGATGGCAGACAAAAGAGAATGTTAGGATTGGTACGGCATAGACAGTCTGAAAAACATAAAACATGCTTTACAAAACTTCTTGATAGATGTAGCAAATTTATCTTTGTTGCACAGAATTCATCAGTAGGTTTCTACTTTATATTTTTACTTTCCATTGAAAGTATAATTGGTCTCAATTTTCCATTAAAAAAGTCAACTATTCTGTAAGGTTATTACAACTCTCTCTCTCTTTTTTGTTCTTAACGGCCCCAATACTGAGAATCCTCAAGCCCCACTTAAGCCCATGGTAGTTGAATACACTCTGCATCTCCTAAGAGGTGCTCAGCTCCTTGCTGGATTGAATCTTTAGGCTTGATCTTGAAAATCTTTACTCATATGAGTATTCCTCTCATGAAATTTTCCATCACTAGGGGTATATGTGTGAGTAAAGGTTTGCAGGATTTGGCCTTTAGGGGCTGATCCAAAGCCCACTGAAGTCAATGGAGACTTTTCAATCATTACAGTTACACCAGTGCAAAATCCATTTACTGGTGAGAGGTTTGCACCAGTGCAACTTAATCTGGTAAATTATTTGTTTTCCAGAATACAGATGGGATTACTCACATGTTTAAAGTTAAACATGTGCTTAAGTGCTTTGCCTTACCATGAGGAGTGCTGACTGCCTCCCAGGAGAGGCTGGAAACCCTCATCTCATCTTGAGCTCAATAAAAGTTAAGGAAGCCCCACTTTGCAGGAGGTGCACAATGCCTTTCAGGATTGTGACATAATTAATGGCCTCCAAAATATTAGGTTTGGCAATTATGTAAGCAAAAATGACCACATTTCTATGTAATGTTTGTTCTCCCTCTTTATTTTTAATAGTGAGAATGCCATTTGTATATGCTACCTTACCTGTGAGTTGAAGACAAAATATTTTGGCCTGCACATGTCATCATCACTAGTCATGTTTTGTGCTGTTCCATGCAAAGGTGCAGCAGTTGCCAGGTGTGCCAATGTGCCATTCAGAGTTGTGTTCATCATGTCATACTCCAATCCCAAAGGACAAGGGATTTGGAACTTCTTGCAAATTACCTAAAAATACCACCATACCACATGGTCATACTGTATCAGTTAAAAATAACAAAGCTCTTTGAAATCATATGAAATCTCACTTGAAATGCACTATTACAAGCACTGTAAATCTACAGAGAAATTATACTTACAACAATAAGGAAGAAGACCATACACATTAAGGAAAGGCCACTTGTATATCCTAAATATCCTGTCATCAAGAAAGAGAAACAACAACATTTTAATTACAGCCTTGCTATTTTCCCCACTTATTTGCTAAACATTACAAAATGTTGTAATTTACAAGTGTCTCATCGCTTGTTTTCACGCAGTGTTAGCTCAAGCGATAGAACTTGAGTTCTGCCCCTCCTTCCACACCCGAAGATTTCTAGCTCAAATTACATGGTTTTAAAAACTTTAAATTTAAACTTGAGCAAGCTGGCCTATTAAGAGGCAGCTGCTGTCACTGGAGTTAGTAATACAGTTGGAGGATGCAGCAGTTCATCAGCAATTGCTAATCCAGTGACTGTGCTGCTAATCAAACTCACACAGTTGTTGTTTCACTCTGTGGTCACTATTAGGCTGTTCCTACACTACACTGGCACAGCTGTGCTGCTGTAGTGCCATAGTGTAGACTAGTGGTTTGCAAACTTTTGTACTAGTGACCCCTTTCACACAGCAAGCCTCTTAGTGCAACCCTGCTTATAAATTAAAAAAAAACCAAAACGTTTTTTAATATATTTAACACCATTATAAATGCTGGAGGCAAAGCGGGTTTGGGGTGGAGGCTGACAGCTCACAACCCCCATGTAATAACCTGGCAACCCCCCAAGGGGTTTGTCCATTGATGTAATTAATCCATCTCTCCAGGAGGTGGTAAAATTAGGTCAATGGAAGAATTCTTCTCTCAACCTAGCTGCATCTACATTAGGGTTAGGTTGACCTAACTATGGTGCTCAAGGTGCAAAATTTTTCACAGCCCTGAGCAACATGGCTAGGTCAATCTAATTTTTACACGTAGACTAGGCCTCACTCAAGTAAGTTGAGTAATTCAAGTATGCTAACTGGTACAGTGAAAACAAGCTCTCAGTCATCATGACTCTATAGGGGTATGATTTCTGAAGTACATGAATGTGCTTTGCAGTAATTGGTCTGTGTATACCCTGCTGGTGTGCACCAGAAGGATGCATATGGCCCAATCAATGCAGAGCACATTAGTACTCACTAAAAAAAACACCTTATAAAGCACATTAGCCCACTGTGTAGACAAGCCCTGGGGATCTCCTATAGATTTATTCACCCAAAGAATCACAAAATCAAAAACAACCCACCACTTTCCATTTTCTTAAAAAACCACCTATATAGATCACTGACGTGCAGCCACTTCTGCTAAGAAACTAGGCAGCAATACAACAGTTTAGGACCCCAAACAACAACAAAAATTATTATTTCCAATTTAAATTGCAGGGAAAATTTAGTTACCCAAAATGAAATTTGGTCAGGACACAAGGGCTAACATCCCCACTCTTGAAAGAGTACCATGTGGTAACTGATGACCACAAGTAGTCAGAAGCTTCACTTAATAGATCTAATCTTGTTTCCAATGAAGTGAAATGGGAATTTTGATATGGTCTTCAGTGGGAGCAGAAATTGGTCCTCTATTTTATCTGAAAAATGCCACTTTCAGTTCATAGTCCTCTACAACATAGGGTGGGTTATCGAGTCAAGCACCATGTGGGGTATTCACTCTGTATTGGTTCAGAGAAAGTATTCCACCAACTGAATCATGAGCATCATTTTGCAAAGCATCTATGCTTTCCTCAAATGTGCATAGCACATACGTTGACCAGGTCAAATCTGCATAAACAGAGATCTGACAAGATCACAGTCAAAGACAGTGGAACTGCAGGCTTCCCATCCTGTCCTCACCCACTCTCTTTTCCTCTTATACCCTACAAACACTCTGTAGCCCTCATTTATTTCTTAAAGAGAGAGGTCCTGTTCTTCTCCTCAGGGACTGAGAGCATTTGCACAGTTCTCCCAGCATTCACCTGGCAAGAGATCAGTAATGTGGAGGTAGCTCCCATATTTGGGCCTTCCACATGTTAACAACCAATCAAACTTATGTTTCCACATTTACTTTAAATGAATAGTTGCTTACCTAAATTTTTCAGCAGTGACAAAGGAAGAATGAACACTATAGACACCAGCACAACCAAACAGTCACCATTAAGATACCATTCTCTGTAAGAAAAAAAAAAAAGAAGAGAATTTTATATAAGTATCAAAGCATTTTTACAACAATGGTGCTTACAGCTTAATCCTTACAAAAAAATAGTGTGTTATAGAAACAAATATAAGTAAAAGATAAAATATCCAGTAACAATACATTACCAGAGAATAAAACTATGTCGTGATAATTTCACAAAAAAAAAAAAAAATGTATAAAAGGGGATATTGAAGATACATCTTGAAATAGCAGTATTTCAAATATATTTTTTAAACCTAATAAATGGGAGAAATAGGTTTAGATGCTCAAAATTCGAAAATTCAGATATACTATTTGAACTTTACTCTTCAGAATACTATCCAAGTCAGGAAGGATCACACCACAAGGGGGCAGGGGGACGGAAAAGAACTACACCTCCCAGAACTATATTGAGGCGATTCTGCCATCACCTTCCCTCCTACAATGTCCCATTCCCTCAGTGTCTTCTGCCAGGATAGGTGTATACATGGTTGGGGGGGAAGAGACAGGAGATAGACAGTGGGTTGGTCAGGTGAATAACAAGGCTGGTGGAAATAAAAATGCATATTGCTCAAATTCACAAAAGGTACTTATGTCCCTGAATTCTAATGGGAGGTAGCTGCCTAAGTGAATCTGGGCCTTTGTCTCTTTGTTGCTCCCCAGCCCCCAACCCTGAGGCTGCATTATCTTTCTCACTATGCCCCATCTGGGATGGAGATCATCCTTTAAGAGAGGCTTTGAAGAGCCAGGGGAAATCTCTGGTAATGTGACTCTACTATGCTGCCAGGGAGCTAGGGGAAAAGCCAGAGAGAGAGTGCCAAGAACATGGCCTCTGCATGGCTGGCCCTGGCCTTCTGCCTCTCACCTGGGACACAGGGAAGATTTCATTCGGTTCCATAGGGGCAAATGTGGCCCATCGCAATTGAAAAAATATGGAAGAATATCACCACAAGGGAAATTTAATAGACATTTTCTTCCCTGAACCCCCTCCTGTGTTTCCTTTTTCTTTCAATAGGCAAAAGTAATCAGTCATTTGTCAGGTGTATTGGGAGCATCTTCCTCTGAAACACTGGGGGGACAAATTCAGTTCTCAGTGTAAAGTAGATGTAACTTCAGTGCAAAGAAGTAACAGGGCAAAACTGGTCATGGGTATTCAACTGTGGGAATAATAGTGTAGCCTTTATCCCACTGTTAATACTGGAAATAGTACTAGCTGATCCATAACAGGAGATATTTTTAAACCAGATGTAATCTTTGGATGAGCAAAGAAGCTTTGTTGAGCAAATAATCCATCTTAAAAGCCTTTACTGGTTTGAACATTAAGGGCTAAATTCTGAAAACTGGTGTAAATCTGGATTAATTTTAACGGAGTTACTCTGGATTCATACCAATGCAAATGAGAGAAGAATTTGGACCATTTCTTTAGCTACTTTATTTGGAATTAAAAAAAAAAACCCAAAACATACTATAAATTCTCAAAATTAGTGTGATATAGACATCTGTAAGATAAAAGTTAATGTACTGCCACTTGTCTTTTTTTAAAACAAGAAAAAAGTTTTGTTGAGTAAAAAAACAGACAAAACAAAAAACACTGATATCAAAGGCCTTCAGCACTTCTCATCAGAATGCATCTTATTGCTGGTGATGCCCACGTGAAGGAAATCATGATGTGCAAAGTTAAGAAGTTATGGAATTTCTGTGTGGATTAATGGATTATGTAGATGCACAGTTTGGATGTAGGCAGCATATCTTAAATCACTACATGCACTGTAATCAATGACCTGGTGTTTTTAAATTGCCACAGACTTAACTGAATATTTGTCCTTAAGCAAATATTAACTAGAATCACTGTAGAAATGCAGCTTACTATAAACGTAAGAATACTTCCCACAATGTTAATGTTTGAAAACTCTCTTATCTGTCTAAGCTTCCTGAAATACATTAGAGATAACAGCTATGACCCTATTAAAAACTTTCATTTCATTATTGAGCAATATTTTGACCAGCACAGCCATTAGCACTTACCAGATATTCTTTCCATAACTATTTTCTATATATGATTGAATACTTATATTTTGCTAACATCTTTACCAGCAGAGGCTAAATCCATGTCAAATAGACCACCCAAGGGGTAGGAAAAAACCACTTACTGGAGCTTAACAGAGCCCTATCTCTGATTAAGGAGCTAGAATAAGATGTACCAAAGGAGGTCTTCATATAGAATGTATACGTTGTCCATTTCTGTTTCTACTAATAGTTTCTCTGATGAGGAGGAGTTCTATCACCTACCCTGTGTTCTCTTCGATGTTCATAAATGACTTGATGACCAATGGCAACTCATATTTCACTATGTAGAGGTAGCTTGACATAGCTGTAGGTGAACAACATTATAAATCATTAAAAATATAGATGGAACATGACATAAAAACTTATTTCATAACTTTACTTGACAAAATTAATAAAAAGATATGTGAAAAAAAGTCCGAGAATGGAGAGGGAGTATTTACTATTTGACATTACAATCTACAGTACATATTTTTAAAACCCTCACCTCCAATGTTCTGCATTGTAATTGATCCAGAAGCTGCAATTTTTCCAGCCAAACCAAATGCCTTCATTCCTAGCTGTTCATATAATAGAGATCCTACAAACATACAAAATAAATCAATTGAAAAGCTGTATTTTACAAAGGAAAAAGATAATATGAAGTTAGTAATAACTATTTGTACAATAATAAGAATTTACCATACCTCCTTCATTGGCAGTCTTTAGGAGAAGATGAACTGAATATAAAGAGAATATTGACACTACCACCAAGAGAATCCTGCGGGGGGGGGAAAAGCCAAAAAAATTTTAGACAACCTTACATTTATTTAGTTTAGCCATATTAAGTGAGCTATTTGAATAGGAAGGATTTAAGATAGAACATAAGAACCAATATCAAAATACAGTGAAATGAAACAATAATTAAGAAAAAAACGTTTAAGTTCCAATGCTAGCTGAGAAGGTATGAATCAATCAGTGCTTGTTTATGAAAGGACATCATACTTAAATCCACATTGGAAGGTACACCTACCTATTTTCATTATTTTGTCAACAGGCCTAATTCTCATTTATACTAGATACTGGTGAAGTAGGATTAGATACTTACATCGACTTTACATCACTCTAATAGTGTAAAGGGGCCTTAGAGAGGTGCAAGTATAAATGAGAATCAGACCCAATATATTTTTGATTGATCCGACAAATTATTTTAACAAAAATATTTTAAAAAGGACACCATTATTTTGTATCTCTGTAACAGCTGTTTTTCTATTCTTACTTTTCCCCCTCATATTCTTAGGTAATTAGATCACAGCTAGTTCATCTCTGAAATACTAGACTTGTGACTGATGTAATTTGTGACTAGGTGAGAAAATCTGCTGAAGTCTGAAACAAATCACCTTATAGCTGTATGTGATGTTTTGGTGGAAAGCAAGATACAAAAAACAGTTAATTGACTGGTAAAGTATGGATGGACAATTAGAAAATGGTAAGAGCTCGTGACTCAGTACGGTTTGTTTTAAAATTCATATACATGGAAATGATCTGAATGCAGGTCAGTTTTCTTTGCTTAACATTTATGTTGTTTCACCTGTGCTTAAACAGAGACTGTTAATGGCTCCCAGAAGTTGTCTAATTTTCTTATAGTTTCTATTAGAACTACATATGCTTTATTAGCAGCAAAGAGTCCTATGACACCTTAAAGACTAACAGATGTCTTGGAGCATGAGCTTTCGTGGGTGAATACCCACTTCGTCGGATGCATGTACGTCTGTTAGTCTATAAAGGTACCACAGGACTCTATGCTGCTTTTACAGATCCAGACTAACACGGCTACCCCTCTGATATATGCTTTATTGACATGCTTCTTTGTAACCTCTAAAAATTCTCAATGAATCACAACGAATACACCCTTCAGCAGCTGCACTGTTCTTTGCAGCTAAAAAACACCGTCACAAAACTGTAATAAATCAAAAAAAACACACCGCTTCCTACACCAATACAAGCATTCTGCTTTAAAAGAATAGTTCCCAGAGAGACTATAGTTGCTATCAGGCATATTGTTGACAAGTAATACAAGAATCTCCACCCAGCTCCATCAGTGTACTGCAGAATACACTGCAAATCATATACAAATAAATTTTCATGATTGTGAAAGGTAATGATTAAGTGATGCACTGGTAACTGGACTTCTTATTTGTTCACCGGTCATAAGCAGTACTGGAAAGAGCGTACAGATTATAATGTTTGGTACTACAAAAAACATAGATAATAGATATATTTTTCAACACTACCTCAGACTTAGAATGGCCACTTTATCAGAGTAACAAGGTAGTTTAGTCCAGTGTTTCTCAAATGCTCCCACCAGTAGATTTTCTTGAAGCCACAGCCTCCTGGGTAGTGATTAGGGGAGTGGGGAGTGGCTAGGTGACAAAGCAGGCCCCCCCCGCTGGGGTTTGGCCCTGCCCCCCTCTGGAGCTGCAAATGCCAGAGAAGCAGGCAGCCAGTTAAGTTCCCCACTTTCCCAAGGGTGACGGGACTCGGACTTCCAGCTTCAGCCTGGGGTGGCAAACTGCAGGCTCCAGCTGCATGACATCAGGTTCCGTCCCCCGCCTGCAGCAGGGCTTCAGGCTCTGGCCCTGGCTCTGGGCTCACCACCCGTCCACTGCTCCTGGCCCCTACTGTGTCCTCCAGCTCTGATCCCCAGCTGCAGGGCTTTGGACCCCTCCCATCCCCCACCATCACCCCCTGTTCCCTACTACCTCCCCATCCAGGGCTTAACTGGTCCCCCAGCTTGCCAGTAAGTCTGCTGTGAAAAGTGGTATTTGTATGTTTGTTTGTTTGTTTATATCACTTTTCACTGCCTCCCAACTAGCTATAAAGTGTGCTGATGTGAAAAGTGATATTAGCTAATATCACTTTTCACAGAAGCAGACTTACTAGTTAGCAATTCAAAACAAAGCAACCAAAAGGCAAAAACAAACAAAACACCTTCATCATCTTTCAGTCCAGTAAAGAAGAGAGACAAATGTATATTATTGAGTCTGCTCAAAACAGAACAGCCCAAACCCTACATATATAAATTACTATGATTTGGACATGTAGATGTGCATATTTATTTGTTTTTCCTAAAGTTAATTAGGAAATTTAGGAAGAATTGTCAGAGTGGCCACTAGCAAGAATTGGTGGCCACGCTCTGAGGCCACCAAAAAAATTACTGTGAGAACTCCTAGTGTAGTCCGTGCGCTCATTTAGTTCCTGGCTTCTATGCGGAAACTGCCAAGCACACACACTGAGAACACTTCTCCAGTACATACCACCAGCTCAGTTCATATAATCCACCTAATAATTATTATGTTAAAAATTTAAAGTCACTATCAGCCTGGGCCAGATGTGAACCAAACAGCTAGACATTAAACGCTTTTTATACTGTTATTAATCCTGTGAGCCATGCACTCTCAGTAACGTCTTAGCTACTGCAACCTGTGCTCTTCTGCATCTAGACTAATAATCATACTTAATTTTGTGATGTTATGTGAACTAGTGTAGCCTTATTTCAGTAGCAATATATCTGAATACACTCTAGAGATAAAAAAAATAAAATAATGAATTAAACCACTATGGCACCTATGATTGCTAAATTGCTAGCTACAAGTGTTTTTTTTTTTAAATGAACTGATTATAGCATAATGTGCTGAATTAGTCAAATAACTGACTTTAAACTTGCTTCTTCCTACCTATTTTACTTTTTTGTCTACACTAACTCCTAAGAGATGTCACCAGCATAAGACATGGTAGGCTATCATAATTACTACAGAACCTCTTTAGAGCATGGAATTGGCATATAAAAGGGGCAGGTAAATGCCTCTTTGCTATTTTTACTATATGGCACAGCTTTGTTAATTAAAAAATATTAGTAGTAAGTATAAATAAAAGGGTATATAAAAGTTCTTAGCAAGGAAAAAAAAGAAAAAAAATCATGCCATGCACTAAACCTCCAATAATAGAGATTCCACAACCTCCTTAGGTAATTTGTTCCACTTCTTGACTACCTTGCAATTAGGAAGCTTTTCCTAATGCCTAACCTAAATCTCCCTTGTTGCAATTTAAGCCCATTACTTCTTGTCCTGTCCTCAGTGGATAAGGAGAACAATTTATCAATCGTCTCTTTAAAACAGTTTTTTTACGTACTTGGAAACTTATGTTCCCCCTCAGCCTTCTCTTCTCCAGACTAAACAAGCCCAATTCTTTCAGTCTTTCCCTAGTAGGTCACGTTTTCTAGACCTTTAATCATTTTTGTTGCTCTTCTCTGGACTTCATTCAATTTGTCCACATCTTTCCTGAAATGTGATGCTCAGAACTGGACACAATACTTCAGTTGAGGCTAATCAGTGTGGAGTACAGCAGAAGAATTACTTCTCATGCTAATACATCGCAGAATGATGTTTGCTTTTTTTGCAACGGTGTTATACTATTCACTCATATTTAGCTTGTGATCCACTATGACCCCCAAATCCCTTTCTGCACTATCCTTCCTAGGTAGTCATTTCCCATTTTGAATGTGTGGAACTGATTGAAAGTACTCCACTTAGGAAGGAACAATTTGTCCTTGTTGAGTTTCACTCTATTTATTTCTGCTCATTTCTCCAGTTTGTCAAGATCATTTTGACTTCTAAGCCTATCCTCCAAAGCACTTGCAAACCCTTCCAGCTTGGTATTGTCCACACAATTTGTAAATGTACTCTCCATTTCATTTATCCAAATTATCCATGAAGATATTGACTAGAACTGGATTCAGGACATATCCATGTGGGACTCCACTCTACATGCCCTTCCAGCCTGACCTGTGAACCACTGATAACTCCCTGAATACCATTTTCAAACCAGTTGTGCACCCGCCTTGCAATAGGTTCATCTAGCCCAGTGGTTCTCAAACTTATTTGATTCTCTCCCACTCCTGCTTATATCTGTAGTCATTTACACCCCTCCTCCTCCCCCACTCCACAAGCACATATACTGCCACTCAGTTCTGAAAGCAGAGTGGAGCGTAGCAGCTGCTGGCCAAGCACCCAGCTCTGAAGGCAGTGCTGCCGCCAGCAGCAATGCAGAAGTTAGAGTAGAAAGGTATGACACTGCCACTCTTACTTCTCCATTGCTGCTGACAACGGCACTGCCTTCAGAGCTGTGCACTTGGCCAGTAGCCACCGCTCTCTGGTTGCCCAGCTTGGAAGGCAGAGTGGAGAGTGGCGGCTGCTGGCCGGATGCCCAGCTCTGAAGGCAGCGCCGCCGTCAATCAAGGTAAGGCACACCCAGCCAGCAGCTGCTACTCTTTTAAAGCTTCTCCCTTCCCGCCCCCTGAATACATTCCATGCCCCCTAGACTATATTTCTCTAGTTTGCTTCTGAGAAGGTCATGTGAGACCATATGAAAACCTAGTTAAAGTTGAGCTACATCACATTTACTACTTGTGCCTACCCACAAGGCTTGTAACTGTTTCAAAGACCTGAAGAAGAACTCTATATGGCTCAAAAGCTTGTCTCTCTCACCAACAGAAAGTGGTCCAATAAAAGATATTACCTCACCTACCTCTCCAATATCCTGGAACCAACAGAGCTACAATTACACTGGATACCGCTAATATTGTCTATTAACAGATACATGGCAGAAGAGCCTTTTTTAATTAACCAAAACATACTTACACAAAAAGAATAATTCCAGTGTTTGCCATGGCATAAGAAAGTCCAAGGATGCCACTACCCATAATAACATTGCTCAGATTAAACGCTGACATTCCAAAGGAAGTAGTACCTGGATGCTGTGTAAGGGAAGGAAAAGCTAATAATTAATAGAGAACCGGTGATTTATTCGTGCTTTAGATTTGAATTGAAATGAACATTTTCCACTTTTCAGGGTTAAATGTTTGAAAGTAAAGCAATTGTTTAGTGTGCTAATTTTAAAACTGTTAGGCATACTTACATATTCAATGTCATACTTCTTCTTTCCAAGATTGGATTCAAGCAGGAAATTTTGATTTTCTGGATCCCTGTCTACACAAGGTCTGTAAGAAAAAAATAAATAAAATGCATATTTAATTGTTATAATGAACCAGTTATATGTTAACTGCCTTTAAGAAGTTAGTTGTTCCTGTTTTTTATTGTTTCAAAGGGAATTAGAAAACCAGCAAATCATCCAACAAAAACTAACTACATAATCTGTCATCTGCAAAATGACTATACAAAATTTTGTATATTCAACTTCCTATATTTCTAATAGATAAAAACATTAAACACATTAATATATTGCAAGGCATTTTAAAAGAGTACTTTATTATACATAATGTACTTCACACCTTTAGAGTACTGTAGAAATATTAACAAATAGAAACAAAACTAAGAGCAATGCAAAATCCTTCTGACCTCATGGGTGTTTTGGTTGGATATGTATAATTGAAGTCATTGCTGTTGGAGCTATAGCTACTGCTGTCTTCATCTGGAGAGATGTTAAACTTGCTCACATCTGCTCTGTCCATGATGGGAATTTAATTAGCTTTTCCCAGTATCAGATGAAGTGGGGAATATTTGGCCTGATGACTGCTCCTCGGTGGCAGTCTCCACTGAGCTCGCTCTTTTGTCCTTGGACGGTGGATTTGCCTTGCCTGTGAAGGTAAAAAGGAAACGTCAATACTGCAGTGGTCTATCAAGCCGGTCACGTGAAGAGCGGCTGCTTGCTGCTGCTCTGGGGCTGATTCATCGCCAGCCAGGCGAGTGGAAAAGTACCAGCCGAGGAGGGGCGGAGAGGAAAAGTACAAGATACTGACTACAGTGGAGAACAAAGATAAATCTTCAACTACAACACCCAAGCACACGCCAAAGATGTGACCTGCATAGGAAAGGGTCTGTGTATGTACGTTGGGCTTTCTGAGACATGTTCTTTCATGCATACACAAAAGCAAAAGACTGAAATCAAGATCACACGCTTCAGCTGCTAGGAAGACAGTTATATCTGATGATCAAATCCACCCAATTTACATAACTTACATGGAGACCAATCATATTGCAATGAAAAAACTATAATATTCACATTAAGATTTATAACGGAGAAGTACCCACAGTATACTACAATGAAAAATATTTGTTATATTAATAAAATATCCTTACACATAGATGTATTTGATCACACACACACACGTGTACTATGTGTGTGAAAGAGAAATACCTCCAGTCCACCCTTCCTGTGCCAGAAAAGAAAACTGATGCAACATCCATGTGCGATTGTCATATTCACTCTTGATTAACCTTCCTCTCAAACATTTCCATACTGCTCCCTGCTTTCTATTTCCCTCCCCCCATCCAGGGACATGGGATCCCTGCAGTTTAAATTGGGAAAAAATGCAAATCAGTCACAAGACTGCACCAGCAAAGTGAGTTTTTTTTTTTTTTAAACCTTGGAAGGAAGCAGCAGCTGGGACGAGATTTTACGTCCGTCTGACCCACTCTCATACACAGAAAATCCCTCGCAGGGGTTTTTAAATATCGTTTCAGAAACATAATATTGATCTTAACTGAAGGCACCAATAACCCACTCAGCGATTTAAAGCCCAGACCCCTCAACCCCGCGAGCAATAAAGCACAGTACGTTACCTTGGCGAAGCTGAAAACCGAGGATTTCCTCTCTGAAATCTTCAGAATACCGACGAGATCTTTTTCTAAATCGATAATTTTAGATGTTTTTAAAACAAAAAAACCACAATCCTTAAAGTAAAAAAAATATAAATAAAAGTATCAAAATTTCGTTTACAAGCCACTGGTACACGAGACAAAAAAAAATGAAGGTTCCCCTTCTACTCAAACCCTCGGCTGAGTAGGAGAAGCATGTGGCTTTGGGAAGGAGTGTTGTTATCCCTGCCGGGCAGCCAGATATTGCTCGCGTTCGGCGTTGCTACAGGTCTGAAAAATGTCTCTGCTGCCTCTGCTTTTTGAGAGCGGACTGCGGAGACGCGCGGGGGGAGGAGAGGGCGAGGCACCAACATACACAGCAATGTGCCGCCTTTCCTTTGTATACCAACACCAGCCCCGTAGCCACGCCCCCGGCTCATTTCCTCTCTCGCTCGGCTGAAGATGCCGTTCAGGCGCTGTTACTTCTAAACCTCTTCCTCCATCGACGAGAAATACCAAGAGAACATTATTTAGCACTGATGTAACACTGCAGACAGACTGTACTTAACTAATCCCCCATCACCAAACGAGATACCACCCCTACTTTGTGTTCACCTATTTCAGAGGATCTAAAAGGGCCTGACATCAATGTATGAAACCTCACAACACTAGCGGTACAGAGCGGTTCAGTGAGTGCATGATGCAATAACCATCATTCTTTCAAGGACATCATTCATTACTGAAAGCTCTGCGGCTTTAACTTCCCCCATCTTTAAAATCCTACTTCACAGAGGTGGGGTGAGGCTGTTTGTAAAGAATTCCTTGGTGTAAAGAAATTCGCACTTGCCAATTGCAGTTTACAGATTATTTGATTTCAGGACCATTTAATTGGGTGTAGCTGACTCCCCCGTCTATCACTGTGAGTGATCCCCAGACTCTCACTGTTTCCAGTCACCCCTTTTTAGTGTTTGTGTCATGTTACAATGATGCGAAGGTTGCCGAGGTGAAAGCTGATCCGTCCCATGGTCCTACTGCTGTCATTTATTATTTGTAACGTATGATGCGGTGCAGAGACATACAAGTCCAGATGGTAGCTGGAGCTTAAAAGGAACCCTTAGGCTTGCGTCACTGGAATATTTTCCAAGGCCTTCGCCTGGGTCTCACACCTTTTAAGGGGCCCAGGAAAGGGGACACAACACCCTTATCCTCAGCCAACGCCTTACTATTTCCCCCTAGTGAGAGCTGGAGGGTTTTGCTCTCGCTACGATGTAGGCAGGTTGTGGCGGGGTGAGGGTCAGTTCTAAGCATTACCGCCTCTCCAGGGAGGGCTGGGCATGGATTTTATTCTATGGCTCCTCTCCCCGCTCTGGGAAGTTGGTGGGGGGATTTCGCGATCTTTCCCCCGTGCAGGGATGCAGACAAATGTTCCACTGTAATTCACACGCCTTTAGCGAGCGGCCTTAGGAGGGCGAGAGAGGGATTTGCGGAAAGTCCCCCCCTCGTGAGTGGCGAGGTTGGTGCCTTTGGAAGCGGGGGACAGTCTGTTGCCAGTGCAACGTGCGCTGCCCCCCGCGAGGTATCCCTTTAATTCCTTGCCAGCCGCCGGAGCCGGAGGCCGATGGGTGCGTGCATTTGCAGCACGGGTGGCCATGCAGCATGCGGTGCTTGTGTGCAAGCGGATGGAGCCCCCTGCCCGGGGAGGGGCGCACGTGTGTGCGGCGACTCTACGGGGTAAGAGCCGGGGAGGGGATTGTGTGCTGGCTGGGCTAGCTTCCTGCGTCTGAGCCGCACGCCGTATGCTAGCCCTCCCCCACCCGCCCCCCTTGTCAGGGCTGCAATGGGGACATCCCCGGGAGCGCCACGCACAGCAGCCCCGCGCGCTCCGAACTCGGCCCACACGTGGCCCCGCGCGGGCCAGGATGAGGGGGGCGGTGTCCTATCCCCACGGGCACGGGGCGCTCGGATTTAAGGCGCAGCTGCTACACTCAGGTGTGCGCTTCTTTAGTGGCCGACCGCGCGCGGCTCTCCCCGGCAGGGCGGCGCGAGCAGCTCAGGCACTCTGCGCCTCGAGACCCGGGGCCTCAGCCCGACGGCGCGAGCCGACCGTTAGATCCCAGCCTGCCCGGGTAGAGGCGCCGAAAGTTCTAGAGCAGGCGGGGGGGGGGGGGGGGGTGAACTCGGAGGCGGGGGGGTTGAGGAGGAGGAGGAAGAGGGCGGGGCCAAGGTTCTAAAAATTTTCCATAACTGCAGCAAGCGAGAGAAGAGGTGTTCGCTGGCCTCGCCTCCCTGGCGTTGTGACGCGTTAGTCAACGCCCAGGCCAGGGGGGCAGGAGCCTGCGCGGGCAGGAATGCGGGGTGGCAGCTCACGCGCTGTTCACGTGCCCGCGCTGGCAGGGACAGGGGGACCCGTCTGCTCCTTTTCCCTTCGCTCTGCCGGGCCGGGTCTGAACCGGGGCAAGGGGTGCCCGGGCTGCGTGTGCAAACCCGCACACGGTGCCCCTGGCTGGGGGATACCCCGTGACGCAGGTTGCCAGCAGCCACGCGGAGCGGGCCTGTTTGCATGTTGTTAAGGAGCTGACGGTAGGCACCAAACGCCCTGCACAAATGGTGGCTGGGGGGCGATCTGCTGAGACTCTTGCAGGGTTTGGCGCCGACCCAGCTTTGCCATCACATGTGAGTTCGGTTGTTAAACGTGGCCCTCAAGCAAACAAGGCTGGGAAGTTTGGTGCCTTGGGAAAGAGATGGTCAGTGCTCAGCAAAGGCCTGATCAAGGCAAATGTGCCACAGGCAGGATGGTCACTGACAAATCCCCTGCACACAGGACATGGACATTCCAGTACTTCCAGGAACACTGTGACCCTAACCCTGCCAGGTGACCTTGTGCCTGCGGCTTTGACCCTCAGCATGACTGTGCCACTGCTGGCATGATCTAACCCCTGCTGGTGTGACCCCCGCCTCTGCCAGCATGATAGCACATGGGAGGTCATGCTGGTGAGGGGTGCAGCAATGTGCTCTTCAGAATGTTGTTCGCTGTGCATGCTACCAGTCAAAACCATGTCCCATTTAGTCTCTGTACCAGCATAGGTGGTGAGTAATGTGGGCCTGTAGTGCCCATGCTCCAATATTAAGGAAAGTGGGCCTGGCTCCACCAACGTTTGGGCTTATATTTTCAGAGCCTTCCCATCCATAGGACAGACAGGAACAACCACCCCAGGCCCCGTGCTTTGGAGGGCCCTGTGATTCAGGGAGACACAGGGTCCAGGGTGGCCTGGTGCCAGCAGCAGTGAGCAACCCAGCCCACTCCCACTCCACCCCTTCTCCAAAGCCCCTTCTCTGGACCCCATGTCCCCCAAAGCATGGGGCCCGGGGTGGTTGCCCCAGTCCATCCTATGGACAAGAAGGCTCTGCTTGGACCCGTTCTGGGCACCACTAAAAATGTTACAAACCTGGCGCCCATGTGTACCAGACAGAGGACAAACCATAGAAAAACAGTACTGTTCAGCTGAATGGCCTGCTACCCACAGGTGTTCACATGGGTTACCTATCTGCATCCAAAAGTGGGATTTGTTCTTGGGTTTTAATGTAAAATAAAACCCATGATTTGATGTATTTTAAAGTTATATGAAGGATGCCTGTAGCCTGTGAGTAAGCACCCTTAATGCTTGTATAAATCCAGATAAATAAATCAATCATAAAAGCTACTTTGCCAAATCAGCAACAACCTGAAGAATCGAACCAAAGCAAATTCATGCTCCACAGCTCACTTTACTGGGAAATCTAAAAAGCACAATAATAGAGGTAAACAATGTGTATCCACTTTAATTTTGGAGAGAAAAATATACCTTTTAAATTGGATCAAAAATTGGGCCAAAATCATACCTTCAGGCACTGGCAATTATACAAATAGCTATATTTTAAATAAGATAAGTCAAGTTGACCTATTTATTGTGATTTGCATTAATATAATACCAAACAAGTAAAGAGTGCTGCAGTGCAAACTATGCTTTTTGTAGGCACTGTCAATCCCCTGAAGGATTTTTTTTTTACCATAAACTTGTCTTTTATGGGATAATGTCCATGGCAGCACCCTATTAAAGGCAATCACCTTGCTTTTGGGGGTGATTAAATGCCAAAGTGAAGCTAAAACATTTGATAAATGTAAAAGCCATTTATGCACACTTGCCATGAACATTACACTTCTTGTAGAAGAGAAAAGAAGTATTAACATAACAAAAAGAGAATTTGAAAAAAAAATCTTGTCTTGGACAGTATGAAAGTTTCCATGGCTGCTACTTTGTTGGGCCATGATCCAGCAAACACTTAAGTATGTGCATAATATTAAGCAGGTGAACATCTAAATCAATGACACTACTGTTTAAAGTTAGGCCTCTCTGAATGCTTTGCTGGATTGGCACCTGGAGATTTTTCACTGCTACTGGTTTAAGGATGAGATATAAAGACTTGTTAAAGGGTTGAGTTAATAAGTGAATAATTTATTGAAGGATAGGAATGGTGCTGTAATGTATGAGAAGATAATAAAAATAAATAATCTAGAAAGAAAATATTGATATTATTTGTATTAGAGTAGTGCCTAGGACCCACAGGGCCCCATTGTGATAGGCACTATACAAACACATAGCAAATGGACAGTCCCTGCCCTGAAGAACTTACAGTCTTTGAACTCCTTCATCTATCATAGAACCTGAAGTTGATTCAGTAAATCTATTACATTTTCTACCTTGTCCATTTTTTCCCAAGGACCAATGTAAACAGTTCCTAACTATTTTAATTCTGAATTTCGTGATTTAATTTGTTTTGCAATTGAAAAAATATTTAAATACTTTTATGTCTCTTCCATGTATTTTGGAGGCAGAATAACAATCATCATACTCATCCTTTCTTTCCACTACCACTTTACCACTTATTCTTCCTTTTATTCCTTTTTATTCATCCTTGCTCCTTTCTTCTTTTTGTTTGTTTCCTTCCCTTTTTCTCTTCAGCCTTTTTATATTCCTTCCCCTTCCCTTTTCTTCAGACTTTTCTCCTCATCCTTATCCTCCCTCATCTCTATACCTAAAATGTTCTTGTCCTGCCTCCTCTCCCTTCCACTTTGTTCCTTGTAGGTGGTCTTCAACCACTTCAGGCCTCCTTATAATACTTAGTGCTTTGTGTATATGTAAAGGGATATGTAAAGGGAACAGAATTTTCTGTATGAAGTTTATGTACCTACTATAGTTATCCATGTAATACATAAAACTGCTAAAAATGAACGAAGTTAGTGAAAAATATTTTTCTATATTTTTTGTGTGTATTGATAGCTTTGTGTACAGTTTCACTATTGCCTGTAGAGTCATTTTTCTTTGCTGAAAAAAATCCTATAAACGTCAGTGGAATAAACCCTTATGAATTAAAAAAAAATCCTCAGAACATATTTAAAGGTTGCTCTGTGAGAAATTAGTTTTAAAAAAATTGGTTAATACAAAAAACTTCATGTTGATTGTGTTTCTTTAAAGTAGGCCACAACAGAAGCCTCAGATGTCAGTGGTGAGATTGTAATCTCGAATGAACTCTGTAAATATATTTCATATTAAGAGACAAACAGTGGCATGCTATTATGGGATCTTACCCTGTACTCCTTTCTCAGGTAAAACGCTCACTGAAGCCAACAGGAATTGTGAGTGTGTATGCTGCCCATATGATGGTGACTCACATATTAAGAGTATCATTCAAAACCTTGTTTAATCCTCAAGGATAATCCTGTATTCCTAGGTTCATCCTAGCCTAGTTTTAGCTTTCCAATATGATCACTACAAAATCATTATGTTAAAAAACAACAACTTTTTAAACAAAATTATATTTACTATATTAAAATTTAGACATACCAAAAGTAGGTAGGAATCCTGAGCCTTGTTTTTTAAGCCATACAGTTGTGCTATTGTATTTGAGTTCACTCAGAACAGTGGATTCTGCATTTAATATATGTAACAATACCCCCACACAAAAATGAGTGAGCCTTAAAAGGGCACTGCCAAAAGCTATGAAAAAGATTTTCACTTTATGTTTTTCACTCTTTAACATTCTCTTAAAAAGGTTTAAAAATAGTATTTCTCTCCATTAATCTTGACCTTTTCCACTCAGCAGACATTGATTTTCTCCCTATGTTGTGTGAAATTAACATCAGGTTTTTGTTTATCTTTTCGCTCTGTGATAATGCAGTACAATTTGGGGATTAGTATTTGTTAGCTCAAGCTCCTTCCACTGTCTGAATCCTCCCCTTCTCTCTCTCCCCTCCCTCCCATTTTTATTGTCTAGCTCCTTCAGGGATCAGAGCTATAATTTTGTTCTTCTAAATTTTGCTGGTGATGGAAAATCAATTTTAAAATCAATATTTAGAATCTCAAAGATGTTTGTCACACATTTACTTCATTGTTTGTGTATAAACATAATTTATGATGTCAACAAAGCCCTCAATCCGCTTCAGATCTAGAAAAGCTCACTTGCATTTTTGTGGGCCCCACAAAAATGGAAGAGTGGTTCAGAAGGCCACACAATGGTGTTATATTCACAAGGGAGAGAAACTATAGCAATTGGCTGGGGGTCCCAACATGCCTTCATACTAGTCTCACAAGGTTCAGTGTGAAGAACAATGATGGAGGCAGAGGAGGAGCCATGCGATATGTATTTACATTAATCCAATGGCCTGAATGCACCACGGCATCTTTGGCCAGGATACTGCGCATCAGGGAAAGCCTTCATAACTTTTGGCAGTAGAGGGTAGACAGCGTTACCCAGAATCATAGTAGAAACAAATACTCCATTCATGTTCATATTATTTGATGGGAACAACGCACTTGCCTGCCCACTCTTGAACAATCCTGAGTTACTTTACAGGAGTATCTAACACAGGGGTGGCTCCAGGCACCAGCATGCCAAATGCGTGCCTGGGCGGAAAGCCACAGGGGGCGCTCTGCCAGTCGCCGCAAGGGCGGCAGGCAGGTTGCCTTCAGTGGCTTGCCTGCGGAGCGTCCGCTGGTCCCGCGGCTTTGGCGGACCTCCGGCAGACGTGCTGCCAAATCCACGGGACCAGGGACCTCCCGGAGGCAAGCCGCCAAAGGCAGCCTGCCTACCGTGCTTGAGCAGCAAAATACCTAGAGCCTCCCCTGATCTAAAATATGTATCTTTGAATTTCTCCCAATGGCCTACCAAGGTCTGCATCATGAGGGAGCAACAGGCCAGATCCTCAAATGTATTTAGGTACCTAATTCACATTTAAATTAATGGGAGTTAGGTGTCTAAGTACCTTTGAGGATCTGGGCCAACAGCCCTTTCTGTTGACATAAGCATTTGCTCCTTGGTGAGTGGTGGGGATGGAGATGTGGGCACATAAGAATTATCTATGGCTCTGGCACAATTTGGGAAACCTTTGCTGTTTAGAACATGCTGTCATCTCAAGGATATTAGCCACCTTTAACACATATGCAGGCAGCACAGCAGTTATTGGCTTACAAACAACTATTACCAGAGTGCCAATGGTGGACCCGCCAACTGTAATCTGGCTCCCAGCAGATCTGTAACTTTCAGGTATGTCCAGTTTCCAGAGGACAGTGGGCATATACTTCTGGAGTGGTATTGCCTTTCTAATTCTTGAGTTATGATACTCCAGAGATAGGATGAGATCCTCACACAGTTCCAGAAATGTGGCCTTCCTCATCCTTAAATTCTCGGTCTATGGCTGTCCATCTCATGTCTCCATACCACGCTGCCTTTAGGGGCTGGGTCTAGATCTGACACTAAAAAAAGTGCTCTTCATCCATCATGGGAAATGGCATCCGCTAGCTCTATTAAAAATAGAAAGGCCTCTCCTGTAGTTGTCTGAAGCTGGTGTGCTTCAGCTCATCATCACATCACAGCACTGTTGGGGGTGGGGGTGAATTGTGGAAGTCTGAGGTTTGGACCTTTCCTTCCATAATTTCTACTGGAAAAGGGGCAGATCGTTTCCTCCAAAATGCCTAATGCAATGAGCAGTTTGCCGCAGTGCTGGGAACCATGGGATGCATGCCCAGAAGTTACTGTGTCCAACACATTTGAGGGCAGTGACAGTGTAGATCTGTGCGTGTGTTTGTGTGTGGGGGGTAGCAGCAACCTCACTACATGTTAGTGTGTTTTAAGTGTAGATGCACTTTAATTAGCTTGCATCGGGATAAATGAATTGACATAGATTCAACTAATGTGAACCTGTAGCACAGAGATACTCCAGGTGGTTCAGAGAGGCGGCACATATGCTGGAGAAACGGCTATATGGCTGCAATGCACTCCTGCTCTAGTTATAGGGTGTATGGCTTTGTGCATGAGAATTTCACCTCCTCAGCTCACCCACAACTCACAGTCCAGTTACTTGTTAAAAAATAGAGGTATTTTAGAGATATGTATCTTAAAGATAAAATAGATATCTTCTGTTCTTAAACTGCATCTTCTTGAGCACATTTACTTTGTAAGAAATTATAAGAAATTAAGTTAGGATACATTTTCATCAGGCTATAACAATGTTGAGTTAGGTGAAAGTTTGGTCTTAAATACATCCATTGTTTCTCTTTTACACAGAATTCTCCCGCTTTTGATGGCTTATTTAGATTTTTAATTTCAATTTTTTAATTTTGCTCTTTCCTATAATTAATTTAACATTTTCTTTGAGAATTTCTTTGTGAACTCCCCTCTGTTCTCCATACATTGGAGCTTCAAGTGTTTAAACCACTATAACTAAAATATTATTTTTCTATAATTAATTTTAAAATGATGATGGAAAACCTTTAATATATATGATATTTAAAAGCCTGTTTTTGCTACTCGTATTTGACTACTAATCGGACTGTTCAAGTTATATGGTTAAAGGTTGCAAAGTCAGTCCCAAGTTTGTATTCTTTGCAAAAACATGTCACAATAGAAAGGGCATAGATGAATATCATAATAAGGTTCCAATTCTGCAAATATTTGTGCATATGGTTAACTTAATGCATGTGAATAGTTCTATCTATGAAAAGTTACTGAGATGGCTAAGTGTTTGTAGTATCAGGTCATATATGTATGATAGCCAGTCAACTACTGAATGTAAAACTTCATTTTCATCAATAGTTGATCCATTTTAATATTAGGTCTATTTTTAATTTTTTTAAGAATAAAGGTTTACACTAAGGTACTATATACAATGATAGTAAACAGACCTTTTCTTCCTTTATGAATGATTTTGTTTGTTTGTTATTTTCTTCCTTAATCCTTATGTATAAATGAACATACTTTAGCTCTCAGTGAAGACATTTTCCCTGCAATATTTATGGCAACACAGTGCGGATTTTGCATGAGCAGGGACTGGCGGACTCCAAACCTGGGCATTTTAAGAGTTCTTTGGTGGGTAAAACACATTTACATTTTCATTTTAGTTTAGAACATTTCAACTTGAAAATGCCAATTTTAATTTAAAACATTATGTGGAAATGCATTTAAACACTTTGAATGTAGTGGGAAATGCCTTCTAGCAAGTGAGTTTTCATATTCTTCAGCTGGGCAAAATGGACACAGTTTTCATTTAGTTATAAGAGTTCTTGTGAACAAACTCCTGGCAGAAGTTAGGGATGGCTAGATGTTCCAGTTCATATTGTCTTCTATAATACAATAAATTGTTTTAAATTAGACAAGAGTATGAAGCACATTTATTTTTTATGGAATATATACTGATTCAGCACAATGGGAAGGGTATTTTTCTATTTATTTAAATATTGCTGAATCTCTAGCATCAGTAAGGATCGATTACCTGAACTACCCTTTCTGTTCTTCTCTTTTTATGTGCTGTACTTTTACTGAATTTATCAGCAAATGCTGTGTCATGCATAGGTTGCATAACTGGTGCTCCACATTCTGACCCAGAATTGGATGATTGCCTCCAGTCCATGCTAGGAAGGCTATCTGCATTCCTTATTCAGGCAACCAGTGCATGACACAGCGCTTCTAGATAGGTTTAGAAAAAGTAATGGACAAGAACAGAAGTATGTTTGTATGGTCATATAAAGTAATCCAACCCTATCTACAGTACATCATTAATTGGTATTAACTGTTCAATCTTTAAATAAACACAATGTAATCATGTTCCTGTCATTGTGCTGAATTAGCAGTTTAACCATACAGTTATTCAGTAGGAGTTTTGCTGAATATATATGGAATATTAGATCCCAGAAGACTGCATGTCCCTCTTCTTTGGGTATGGTGTCTAAACAGAGTGGGACATACACACAAGTAGAATGCTTAAATCTCAGTCTATATGATCCATATGAGCTATAGTTTATGATATTAATCTATATTTAATAGTTTATGAGGCTACAAGATGCTGTGAACATTAATTTCTTTTTGAATTCCTGTGAGATTCTTGTTTGGATTTGTAATAATCATGTTATGAGCTCTAAGGGCTTTTGATTCCCACACATTTTAGCTAGTCAGCCAACATGGGTATGGAGAGCCCCTTGTTCCCAGTCTTACAAAGACTTACTCATGTGTCTAACTTTACATATCTGAGTAGTCCTATAAACTTCAATCAGTGTGTCTCCTCACATGCATACATTATGAGAGTACTAAAATTTCTGCAGACTAGTGCATTAGATGGGCCTCCAGATTAGGAAGTTATGGGCTTTTCACCACCAGCAAATTAGGTCATGTTAAAACATGACCTTGAGCGTGTTAACTAACACAGTGTTAAACACAATTCAGCAGTCAGTGTTCGCGGGGTAACATGTTTAACATCAGAAATACGGTTTAATTGGAACCATAGAAGTAACCATGCCCAGCTGATGGAATGTTAAATGCAACTTGTCCTTGTCTACTCTGAGTGCAAAGTTATGTTTAACATCTTGTTAGTTTCAGAACTCCTCAAGGTCAAGTTCTACTACAACCTATTTTTCTACTGAAGACAAGCCCCAAATGGAGAAATGGCACAGATTATTATAGAATGAATTAAAAATGGTAAAATAATTAAAGTGAAAATTATACTACAATGCAAAGGAAATTAAATAAAACTTAAAATAATGTGAGTGCATCAGATTTGTGTATCATTCTGTTTTTTTCCTTTGCTTTTAAAGTATTTATTTGTTTTAGTTCTGTTGGGGTTGTAGCCTACTAATGTAATCTGCTATGTGTAGGAAATGTTGAGTCCCTAGCTAGTACTGAGATTCAGAATGAATTTAGAATACTTCCAGGAGTATGTTTTTTAATTTCACGGAGGATATGGATGATGATTGACACAGTAGTAATAGTTACTAATTTGGACTAAAGTGTACAACAATCATTATTACTAACATGAACTATGCTAATAGTTTTAAAGTGGTTCCAAAACTGAAACAACACTAACAGTATCACCCTTCCAACCATAGCTTTCAAGTCTCCACGTTCAGAGGTCAGACAATTTTTGCTCTTCTCTGCTGTTCCATCAGACCTTTGCTTGCCTCCCCGTTGTCTGCCTTGTGTTATAGCTGATGCCAGTGACCCTTAGTCCGCAGACCAGACTGGCACTTTATAAAACTTTAATAACAAGGATAACTACTTTTCTGCAGTGTTCAATCAGGTTCAAAATGTTGGGCTGCATCAATATTAGAACCTTACTTAAAAAAAAAAAAAGAGAATGAAGGCACAGAAAAAAACTGATAAAAAAGGGGACGTGGGATGACAGAGTCAACAGAGGTCAGTTAATCACTTGCATTCACTGAATTTAACAGTAAGTTAAGACCTTATGCTTTGGCCTAACCTTCTCACCACACTTCATCATGTTCACTTTCCCTTCATTCAAAATTTCCAGTGAGAGTATAGAGATTTGTTCACATTGCTGAGTGCTGTAATAATTTCTCTTTAAAACGGGACAGATTCTCTCCTGCATTAAGGCTTATTACCACTCCACTGGTGCAAAGTAGCCCTAATACCATCTTAGCCAGCCACAGAAGGATCACCTTTATGTAGGCATCCCTGTGTACCACAGAGCCACGACAGCAACTTTTAAGAAACCCTATTACCACCATAGATCTATGCCACCCAAGGATCCCCTATGTTTGTACACATCTTTACCTCACAGTGATCATAGGCTGTTTTAACAATCCCTCCAAGTATTGGTAGCTGGCACTGTGAGATTGGCCTGATGCAGAGCAATAGCAGGCTTGGGTGATGGGTTTTACACAGTATATGAGTGCTTCTTGGCCACAGGTGTGAATCAGGTGCAATTCACAAACTTCTCTGCAGAGGAGCTGACTGAATGTTAAGACATATGTACTGTGTGCTAATAATTTTCCTCTCTGTACATCTTTCAGCAGTTGTCAATGGCATGCAGGATTGAGTTTTTAGGGCAAGATTGTTGCCAGAGTCAAAGGTATGCACATAAAGGTGTTAGTTAACCGGAGAGAAGGGCTCAAAGAACTTTCTTCCCTTTCAAACATTTACAGGAAATGGACAGCTAGATAGGGGAGTACATAAGGCACCCTCACATGGGATATAGCAGTGAGTATGATGCTTGTGCAGACCTGGAAACTGGAAGGCATTGCTCTTTGGGAAACTCAAGCTCCCCCGCCTCCCCCCGAGTTCCTGGTGGGATGGTGCCATTTCACATCAGTTAGCTGTATGCATCCTGAACTCTGTTGACTTCAGTGAAAGTTTAGGTACACAAGCATACAGCAAAAGATAAGTGTTTGTAAAATAGTTACATCATTTTAAACTCTTTATGTTAATTATAGAAAATTCATATTTACATAAGATTAAGTTGTCTTCAGTCAATGATGTTTAGTGAGAGTTTGGACCCAATCTTGCAATTGACACCTGGAGGGTACAGGACTGCACGTGAAATTAGTCAATTGTAGTGTTGGAGCTTTAGCTGGAAAAGAATCGTAATGTCTGGGGCATTGAGTCACCACAATCAGCTGGGCTGGCGAGCTCTCCACGCTGATCAAACAGGAAATGGGAATTCAAAAGTCCCTGGGTCTTTAATAGGGAAGGGTTGTTTTCTGTGTACCTGGCTGCTGTGCAGCAGAGTTGAAAATGATCTCCAGACTGGTCTCAGTGGAGAATTGTGAGACACCTCCTTGAGCCCAATTCAGTCAATTTACACAATGCTGTGCTATACTGCCTCTCTGTCGACCCATCAACATTGAATTAAGTGCTATGCCTCTCATGGAGGTGAAGTAATTAAGTCATGTTACAGGTGAGTTAGGTCGGATGGAAGGGACCTGGTAGTGTAGACACATACATTATTAAGTCAACAGAAGGTGGCTTCCCTCGAGATAAGTTTGTACAGGCTGAACCTCTCTAATCTGGCACTCCCTTGTCTGCCAACATCCATGGTCTGGCATAGGTGTTGACTCCATGGGTGCTCTGGGGCTGGAGCAACCCCTGGGAAAAATTAGTGGGTGTGGAGTACCCACTTATGCCAAGCTCCCCTCTCTCCTTCCCCCTCTCGCTCACCAGCAGCCCCGTGTTTATCAACTCCTCTTCCTCCCTCCCAGCACTTCCTGAGCACCACGAACAGCTGATTTGCAGCGTTCAAGCTCTGGGAGGGAGAGGGAGGACCTGGGACCGGTGGATGGGATCCTGGGTGAGGGGCCGGCTGCTGGGACCCCAGGTGGCAGTAGGGCTCCCGAGTGGGGGGCCATGCTGGATGCAAAGCCTACTTCCCATTCCTTTGGAGACCTGCTGGCACGCTGCATTGCCCTCCCGTGGTTTGGCAAATTCTCTGGTTTGGCCAGGTCAGGTCAGGTCCCGAGGGTTCTGGACTAGAGAGGTTCAATCTGTAGTGTAGACGAAGCTTTAGATTATGATGATCTGTTTTTGAATGTAGAATTTGTAGTTAATCTGTAAGTGAGCATGTAAACTTAGCATTTATGTGACAGCCTTCCAGATTTTAAATATAGCTGATCTTCTGTCCCTCCTTGTGTAAATCCAAAAGCTAAAAATATTGTAGAACAGTAAGTCTTTGCAGCAGTTTACAGATAGTAAAACATGCCAGTACATTTATTATATAGAAACTGGTCCTAAATTTTACCACTGTGATGTAAAATGTGTCAAACTAACAAAAAAACATTTTTCTATAAATTAAAAGGAACTATGAAAGACATGTCTATTTATTTAGGTCCCATAAAATTAAATATCATACAATATGAACTGATCTGTTTTCATGCTTCCATATAGCACAGAGGTGGGCAAACTTCTGCCCGCAGGCCACAGCCAGCCCCTGTCCTGCCTGGCCCTTGAGCTCCCAGCCCTTCTCCTGCTGTCACCCCTCCCCCACGCCACGCTGTTGCCCGGGCAGCAATCTGGGCAGCAGGGTTGCACGTTTCTGCAGGGCAGCATGGCAGCGTGTCTAGCTCCACCTGGGTGGTGTGGCTGCCACACTTGCTGCTCTGAGCGGCAAGGTAAGGGGGCCGGGGAGTTGGATAAGGGGCGGGGGTCCAAGGGGGCAGTCGGGACAGGGAGCAGGGGGTGGTTGGATGGGGTGGAGGTTCCGGGGGGCGGTCGGGAATGGGGAACATAGGAGGGTGTTGGATAAGAGTGGGAGTCTCGGGGGAGGGGGTGTGGTTAGGGTTCAGGGGAGAGGGAACGGGGGGGGTTCTGGGGGAGCCTGTCGGGACAGGGGTGTGGATAGGGGTCGGGATAGTCAGGGGACTGGGAGCCGGGGGTTGGATGGGAGTGTGGTCCTGGGGGGGGTTAGGGGTTGGGGTCCCAGGAGGGGACGGTTAGGGGACAAGGACTGAGGAGGATTGGATGGGTCAGGGTTCTGAGAGGCAGTCAGCGGTCAGGAAGTGGGAGGGGTCAGATAGGGGGGAGGGGCCAGGCTGTTTCTGGAGGCACAGCCTTTACTACCCGGTCCTCCATACAGTTTTGCAACCCCAGTGTGGCCCTTGGGCCAGAAAGTTTGCCCCATCCCTGGTATAGTACATGGTCTTAATCCATCAAAGGTTTATTCATTTCAGAAGTTCAATCGATCTCACGTTCTACTTGTGGTCCTTTTCTAGAAAATAGGTGTGCTAGCACAAAGTTCTGTGCTCATGTGGAACCACAGTGGGATTTCTTGTGGGCGTTTGTTGTCAGGACTGGGACCTGTGTGACTGAGGACATGCATGACTGGTGCCTATAACTTTCTTCATGGATAATGTATAGAACAGTGGTCCCCAACCTTTTCGTCTGGCGGGCGCCAGATGAAGGACCACTGCAGCGGTAGAGCACCCGCCGAAAGGCCCCCGAATTTCAGCGGCGACGCCTCTTGATGACGCTGCTTGCCGTTGACAAGTGACGTCATCGAGAGGCATCACTGCCGAAACTTGGGAACAATGCTTCTCGATGACGTCACAAGCGGCATCCTTTAGAGGTGTTGCTGCTGAAATTCGGGGGCGATGCCTCTCAATGACATCACTTGTTGAAGTAAAGTGACATCATCGAGAGGCGTTGCCGCCGAAATTCGGGGGCGATGCCTCTCGATGACGTCACTTGTCGACGGCAAGGGGCGTCATCGAGAGGCGTCCCTGCCAAAATGCCGCTGAAATTCGCCAGGTGCTCTCCCGAGGGCCAGGACGCGGGCGCATTAGGATGCCCCCATGGGCGCCATGGCGCCTGCGGGCACTGCATTGGGGACCCTGGTATAGAAAGTTTCCATTGTGCTGAAAAGCGTACCACTTTCATGGGACCTTTGGAGATACTTTCAAGAGAATAAATAGTTCTGACTAAAAAATACAGGAGTACAGGGTGTACAGAGAGAAGTGAGCAAAAAGGAGACCCTCAACCACTTATGCAATTTATGCAAGGGCCATCTTATATGAAAGTTTACCACATATTAGTAATACTAGTAAATGTGTTCAAATACTTTACCTCCTCCTCCCTATTTTTTGTACAGTTAACAATCACTTTTTTTTTATTGTCTATACATTATGCATTGCTATTAAGCATATGACCAGTTGGGCAAGGTAGCCTGACGACGTGCAAATTTAGGGAGTACTTCTTACACAATTTTGCTAATGTCTTACCTGACTTATATCTGTAGTCATGGGGCCTTGACCTCCTCCTTTAGTAGTCTATTCCACTGTGCTTAGCTGACACAGTGCTAAATTCTCTGCTGGCGAAACTCCATAGAAGTAACTCCATTGAGTTGTGATAGCAATGCTTTTGGTCCATATAGTCTAAACTTTTCTTGCTCTAGATTCAGTGGTGTAACTAGCAAGAAGTGACTGAAGAAAATCCAACCATCTGCCCACACAAATTTATGTAACCAGCTGCACTATAAGGCATTTCCTGTGTGCCTTTTTATGGGAATCTGCAAACATTTATAGAAGGCTGGCTTAGTCACACTAGTTTTGCAAATATGAGGTATATTTTTGGTAAATGCCTGATTTATTACAATATCTTTATATGTATGATTTGGCACAAACTAGAAAGGGTATTTGTAATTTCATTTATTAACAGAATAATAATTTAAAAAATCTCAGTGTTATCTCTTAATAGTTTAAGTCCATATCTATCCATCTACACACATGCACAATATATATAGAGATAGAAAGATATGTATGTAAACTGTTTACACACACCATATATACTCATATATACATACATTTACATATATACAGTATGTGTGTGTGTATATATCTATATATAGTGAGAGTACAAATGAAATAGGAAGAGAGAGAGAATAGAAGATCAAGTGATATAGTATAAAATGTTTATTGGCTTAAGCTCTCACTAATTGAGGCATTTATAAAAGTGGGCCCTGGTGAAGCCAGTGGGACTACTCACATCAGTATGTATTTTGTAGCATTGGACTCCTATATTATAGGCACCTTGGGGCAGGGATCATGTCTTTTAATTTGTCTGTAAAGCACCCAACACAGTTTAGGCTCTGTATAAACAATAATGGCCATGAGTTGTGAAGCTGTAAGAGAGTTAGGCAGGATAGCCAAAGTGAATGCTAATGGGCTGAGCGACTGTCAGTGGTGGCATGGACAGCGGCAAGCTAATTTTCCCAGATGATCCATGAAAAGGTGCTGCCGAGTTGTGGAGAGTACGTGCCCATTATAGGAGAAAAGGAGGAAACATTTTTCTGTCACTTTATTTTTTATATCGTTACAGCTTAAAGTTGCTTGGAAGTTTGGATGCCAGATGCATCCAGGCAGAAATGGATTAGTAAGCATAATGCAGGTGAGATGGTCAAAGGTGCAGGACAAATGCAGCTTGTCATATGACTTTCCAATTTATCACATGATTGTCATTATCTCGTGTCATGGGTGTAATTTATATGACAAATATGCTCAGCTGATTAAACAGATGGCAACATTGGAAACAGGAAAATAGAATTTCTGTATACAGTATCCAAATCTGAAAAAAAAAAAAAAATTATATATATATATATATATATATATATATATATATATATATATATATATATATTCATTCATTCAGATTTGGATACTGTATACAGAAATGTTGGCTACATTCCAACTTGGGTAATTACATTCTGTTTACCTAAATTCCTTCAATGACTTGAGTTAGATATAACTTCAGTTTTTGTTCCTAACTGTTCTATAGTGCTGCTGTTTGCTGTTAAAGAGGTGGCTGCACTTGAGTGATGGGTGAAGCGATGGCTATTTATAATTTATTCAGTTATTAAAGTTTGTATAATGCCCTGAAACTAATCTGAATGTAAGGCACTATATATCTGTGAGATTATTGTCAGATATTTTAGACAAACATTGACCAATCCAGAATTATGATGTCTGAAACAAACTATGCAGACAAAGTGATATACTGAGCCAGATTCTCTGCTGGTGTAACTCTGTTGACTTGGGTGGAGGAAAGAATTTGGGCCACAATATTTGTGTTGTGTCTATTCTTTTCTGCCAGAAATACAAAAAGCCAGATTCTGCTCTTGGATACGGATGCATTGCTTTCAATGAAATCCATGACAGATGGACACTTCCATCCATACAAGACAAGAATTTGGCCCAAATAATTCCTTGACCTGAGGAATTCTTTTTTCTTACTAACATAGGTAATACTGTACCCTCTTTAAATAGCAAGTATGCTCAGTGTTCTTGAGTTATGTAGCATTTGGTGCATAGTAAAGTAGTGAGAGTCTAATTCAAAACTCAGATCTACATGGGGAAATTGACTGGCATAACCATCGTGAAATAACTGTTCTTCTATAGCTATACTGATGTAACTGGTATTTCGGAATAAAAGTGATATGATTCAGGAATAATTACTCTGTTTTATTCCAGAATAAAGTCACTTTTATTCTGGAATAAAGTGTCCGAATGGGGGAGTTATATCAGCATCATATAGAGGAATAGTTATTCCACTAGAGCTGTGCTGGTCAATTTTCCCATGTAGACGAGCCCATAGACAAGTCCTTGACCTTAACATAAAACTGTTAGGCATTAGCGAGGACATGAATATCTTGAGGGGATTACACACCGTTCTTGTTAATGTAACCTTTTGTTTCCTTTTCTCTCAGTAGCATTCACAGATATGTCCACTGGTTCCCAGTTATCTATGTTGTATACCTCTTTTCAGTATTTTTTATACTTTCTAGATTAATTACTTTCCATCACTATTGCTGCAGAAATGTTTCTCTGTGTTACTTATTTTTAGAGTTAGAGGCAGTCTTGGTTTAATTAGTTTTTTTTTTCTCCAGATTATTTTTCAATGTGTGTTGTAGTTAGTATACCATTAAAACAGAAAGATTCCCCTTATGGTATATTTTGTTTCTGGAGAGATCCAAGATTTTATTGAATGTTAGCTCTCTTTAGTGGTGTTGCCTCAAGCTTTAAGAGGACAGAAGAATAATATTAAACTACAAATTAGCTGTCACATCACAAAAAAAAACAAAATACAGTCAGATTTTGGTAGAGAAGTCCCATAAAAGCTCTGCTGAAGGGGCCTTGAAGCTTTTCATGTCTAAAGGATTGTTGAATTTGTTGAACCAATCAGTATGACTGCAGAAATTCCGGAAACTGAAACATCCTATTTCTGGTTAGGTTGGGCTGACCTCTAAACACTAGGAGAAAGATTATGTGGCAAAATGAACAAGGAGGAATCTTAAAATCCCAAGGAAGCATTCAGAGACTACTGCCTTTAGTTTGAACAGTATAAATATCTGTATTTCCAAACAATAAGACTTGATTCTCAAATTTGTCCTCAACAGGATCTCACTGCTTTCCTTGCTTGGAGCTTGAAAGATATTCCAAAAGAACATTCTTTAAGGATGGATATGGCCAAGCAGCAAGTGAGGGTAGTATCTGATGATAGTATTATAATGTGCTAGCAAGAAGTACCAGTGTGATAAATGCCAGGAGATGTACAATGCTCAAGGTGTTTACAATGGCAGATTCAGGATTAACCAGCTCGTCAGTCTTCAAAAGAAAATTAGGAGAAGGTCATCCTTTGAATGATATAGGTTTTCTGGACAATACTATTAGGTACATTAGGACTATCTGGATGGATGAAAAAGTGAGACAATTTAGATAATACTCAAAGTGTTTACATTTAAGCTGGAGATTTTGAAACTTCTAGTGCAGCTACTGAAAAGTGAACAGTAATTCTAAATATCAGTCATGATGTGGTCAAATAAAGAATAAGGTCTATATCCTTCACAATGGATCCCAATGGGAGGGTGAGATTCCTTGTGGATGCTTGCACCCTCATGGGGCCCTATTGAGGATGTAGCCCTAAGTGGCCTCTTGTGCAAGGATGTGATAGTAGATTCCTAGCAGGATAGATGGGCTAAGTCCATCATAACATTAAAATATTAATATAACATTATCTCACTTCTACAGAAACAGAATATTCATATGCTGGGTCCAGATCTCCCCCTTTCACTGAGAAATCTATAGGAGAGGTCCAAAGGGGACTGAGGACTCTATAAGGTTCACCTGAGAGGATTTGCATGGAATCATTCCATTTGGTTGGACAGATTTAGTTGTCAAGGAGTGGAGAGGTGGCAAACTCCCCAACTCCACAGATCCAGTTGATCAATGGGTAAGAGAACCTCTAGAAGCATCCTGCATGGATGATGTTCCCTTCGCATAGCTCCACTGACTCACCTCCAGCAGCAGACATGCTGCCACTGGCTGCGTGCCTCTGTTCAGCCACAACTATGGAAAAAACCTCCAGTGGAAAGAACATCCAAAACCCAGCAGAGTTCCTATGACCAGTGTATCAGCAGTTGTAGTTATCATACAGCTCTTTGTAAGTAAGCATAGTTATTCTAAAGGTAAAAGCATTGCAGAGAAAACATAGTAAAATAAAAACCTACGTGCATGCTGAAAAGTTTAATAAAACTCACTCCTAGCTCCAGCCTAGGGTTCTGATAGGTTTTAGCCCTTCAAAACCCCAAACTGGGTTTTCCCATGGTTACAAGTTCATCCATTTTAGATCCAGAACCAGAAAGAACAAAGACCAGGCAGATAAGCCATTTCTTTATGTAGCTCAGGCCTTTGATCCTGGCCTTCTGTCAGGAGACAATGACCCTCTCCTCAGGGCCTACCTTCAGAATGCTGGGTTTTTGCATAACCATAGTTGGGTAATGTACATGAACTTACCCGCAGGGATTCCCCACGAAATCCACTTAATACTCATTGTCCCTGTAGCGGCATGATCACTCGCCTCTGCCCAGGAGGAGTTAAAAGTAGCTCTGGGGAGGGCTGTGGCTGGGAGAAAGCAGCTACTAGGCTGATTGGGGAAGCAGCCACAGCTGTGCTAATTCCCTGAGATGACCAGCAGGAGGTGCTGCAGGGGTAAGTCCCGCACCTTTACAGTCCCCAAAATCCATTCTTATCTGGCAATTTTCAATACATTCATTTGAACTCCCAGGTTTTATGTTGGTCACATATCCACCCTAGAGACATTACATACAGTCCCAGCCCACAATAATACATAACCTTAATACAATAAGGTCTTTCAAAGATATTGCATGAAATTGCTGTATCTGTCACACTCGTGAGGTCCAAGACTGAGAGGGATAATGTCATGGAGGCAACAGTACCCTCCTTCCAGAGGAGTTCCACCTGCTGCAGTCCTCACAGGTTGTGTAAGGGTGTATAAAGCAGATGTAGGTAAACATGGCATGAGTTGGATTTTATTACTTTTATAATTTAAATTATCACATGAAAGATATAACTATTTTTAATTTCCACTTTACAGCAAATTGGACATTTGTGTGGACTCAAATTCAATAAATAATAGATCTGGTTGAGAAATTGTTTCCCCCTGATAAAATTAGTGTGGTTTATTTTTTACCATTTTTGGTAAAACAAAACAAAAAACACACCACCAGCACGTCCCAAAAATGTGAAAATCCAATCTTCAGTTTTCAAGGGGAAGAGGGGGGAGATTTGGTGTGTTTTTTTAAAATGAAAAATCAAACATTTTTGATTAAAATTTCCATTTTCTATTGGAAAATACTTAGATGGAAAACATTTCAACTGTCTTTAATAAGTAGAGATCTTAAAAAGATTACCCTTTATTTATGTATTCTATAGGCCAATGTGGCTCAAACTATACTTCGCGAGCAATTGGCCATGGAAATCAACTGATATTGAGAACTGCTAATGCATCTTCAGCTGGAGTTGGGATAAGATGATGAAAGATTTCACAGGAAATTACAGGAGAAAAAAATACTATTTTTCCACACAAAAACTAATTTTCTATTACCTAGCTAAAAAAACGTAGAGTTCCATAGGCAAGCTTGTCTACCATACATTGGTGGCAAGACTGATACAGTACTCTTATGCACTAAATAAAACAAGGCAAGATTTTAAATAAGATAAAAAGGAATTGTTCTAAAGACACGTCAGGACTATCTGGGTTTTGATATGTTTGCCCATCACCATAGCAGCTGAGTGCCTCAGTATAGCATAGAATCTAACTTAATTAACACATTTTTTTTGAAAAGAATATGGATAAATTAATATAAATTATGATGTGTCTGCCAGATAGGTTTGCCTATATGATGCAAATACTATAATCAAAAGGGCCTGATTCTCTTCTCACTTACACAAGTGTAACTCCATTTATATCAATGGAGTCACTCTTGATTTACACCAGTGTAAGTGAAAGGAGAATCAAGTCTAAAATATGTAACTACCATATGTTAGAAGAATGAATAGCTGACATTGTGATTAAAAGGTGTAAGTTTTTTGGGGGGAAAAATGGTTTTCTTGAATTGCATGACCATCTCATATTTCCTGTTAAGTAATTTCAGGTTTGGATTAGGTGCAAGAAATACAGGATTAAGCCACAAGAAAATAATACACTTGTGGAATTGATAGTTCAGGCAATAAGGTTCCACATTAGAATATTTGTCTTGATATATATTTGATAAGAATAATGAGCTTGAAAAGATTAGTATGGCAGTAGAAAATCTTAACGTTTTATTATGGTTGAATAAAATTTATCCTAAGAACACTATTATTCAACTATAATTGGAAGTTAGCATTTTGAATTTTAGAAAAAGTCACTATAAAAAGGTGGAAAAGAGGAAACAATGTGATATATAAAGAACATCTGAAAGGTTATTTTAAAAAAATGATTTGTTTTTGACATTAGAAATTCAGGTACTGTCTGGGAGACTTGGTTGGTTTGTCTTAATCAGGAAAATGTAATGCATTTAGGTTGGGTTTAGCTAATACATGATATAAAACGACTAGCTAAAGTTAAGCTAACAGTATTACCCCATATCTACACTAGGAAAAAGATCGAGTTTATGTCAGGTTTAGTTAGAACATGTTAGACGTGCACAATACAATCTTTTATACTTCCCAATGGTTGTCCCAAGATAGGGAATAATAGAATTAACATTCCTGATATTTCTCAGGTAAAAATAAACAGAAGGTAAAAATTAAAAAAAAATCCACGGAGGCCTTTTTAAAATCCCAAAGAACACATGCAAGTTTAAAGAAAAAAGATTCTTTGCAGGTTTCTTTTAAAATGAAAGGTGCATAGTGCAGTTTTGTTTGCTTATGGAATCAACATTTCTAAAAGCTCCTGTTAAAATGGATTTGAAGGAGGCTTTTTGTACAACGGAATTTTTTCATGATCACAGTAGGCCCAATTCTGCAAGCCCTCCACTGCTGGAACTCCTATAGAAGTCAGATACCACTGCCAATAAAATGTCTCTGACTTGTATAAAAAGAAAACGTGCAATGAGTATCTGAAATATTATGTCATAGTAAGTTTACATGTCTCTACTTATCTTTTGGGGAAGTTCACTCTGGTATTGAGGGCCTGAAAGCCTCTAAACTTCCAGCACATTGCTAGGACCAGTGCCAAAATTCCAAAACCCCCTCACTCCCATCCAAACTAGGATACTCAACTGTTCAATACAACTCCCTCAGACCACTTGCCCAGAAAAATAACTGGTAAAAATATATGGGCTTTACCATGTGATCAGAAGATACAATTAATTGGTCTCTTTGTAGATGGGCCAGACTCACCCCTGCGGCGTCTCCTGCTGGTTGTCCTCAGGAATTAGCTCACTGCCAGCCTGGAGCACCCTCTGCAGGCCGGTGATCCACCTTCCAGCTACTGGCTCCTGTGTCCCTCCCAGGACCCCAGTGCCCCTCTAACTGGGTCTCCTCCTCCCAGGGGAACCCTCACCCACTATCCCAACTTTGCCTCAGTATTGGCTACTGCCCAGTCTCTATCTAGCCCCTGTTCACTGGGGCAGACTGCAGTATCAGCCACACATCATAGTGTAAGGGGACTGTTATCCCCTTCCTAACATTCAGTGGGAGTGTTTTGGTTGCTAGCTCCCAGCACTAAAAGGGAAGGGATCAATGGCAAATCAGGACCCTAAGACTGACAGTCCCCAGGAACAATGGCGAGAGGCCAATGCTCCAGGTCAGCCTAATTGACAGGGCGGGCGGGCTAATCAAGGACACGGAAGGCCAGGGTGGGTCTCGTCTTCTGTGTGAGCTGGAATTGCCTGGGTCAGATGGAGTAGGGGCCCATGCTAAGCTGCTAGGAGCAGAGCTGCAGCCCCAAAAGCCAGAAAACAGCCCAGAGAGGGCAGACCTGCCCTGGGAGGAGAGCTGCAGCAACCAGAGCCAAAGGGGCCAGACAAGCAGCCCAGGAAGCAGGTGAGAGCTCAAAGCAGAGTCACAGAAGCAGCCTGCAGAGCAGACCTGCCCTGGGAGCGGAGCTGTAGCAACTGGAGCCGGAGAGGCCAGAGAAGCAGCCCAGGGAGCTGGAGGCAGAGCAGCAACAGCAGCCGTGCTGAGGCAGAGTGGAGCTGGGGCTGGAGCAGTCCGGAGCTGGATGCGGTGAGCAGCTGGGGAGAGTGAAGGGGATCCTGGGCAGTGGGACCAGCACGGGGAGACACCTCAGCCAAGAAGCTTTGCAGGCCAGACTTGGAGGGGGATCATAACCCTGACAGAGCGGGGGTGACACTGGGGGGAAGGGTCCTGCCACCAAGAGCGAGTTGCCACCACCAGAGCAAGTGTCCAACTCACAGCGTCCCTGCAGCACAGCCAGGGCCTGAGAAGGAAGCCTGGGACCTACAAGGAACAGACTGTGAAGTGCCCTGATGTCCAGAGACACTCTTTGTGATGGTTCCTGCCACAGAGCAAGGTGATGTGTTTTCCTTTAACCTTTCCCATTTTTCCTTATTCTTTTTTTTAAATTAATTGTCAATTAAATAACTTGTATTTGCTTTAAATTGTATGATGTGATCAGTGGGTCAGGGAGGTGCACAGTGCAAAGAGAGTACCCTGGAGTGGGGACACCCTAGCCCCTCTCCTGGGTGACCACAGAAGGGTTGGGGGTTGAGCCCCCCAGGAATCCTGGGCCCAGCCTTGTTGGGGTTACGAGGACTCTGCTCGACAGGAGAGTGGAAAGGGAGTCCTCAAGGGCAGGGAGGCCTCTGGGTAAAGGAAGTGGGAGCGAGGACTCAGACCCTTTCGCTACCCCACTTCACTGGGGTAGTGCAGAAGCCAGGAAAGTTCCGCACAATAGCAGGACCATTCCCCTGCTTACAATAGGCAAAGGAGTCTGGACCTGGTGCCTTTGCCTAGCCCTGGGCTGCCCCCTGCAACCCACAGTACCTCTTGGCCTAATGCTAGGCTGCAGCCTGGGGCTTTCCAGGCAGGAACTCCCCAGCTCCTCTGCCTTTCCCCAGCCCTGCTCCAATCTAGGTACCTTGTCTCACTCCCTGCAGTCAGGCCCTTCTCCCTCTACAGGTAGAAGGAGAATCGGGGTTCCTGGCTCATAACCTTTTATAGGGGCCAGCTGTGGCCTGATAGGGGTGTGGCCCAGCTGCAGCAACTTCCCCAATCAGCCCAGCTTTTAGAGCCGCAGCTCACAAGCCCTGCGAGGCTGCTTTTTAAACCCCTCAGGCAGGAGCAGGTAACAAACCCGCTACTTTCTGGCAGAACGCCCGCCCACTTCCCAGACACCCAATAGGTACTTTCTGGCAGAACGCCCACCCACTTCTCAGACACCCAATAGGTACTTTCTGGCAGAACGCCCACCCACTTCCCAGACACCCAATAGATACTTTCTGGCAGAAGGGAGAGGAGGTTGGCCGATGGAGACTCCGGTGACTGTGGGGCTTGCTTCCGCTCCATGGTCCGATCACGCATCCGGGCGGAGTTCCTCTGGGCGGCGTCCACTGGCTCCCTTGACGCCTTCGAGGAGCAGTGGGCGCTGTCCGGGGTTCTCTGCTCGGTGTCCCCATTAGGTTCTCTCCTTATGACCCTTTGACCTCACTCCTGTCCCTGTTCTTTTATTAGTTGTCCCCCGCACTCAGTGGGTTCTGTGGCCCTGTGGTTCCTCCCCTTAGGCTGGGGGAGGATCCTTTAGCAGTGGGCGGGCTTCGCCCGCCCACTTCCCAGACACCCAATAGGTACTTTCTGGCAGAACGCCCGCCCACTTCCCAGACACCCAATAGGTACTTTCTGGCAGAACGCCCACCCACTTCCCAGACACCCAATAGATACTTTCTGGCAGAAGGGAGAGGAGGTTGGCCGTTGGAGACTCCGGTGACTGTGGGGCTTGCTTCCGCTCCGTGGTCCGATCACGCATCCGGGCGGAGTTCCTCTGGGCGGCGTCCACTGGCTCCCTTGACGCCTTCGAGGAGCAGTGGGCACTGTCCGGGGTTCTCTGCTCGGTGTCCCCATTAGGTTCTCTCCTTATGACCCTTTGACCTCACTCCTGTCCCTGTTCTTTTATTAGTTGTCCCCCGCACTCAGTGGGTTCTGTGGCCCTGTGGTTCCTCCCCTTAGGCTGGGGGAGGATCCTTTAGCAGTGGGCGGGCTTTGCCCGCCCACTTCCCAGACACCCAATAGGTACTTTCTGGCAGAACGCCCACCCACTTCCCAGACACCCAATAGATACTTTCTGGCAGAAAGGAGAGGAGGTTGGCCGTTGGAGACTCCGGTGACTGTGGGGCTTGTTTCCAGTCCTTAGTCCGTTCATGTGTCTGGGTGGAGTTCCTCTGGGTGGTGTCCACTGGCTCCCTTGACGCCTTCGAGGAGCAGTGGGCGCTGTCCGGGGTTTTCTGCTTGGTGTCCCTGTCAGGCTCCCTTCTTATGACCCTTTGACCTCACTCCTGTCCCTGTTCTTTTCTTAGTTGTCCCCCGCAATCAGTTGGGTTTTGAGGTCCTGTGGATCCTCCCCTTAGGCTGGGAGGGGATCCTTTAGAAGCCCGCCCACTTCCTGGAAGCCCAGTAGGTACACTCTGGCAGATCAAAGAAAGGACACAAGTTTCGGAGCTGAACTGTCATTAAAACACCCTATTAGCTTAAGCACTTCTGCTGATATATGATGGGAGAGAGAGATGGGCTCTGAGGTACCCAGCACTTAAATCATTTAGGGTTTTATAGGTTAAAACTAGAACTGTCAAGCGATTAAAAAAATTAAATGTGATTAATAGCATGATTAAAAAAATTAATTGTGATTAACTGCATGATAATTGCACAGTTAAACAATAATAGAGTACCATTTATTTACATATTTTTGGATGTTTTTTACATTTACAAATATATTGATTTTAACTACAACTCAGTATACAAAGTATACAGTGCTCACTTTATATTTGTTTTTGATTGCAAGTATTTGCACTGTAAAAAACAAAAGAAATAGTATTTTTCAATTCATCTAGTACAAGTATTGTAATGCAATCTCTTTATCATGAAAGTTGAACTTAATGTAGAATTATGTTAAAAAAACCAAACCCCTGCATTCAAAAATAAAACAATGTAAAATTTTAGAGCCTGCAAATCCACTCAGTCCTACTTCTTGTTCAGCCAATCTCTCAGACAAACAAGTTTGTTTACATTTGTAGGAGATAATGTTGCCTGCTTTTTGTTTACAATGTCATATGAAAGTGAGAACAGGTGTTCTCAGGGCACTCTTGTAGCCAGCGTCACAAGATATTTACATCCCAGATGCGCTAAAGATTCATATGTACCTTCATGCTTCAACCACCATTCCAAGGAACATGTGTCCAGGCTGATGGCAGGTTCTACTCGATAACAATCCAAAGTAGTGTGGACTGACGCATGTTCATTTTCACTATCTGCATCAGATGCCACCAGCAGAAGGTTCATTTTCTTTTTTGGTGTTTCAGATTCAGTAGTTTCCTCCTCAGAGTGTTGCTCTGTTAAAACTTCTGAAAGCATGTTCCACACCTTGTCCCTCTTAGATTTTGGAAGGCACTTCAGATTCTTAAACCTTGGGTGAGTACTGTAGTTATCCTTGAAATCTCACACTGTTACCTTCTTGGTGTTTTGTCAGTCTGCAGCGAAAATGTTCTTATCATAGAACATTAGGGTTGGAAGAGACCTCAGGAGATCATCTAGTCCAACTCCCTGCTCAAAGGGGGACCAATCCCCAGACAGATTTTTACCCCCGTTCCCTAAATGGCCCCCACAAGGATTGAATTCACAACTCTGGGTTCAGCAAGCCAATGCGCAAAACCACTGAGCTATCCCTCCCCATATGTTAAAATGAACAACATGTGCTGGGTCATCATTCGAGATTGCTATAACATGAAATATATGGCAGAATTCGGGTAAAATAGAGCAGGGGACATAAAATTCTCCCCCTCAAGGAGTTCATTACAAATGTAATTCATGAGTGTCATCAGCATGGAAGCATGTCCTCTCAAATGGTGGCCGAAGCTTGAAGAGGCATATGAATGTTTAGCATGTCCGGCACATAAATACTTTGCAATGCTGGCTACAAAAGTGTCATTTGAACGCTTGTTCTCACTTTCTGGTGACATTGTAAATAAGAAGTGGTCAGCATTATCTCAGTGACTGGCTGAACAAGAAGAAGGACTGAATGGATTTGTAGGCTCTGAAGTTTTACATTGTTTTGTTTTTGAGTGCAGTTATGTAATAAAAAAGGGTATATTTGTAAGCTGAACTTTTACAACAAAGAGATTGCACAACAGTACTTCTGCGAGGTGAATTGAAAAATACTGTTTCTTTTGTTTGTCATTTTTACAGTACAAATATTTGTAATAAAAAATAATATACACTTTGATTTCAATTACAACACAGGATACATTATCTATATGAAAATGAAGAAAAAACATCCAAAATATTTAACAAATTTTAATTGGTATTCTATTGTTTAACAGTGCTATTAAAACTGCAATTAATCGCAAGCTACTGAACTATAAATAATAAATATAGATCAACGGGCTTAAGAACTGTTGTAAAATGTTTTTGCAGTTAGATTATTAATTAGTAACAAACTGAAATACTCCATAGACATTAAAAATGCTTTGGAGAAAATATTACAAGTTCTAATGGACAACAATGCAATATTTAATAAACATGCATTGAAGAGGGGTAGGGGACTGACACAGTACTCAGCAGGCTGAATGTGGCACAGAAAGTCTAAGGCAGAGGTAGTCAGTATTTTTTTGTGAAGGTTAACATTTCTTGGTCAAAGGTATAGTTAAGGTCCAGGCTTCAGAGAAAATAGTAATAATAAAAATCCCAACAATAATGATAAGTAAATGAAATGATTCCGGGGTCAACTCACTATGTTTATCTCAGTGAGTGGCCTGTACAACAGGAAGTAATGAATATTTGTCAGAGCTGTACGTTTAAGATAAATCTTGTGGTTTAAGCCACAACGGAAATTGCCTAGCTCTGATGCAGGAAACAGAACATGGTGTCATAAACACGATGATGCCGCTATGTGTACTCGGGAAATGATTCATAAATATGGAATTTACACAGAGGTACAAAAAGTTTTTTTTAAAGCATGGAAGTCAAAGGAGATTTAGCAATCCTGTTATATTTGCACAGCCAAAAGATCTGCTTTCCCTTCTGATTAAAATGACAAAGCATATATTAGATCATATCATACTAAAAATTATCTTTAAATAATCATGAGATCTAAGTAGTATGGCAATGTGTTCTTTTCATGTTAAGGCACCTATACATTCCTTCGTCTGATGGTTTCAGTAGATTTTTCTCACTCACTCTCATAGCTTTAAGTGAGAAAGAATTTATTAAAATTGGTCAAATTTTGCTCTCTTTTATCCAGAGTAACTCCTTGGATTAAAAAAGTTGAAAAATAATATAAGGCCATCTTTACAATCTTAAAGAAGAAGACTATGCACAAAGGGCTCAACCCTGCAAAGTGCTGAGTTCTCTGGCTCTGAATCAGCAAAGCACTTATACACATGGTTAATTTTAAGCATGTGAGTAATCATACAGAAATCAATGGGAATTAAGGGCATTCAGCAATTTGCAGGATCAAGTCCTTAGAATATCCATTTTCCCATTATTCTGAACACTTGCTTGTAGGTTCTCCTACAGGAAAGAAGCAACCTATAGCATGGCCCTTTAACTGTGGATACCGAGGAACTTACAATGTAAGCATTGTGTAGTATACTTATGAAATCCAGAACTTTGTCTGTAGATTTATTGTAACATAGAAATGTTGTTAAACCAAGACATGTTCAGTTATGGGGGATGGAAGATGTGGCCTCTTTATCATTGTAAGGACATTGATTTGAAAGGAGAGATCATGAGGCACACATCACAAAGATCACATGTGGAGCTGGGTAACTGCTTAAAACTTTGATTGCTTCTGCCTGCTTGGTGGACTGGTATTCTACAGATGAGAACTTCATTTAAGATCATAAAGAAGCAGGATGGCCCTTACCATTATTATATAGAAAATAATCTGCTTTTCCTTCCCAAGAATCACAGTCCCTTGAAGTTACATCATGTTTATACCAAGACTGAATTGGGCACCAAGGGTGGAATGCTCAAAAGGAATTAGGCTCCTAACTGCTATTGAGGCTTCTAACTTCCATGAAATCAGTTCCACTTTAAATCATTAACTGTTTAAAGCATCTAGTCTAATTATGCCATAATGCTGTTCTCCCAATTCTCCGATGTCTCATTCAATTTACAGTTCCTATTTCATCATAATTGCTTGTAGTCAAGGTCTCCCCTTCTCTATCCTAGAGGAAAAGCATAAACTTTCAGCATGAACACACAACAGTGCCTACAGTTATTTGCAGGAGGAGGGTATTCTTTCTATATGTTTTTACAGTTCTTCTTCGAGTGCTTGCTCATATCCATTCCAGTTAGGTTTGTGCGCGCTGTGTGCACGTTCATCGGAGATTTTTACCCTAGCAACACTCGGCCCATCTGCTCCTCAGTTCCTTCTTGCCGGCTACTCCGACAGTGGGGAAGGAGGGCGGGTGTGGAATGGATATGAGCAACACATCTCGAAGAACAACAGTTACAAAGGTGAGTAACCGTCTTTTCTTCTTCTAGTGCTTGCTCATATCCATTCCAGTTAGGTGATTCCCAAGCCTTACCTAGGCAGTGGGGTCGGAGTGAGATGTTGCGGAATGTAAGACCACTGAGCCGAAGGCGGCATCGTCTCTGGACTGCTGGACCAATGCATAGTGCGATGCAAAGGTGTGGATGGAAGACCAGGTGGCCGCGCGGCAGATTTCCTGTATGGGAACATGGGCCAAGAACACGGCAGATGAGGCTTGAGCCTGAGTAGAGTGAGCGGTGAGAGGGCCAGTCAGAACGTGAGCCAAGTCATAGCATGCCCGAATACAGGATGTCACTTAAGATGCAATACGTTGGGAAGAGATCGCCATGCCCTTCATACGTTCTGCCACCGCTATAAATAGCTGAGGTGAACACTGGAAGGGTTTGGTCCTCTCGATGTAAAAGGCGAGAGCCCTGCGGACATCCAGAGTATGCAGCTGCTGTTCCCGTCGCATTGAGAACCACTGCTTTAGGTGGTTGTCATAAACAGATAGTTAAGGGTTAATAGAACAGGAGTACTTCATGTCTCTTTTGACTGTAAATGGTTAACAAGTTCAGTGAGCCTGGCTGTCACCTGACCAGAGGACCAATCAGGGGACAGGATACTTTCAAATCTTGAGGAAGGGAAGTTTTTGTGTGTGCTGTTAGTGTTTGGTTGTTGTTCTCTCTGGGTTCTGAGAGTGACCAGACGTGCAACCAGGTTTCTCTCCAATGTCTCTGATACAGTCTCTTATATGTCCAGAATAGTGAGTACTAGATAGATAAGGTGAGTTAGGCTTATGTTTGTTTTCTTTATTTGCAAATGTGTATTTGGCTGGAAGGAGTGCAAATGTGTATTTGGCTGGAAGGAGTTCAAATTTGTATTTTGCTAAAAGGATTTTACTTTGTACTTGTATATTTAGGCTGGGAGGGTATTCCCAGTGTCTATAGCTGAAAGACCCTGTAACATATTCCATCTTAAATTTACAAAGATAATTTTTACTGTTTTTTCTTTCTTTAATTAAAAGCTTTTCTTGTTTAAGAACCTGATTGTTTTTTATTTCTGGTGTGAGATCCCAGAGGACTGGGTCAGGATTCACCAGGGAATTGTTTGGGAGAAAGGAGGGAAGAGGGAGAGAAAGGTTAATTTTCTCTCTGTGTTAGGATCACTTTCTCTCTCAGGGAGAGCCTGGGAGGGGGAGAGAGAAGGAGGGGGGAAGGTGGATTTTCCTCTCTGTTTTAAGATTCAAGGAGTTTGAATCACAGTAATCTTCCAGGGTAACCCAGGGAGGGGAAGCCTGGGAGAGGCAACGGTGCGGGAAAGGGTTTACTTTCCTTGTGTTAAGATCCAGAGGGACTGGGTCTTGGGGGTCCCCGGGCAAGGTTTTGAGGGGACCAGAGTGTACCAGGCAATGGAATTCCTGGTTGGTGGCAGCGCTACAAGTACTAAGCTGGTAATTGAGCTTAGAGGAATTCATGCTGGTACCCCATCTTTTGGATGCTAAGGTTCAGAGTGGGGGTTTATACCATGACAGTGGTATATTAGGGTGCTCTAATTTGCCATGGCTTCTATTTGTGTCTTGTATCTGATAAGACAAAGTTAAAGTGAGTAATAATTAGTAATCATGGATTTTTCAGACCTCCAGAATGTAAACTAAGCAAGTACCACATATATGCCCAAGATACAAAGTTTGGACCTGATTCCACGGTTTTCTAAATTTAGGATTGTTGGATTTGTGGTTTGGGTTTGGACCCATTTACAACCTATACTCATCGGAGTGTATTTTTATAGCACTTAGCACAATGGGGGCCTGGTCCATCATTAGGGCTCCTAAGTGCTACCATGAGACATAATAATGAGTCTCCCCTTGTACTTGAAAAGACAGGAAGTTGGGAATAGCTTAACTATGGCTCTTTTTATTTCATAGTCTTATAAATAGAACAAAAAGGAAAATTATGAGCCAAATCCTGCTCATTTTCACGAGTAGTTCTGTTGATGTAAAAATTTCCATTTTGCTACATTTATAAGTCCATGAAATAAAAATACTCAAAGTTAATCTATTTGTAACTCTCTTTTCTTCACAGGGCATTCAAACCTATCAGTAATGGCCGTCAGTGGTGCCAGTGTATTTGTGCCTGGTACTTTTTATTTATGTAAGCATAAAAATATGCTTTGGGGTTGAGAAGCAAGATTTTAGTTTGCATTGTGCTAAAGCAGTTGCAGTATTGTACAGTGTGGAAAATTTGCATGACTGGATCATATGCGCTACTGCAATTTTATGATACTAATAATATGAGCAAATAAACAACTATCCTCTTCCCAAAAGAGGCTCAGGAGCAGGTGCTGACATGAAAATGCACCTTTTATCTAAGCTTTGTTTTTAAAAAAATGTATGCTTCTGATAGACACCAGTGTTGTTCAGAGCTCTCAGCTGGCTGTCCTGTCTGCTGATCTTCACAGGCCTCTTGCTTTGATCACATGTTTCTTTTTCTTGAATCAGCATGCAGGTCTCTTGTGGCTGCTTGTTCCTGCAGTGGAACTGGATTGTGGCTGGTTGAAGAATGGGGTCATACAAACTAAATCGATGAAGATGATTAGATTGTTTGGAGTCTACTTGGTGGAGTCTATTTAATGGACTATTTGACTTTCATCTAGATCTTTTTTTTTCATTTCAGTTGATTATGGCTTCCAAAGCTTACCTGGACAATGCTTACCTTATAAAGCAAAGCTTATCTGGAGAATTCTCCTGGATTTTAAACTATCTGGGTCTGGGGAAGGCAACTGGGCTGAGACCAGTGGCTCTTGAGACATCTCTTTCCCTCTGGCCATATTATCCATGACTCGTTGAAGATAACCTTTAGATTAAAGCATTGGTTCTCAAACTTTTGTACTGGTGACCCCTTTCACATAGCAAGCCCCTGAGTGCGACCCCCCCTTATAAATTAAAAACACTTTAAAATATATTTAACACCATTCTAAATGCTGAAGGCAAAGCAGGACTTGGGGTTGAGGCTGACAGATCATGATCCTCCAAGTAATAACCTTTGAACCCTTGAGGGGTCCTGACCCCCAGTCTGAGAACCCCTGAGATAAATCTTAGTACTTTAATAGTTGTTGAATAGGGCAATAGATCTTTTATCAAAAAGAATAATAATAAAAAACACTAGAGAGTAAAATAAAATTATCTAGATCAATAATTGTGATGCTGGAGAGCAGAACTGGAAAGTGGGAGAATCTGTCACAGGAATGTAGAGTCAAGGCTAAGAATCTGTAAACTGTGGTAAATGCAATTATGAAAGACAACATGTTATTATAACCAAATGGGAATCCTTAGAAAACAATGTTGTAAGTAAAAACTGGGTTCTGGGCTTCCAAGGTGGAATGTAAAGGATTGACCTTCATACAATGTTAAGAGAAGCTTTGGGTCTGAGCTCATATTAACTGAGATCATCCAAGTCTAAAACATTTTTACTAAATGCTTTAAGACAGGATTTGCAAAAGTGGTTAGTGGATTTTGGATCAGTTTTTGGGTATCTAACTTCAGATTCCTTAAGGGCCAAAATTTTAGAGAATGAGTGCTCAGTACTTTGTGAAAATCATGTTCCTTTAATGTATCTGAAGTTCAGCATTGCACAATTGAGGCACTTAAAATCACTAGGGAATTTAGAAAATCTTAGCCTTAGAGATTATGTTAATAAGAAATGTGTCTGAAGGCAGAGAGATAGGATATGAGGTGTGTGACAGCTCACCATGATTACCTGCCTTAATTACAGTACTTGGGCTCAGTCTTAAAGGTTCTCTTAATGTAGTATTGATATATGGTCACATTGGAAACTGGATTAGTACAGGGAGTAGCTGAGAAAGCCAGTATTAAAACTATTTCAACAGTCTCAGATAAAGAACAATATTTATTCAATATTTGAACTGAAGAAATAATTGAGAATAATTTATGCAGTTTAGCCTCTTATTTTTCTTAATTACCTGTCCACTAGCAGCTTATGGTTTTCTCACATTTATTTGTTATTCAAAATTATTTGCTGGATAGTTTCTCTGAATGGTTCTTGGTGCATGAATCATTCCAAACCAATTCAAACGTGTGCTAATATTAACTTAAAATTTGCTGTTTTCCATGACCAATCCTGTCAGTAACCGCATTCACAGCATATTCATGGGAAGTGAACACAAAAGGATCATGAACACAACCAAAGTTAATTGAAACTTCTATTTGAGTGAATAGCCATGGAAGTTATTTTTGGAGAATGGACCAGTTCTATTCAGCATGCAGCACTTTTGAGTCAGAGGGGTAAGATCACAAGAGATAAAAAGCTGGAAATAATCCATGGACATCCTGTTCTTATTAGCTGTGGGTTAAAATGTGCTGACAGATTTTAAACCTGCTGAAATACCATTGATTAGAAATTTTGATCCACACTCAGACAGTATTGAGAGCACATTCTAGGAGTGACTGTGAAACAAGACGCAGACAGAAATATAGTGAGTGAGCAGACAGTGAAAAGCAGTGTCAGAAATGCAACAAAGAACAGGCTGAGTAAAAACACAGACAGCGAGACTCTGGGAAAGAAGCAGAGAAAGGGGAGAGAAAAAAATCCTAATTTCAAAAAGTATATATCTTTAGGGATAGAGATTATGCCAAGCCTTGATTAGGGGACTGTTCTTCTACCCTTAATGCATTGCACGACTGTATTTAGTTAAAAAAAAGCTTTTAAAATTTTTAATTGAATTATCCTTAGAGGAAATAAAATAAACCATGAGTTTAAATTACACAGCAGAAGACCTGGCAGACTCAGATTCCTTTCGCAACCCCCCAAAGTAGTTTAAAAATCCCACAACAATTCACGCTCCCTAAGGTTCGTACATCCCTAGTGCCTGCTCCAAAGCTGATTGAAGACAATGGAGAGACTCTTTTTTTATTTACATGGACTTTGTATCAGGCCCCTACTGCTCAGTGGGCTGGATTCTTCTCTCAGTTACATAGGTCCAAGGAATTACATTAGTGTAAAACTTATGTAAGTGAAAGGAGAATAAATACCAATGTTTCTTACACAACTTTAGAAAAATAAAGATTGAGCATGTCGTACAAGTACCCACACATGAATTATGCAGGATGCCAGTACAGTTAATGTTTATCCCACTGTTTTCAAAACCCCCACCATAAATTACTTACAGATCCCAGCCCTTAATTAAATTCAAATGTAATAACCACCCTCCACTACAGTTTTTAATTTACCCCATTCAGGACACAGTTCTTTCGTTAATTTTGCTTTGTTAAAATGCTTTTTAGTCCCTCCACAAACAGCCCCCCTCCCAAAGATGACACCTCCTGTAAAAATCTTCAGTTCAAACATACCACGACGTGTCATGAAATGAAAGAATGGGTTCAAAAGCTGTGTGCTTAGTTGCTGTTCTGTGGATCCCTCATGGCAGAAAGGGGGAAAGGGTGCCTGCAGGTTTCCAAGGTTCTCTCCTAGGACCCAGTGTAGTGACCATTGTTGCTGATGGGAGTCTTTCCATTGACTATAGTGGGCATTGGATCAGTCCTTCTGTCCCAGTTTCTCTCTACCTTTTGAGGTAAGGTGGCTTCTAACGCCTTAGAAAACTGAAGATGAGAGGAAGAATGAGACATTGGTTAGGATGCTAACCTGGTACTTGGGAGACCTCTATTCAGTCCCCTACTTTGCCACAGATTTACTGTGTGATCTTGGACTAGTCACTTAGGCCCAGATCTACATATGTATTTAGGCTCCTAAATTCTATTGATTTCAATGGAATGACTTTGTGGATTTGGTCCTTAGTCTCTCTGTGCCTCAGTTCCCCATGGCTAGCACTTCCCTGCCAAAGGGGTGTTGTGCAGATAGAACATTAAAGATTATGAGGTGCTCAGATATTAAGGGAGTGGGGGCCATATAAGTACCTAGGAGAGATAGGCTGTTCAGTAGAAATTAATGTGATATATGTAGCTTGTTGGTTGGCAATTATATTATTTGTATCACAGATGTGCCAAGCAAGATTGGACCCCCAATGTGCTAGGTGCTGTACATGCACACAGTTTTTGTGCTGTCTTGCATCTAAATGGACCTGATAAGGATAGCATTATTATTATCATCCCTACTTAACACCTGGGGAACTGAGGCACAGAGAGATTCTGACTTGTCCAAACCAGGTCGCAGAAGGAGCCTTTGATGGAGCCAAAAGCAGAAACCCATTCTCCAGAGTCCAATGCCTTAACAAGACCGTCCTTCCTTTCATTAGAGAGCTTTCACATTTAAAAAGCTTTTTTTTGATTAGTGGTGGAGGGAACAGTGTTCTCCTCCTTCCACTGTCCCCCAGAGGGAACCCCCCACACCTTCTCATAAACAAACTGGAAAGAGTAGTTGCTGGTTGGTGGAGTTGATGGAGATAATCTTGCCAGGACTCACTGTTAGTATTAATCTCTCTGGCTTCCCTGTAAGTGCTCCCAGATCTCAATGCTCAAGCATTTAACGAATACAGAGGGCTGCTGTTTGGTGCTCAGCTGAAGAGAAAATAAGTGGATTTCCTTATCGATACTTAGAGAAAGCTGGATTTAAAAATTTAGCTAAAGTCTGAAGGTAAATGGAGAATGCATATTCATTTCAGAAGTACTTTAATGGAACATTAAGGGTGAAATTTACACTCATATCAGTTAGAAAAATCAGAGATAAGTTTGCCTGATTCTTGGTCAACTTCCCTCTCACCATGGCTCATTCTGATCACTTCACATTTGCTGCAGGGCAAATATCTATTTTACATGTAAGGGTTAAGCAGGAGAAAAATACTGTATTGTAGCAAATGCTTTATATATATAAAATCTGATATACGGATTAGTTGGCAAGTGAGAGATTTCCTGTCAGGTTGTCTTATTATGAGGCTAGGTTGAGACCTCGTGTGGCTAAATCTATGGGAGAGAGCTAAAAGGAGAGAAATCTCCTTGAGGTTCTTCTTGAGGAGATTTCTTCATAATTGTTTTATGGGATGCAGTGATTGTCCCTCTCAGCCCAGAATAGGCCAGAGGGGCCACCTTTTATCCTTCCATATCACCAGGAATCTGTGCAGACACAGAGGGGACAAGATGGAGGCCAGAGCCATTCGTGCTTCTCTGCCGACTCTATGACCCCAGCAATTCCTCCTCATTTCTTACTCAGTGTTTTTCCAGGTGGTAGCTGTACCAGGGGTCCCCTTTAAAGGAGAACCAATCTCACTGAGAGTTTATGCAGTGGGAAAGGCACAGAAAGTTAATACAATCTAGTTTTGTTGACTTTCCGGGGGAGTAGCTGGGGCTTATGGGAGAATATGTGTTCACTTCACTGGCCTGCCTATCCCCTGTATGCTCCTTCCGATAAGAGGACCCTCCATGGAGTCTAGGGCAAGTGGGAAAAAAAGGTTGACATGGAGCCAGTTTACCCTAACTTCTTCATAAGGACAATGTAATCCATCCCTGGAGGGTCCTTTCTGTGTTATGCAAGGACATAGGGAGAAAGACATGAGGGAAGAAAGAAAAGAGGGGACCAGTTTGGGGAGGGGGCGAAAGAAAACTAAGAATGAAGGAGCATGAGATTTTTTCCATGAATCCGATTTTAAATCTCAACAGAATGAGCCATTCACAGAGTTTTTGGATTGAATTTCCTTTATTTTATGTGAGGGGGAAAATGGTGGGAGGAGGGAAGTAGACAATAGCTGTCACGATTCCTGTGCAGAAACAGCAGCCTTCTGTAATCATACCATCTTTTGTTCTGCACAATTCATACAAATATAAATAAAATAAAATAATAATAATTAATCATAATAAATAAATAATAATAAATAAAAGTATCTCCCTGCAGGAATAGGTTGTTAGAGCTAGAATAGCTGGAGGTGCTGCTCTTCAGGACACAGGAAAGTGTCCACATGAGTAAATATCATATGAAAGGTTATTCTCATTTGACATTTAATAGCACTGTATCTAACTGTAAAAATATCAAAGCAGGGTTTTTTCCACTGATATTTCTTCACTCAGCTCCAGCTAAGATGGATTAATCACAGGGGAATTTACTCCAGAGAGCAACAGATTCCCAGGAAATAGCTTTAAATGAAGAGTCAAGGGAGCATAATAATGACAGTTTACACTTCATCTGAGGACGAGAAGCATATTTTCAAATATACTTCATGTCCAGTAACCCTCCTTTGAGGAAGGTATTATGCCCGTTTCACAGTGGGAAAGGCCTGGTCTTTGGCTTGGTCCTGTGCTGATGTGCCTGTGTGTGCAGAACCAAAGGCATGAAAAGCTCTTGCACACAGTGAATGCATGAGGATAGTGCTGCCCATGCACTAGCCATTCCAAAGGGGAAAAGGAGGGATAGGGAGGGGGAAGTGGTCATATCAGCTTCCCTGTACTAACCTGCAGTTCTGGCCAGCCACACAAGGAAGTGCATGTTACATCATTTTAAGGACTCTCTTGCTGTATTTTGCTGGGGCGAAAAAGAAGCTATTGTCCTGCTCTGAGGCAATGCTTTCTGGAGCTCACCCTGGGGTGCTGCATCTTGCCCAAAGTCAGTTAGCAAAAAGAGCAGTAGATCCAAGAATACAACAGTCCGGACTTGAAGCAGGGCCGGCTCTACTGTTTTCGCCACCCCAAGCATTGTGCCGAATTGCCAGTCTGTGTACCTTCTGGGCGGAGGACAGAAAGCTGCCCCGCTGCGGACAGCTAAACATAGAAGCTGCTGCCGAATTGCCACTGCCGCGGAAACACACATGTCGCCCTAATGGCACACGGACTGTCCCCGCTGTCCACTGCGGCAGCAATTTGGCGCGCTGCTTGGGGGCAAAAATACACGAGCTGCCGCCCCTTGCAGATTGCTTCCCCAAGCACCTGCTTGGAATGCTGGTGCCTGGAGTTGGCCGTGACTTGACGTCTCCACTCTTACCTTTGGTAGCTCTGACATCCATTTTTCAAGACATCATTCACTCAGATGAACCTTTAAACCTTCCTTAGGATATGCCTAGGGCCCTATCAAATTCTTGGCCATGAAAAATGCATCACGGACTGTGAAATCTGGTCTCCCTTGTGAGATCTGGTCTTTTGTGTGCTAGGAGGAGACTAGCATTTCTCAAGTTGGGGGTCCTGACCCAAAAGGGAGCTGTAGGGAGGGTCGTCAGGTTATTTTAGAGGGGTCATGGTATTGCTGCCCTTACCTCTGTGCTGACTTCAGAGCTGGGTGGCCGGAGAGCAGTTTTGGCTGGGTGCCTAGGTCTGCAGGAAGCAGTGCAGAAGTAAGGGTGGTAATACCATACCATACCATTCCTACTTCTGTGCTGCTGCTGGTAACAGCGCTGCCGTCAGAGCTGGGCTTCTGATCAGCAGCCACTGCTCTCCAGCTACCCAACTCTGATGGCAGCACCACCACCACCAGCAGTGCAGAAGTAAGGGTAACAGTACTGCAACCCCCGCTCACAGTAACCTTGCAACCCCCACAACTCCTTTTTGGGTCAGGACCCCTACAGTTAGAACATGATGAAATTTCAGATTTAAATAGCTGAAATCATGAAATTTACTATTTAAAAATCCTAAGAGCATGACATTAACCAAAATGGACTATGAATTTTTTAGGACCCTAGTTGTGCCCCACAAGCAATCACACCCTACTATTGGAGCACACTTTTGTTTAACATTTAGTCAACATAGGATGCATTTGTGCACATCATATGTAGATATTTGGCTTGTTTTACTAATAGCATTACCATATTATAAACAGGTTGTCAGGCAAAAATTTAAAGGAACATCAAGCTAAACATCAAATTTCTATCTTGATTTTTTTAACTTAGTAATATTAAAATTAGTACCCTGTGTGGAGTTCATTATGGGACTGGAGCCTTAGATTGTAAAAGCACAAAAAACAAAACAAAACAAAACCTGAGAGACTGAGGGAAAGGTGAAATACCTGAAACTATTTACAGCTACATTTTTTTTCAAAAGAGTAGATTTCAAGTTGATGGTGCTCCTATATGTAAAGAGAGAGTTGTCATCACTCATGGCAACTTCTAGGAAATTGAATGTATTACATTTACACGTAGCTGCTGCTATTTTGTTGTGCAGAGATTTTTCTGAACTTCAGTTATAGTGATCATTGGTCAGATTGATGTCAGTGAATTCTTGTCACAACTGGAATTTAAATGGTTTGAATTTAACTATGAGAAACATATTGTGGAATATATTTTTTCATTTTTGTTTTATTTAAAAAACACCAGTTTGTTGTTATTTACATATAAATTGCTTCATCAAAATAGTGTGTGAAATGCCTTTGAATCAGATAGGGCATAACAGTTTTTCCGGAACAGTGGTAAGTTTATCAAACAGTGATTATCTCCCTTTAAATTTGTACCTCAATATTTATAACTTTCTTCTCTTTAGCAGAGACAATGCTTTATAATGCTGTCTATTCTATTGCTACAACAGCAGAAACAATGTTTCATTGGTAAGTGGAAACTTACAAGGATGACAACTCTGATGAAAAATTGTACATGAACTGTTCCTAGGTTAGAGCATTTAATATCATGCAAGAAGACACACTGACACAGTGTTTAGGGGGATTGATTTACCTTTTCATCTGACTGCACAGAGGAAGAGCAAGAGGAACAAAGTTTGTTTTCCTAATGTATCCTATTTGTAGGCAATAGGGCTGTGAACGAATATGCAGTAAAAGAAACAAAGTCTGAAAGTTAATACCCCAGGCGCCAAACATGTCTGTGAAAGAGGAATGTAGCCAGACATTTCTATGTGCACTACGTTATTTGCTAATAGGCTTATTCTCTTCTACAGAGGGTCAGATTATTATGATAAAACAGTTAAATACAGTATGCTGCCTTTTTTAACATATGTACATAATGGCATACTTTTGTTTCCGGATTATGGAGTTAACGCAGTGTACGTTAGCTAATTAACACTACAGCTTGTAAAACAAAGAGGATTCAACATTTTCAGCATTTCAAAAATGGCTGCATACAAATCTATACCTTCTATTATTACAAAACAATGTCTTTGCTTTGGGATGGCTCGCCGGTGCCTCCTGGTAGGTAGTCAGCACCATGAACTGGAGCTGAGGAGGCTGGGCACCTGGCAGGAGGCACTCAGCCTCTTACAGAATCAGGCCCCTCCTGTGTTTAGGGTGCTTTGTCACATGCAGCACTTCATTTTTTCCATTTTAAAAATGGTCAGGAAAGGTACCCTAGAAACTGGAGTTCCTACGTGAAATCCTGATCCCTCTGAAGTCAGTGGCTGTTTTTCCATTGACTTCAGTGAATGTATTTTTCCATGGTACAGGCACAGCACAGGCAAAAGCAATGGATGTGCCCCAGCACCACTCCAGCCATGAGCAGGAGGGACCACCACCAGAGAGGAAAAAGTATCCCTCTCTCCGTCCCCATTCAGTCCTCATTCTCTGCTGAACAAGTGCACTCAATAGTGCCAGCTGTGTTGACAGTTTCTTGATGTGGGCAGCTGTCCAGTTGAGAACTGAACAGAGACCCCCAATTTATTTCATTTAAGCCATTGAACAGCTGAAAAATTATAACAACTATTGCTCACTGCCAACCATAGCTGGATTCAGCGAGGAGACCTGGAGATGAAAAGGCTCTCATGTATTACCAGGGTCTTGAGTCATCCAGTCTCCCTTAACAAGTGCTTGTGAAACTTTCTCCTTTTAAATCAGTGCTCTTTATTTAGCTTTGGGATTAAGCTATTTATTTATATAAGCTTCTCTCTGATACAAACTTAGAACTGTAGGGCTAAATCTGTGGTCCTTATTCAGTTAAACTCCTCTTGGCTTCAGAGGGAACTTTGCTCAGCTGATGACTACAAGATTTGGTCATAAAATCTGAAATTATGTAGGATTTAAATGATACATCAAGTAAGTATTATAAATTTTAGCCTCTTGTTATGCTGGGGATTGGCAAAAACTCAATGAAGCTGGATAAATGTAAGAAGCAGTTCAGCCCCTTTATGGAAAAGATAGTTGAAAAAATAGGAGCCTCTTTCCCAAAACACAGGCCACATGCAAGCCTGGAATAAAAGGTGAGCTATGTGGCCCAAGAGGATTCCCCAGGATTCTGATAATAAAAACAGGAGCATGGGATTCATTGGATTGCAGTTGTGTGTCTGTGCAATAATACCTCAGAAACAGAGAAGGCAGCAGAATGGCAAAGGCAGCCCAAGAAGGACTTGTAGTTAGAGCCCTGTTTGGATACAAAATTTATATCCGTGGATATAAATTGGATATACACGGAGTTGCTAGGCTCTGCTGGGAACTGCAGTGGTGAAAGCAGCAGCATGTCGGGCCGGTGCTCGCAGGAGCCAGCTCACCATGCCGGCAGCTCCTCCGATGTGACTTTACAGCCCCCAGCCCTGCCCATGGGGGTGGGCATTAGGCTCAATGGCTGTGTCCCTGGTAGTGCTAGTGTGTGCAAGTGGCTCGCATGCTCCTAGACAGGCGATACAGACTGCTATGTGGAAGGGACTCCTGTAACAAAAACAAGTAGAAGAATAAATTTCTTTCCTTGTAGCAATCTAAACAATTTCATTTCTTGCAGTTCACACTTTTCCAACACTTTCTGAGTATTATCACTTCCTCCTTTTCCCTCAAGTTATTCTTTTTAATCTTTTGGCAATTTAGCCCTTTTAACTTTGCTCTTGCTCTTTTCTGAATTCCTTCCAATTTGTTGATGTCTTTCTGATACTGAGGAGTCTAAGACCATTTGCAATGGGAAGTGGAGAAAGATCATCATCTCATCTGCCTGTGTAAGCAGTCTCAAATTGTAATCCTTTGGCTCATAAACATTTGGATGTCCACCTTCATCTCAGTCTTTTTTGGTATATTAGTGCTCTTTCCCCCTGAATATCTGGGTTTGGGATTATTATTTTCCACATGTATTAGCTTTTTCTCCCAAGATGAATCTCATTCTGTTATTTTTCAGAGTAGCAGCCGTGTTAGCCTGTATCCGCAAAAAGAACAGGAATACTTGTGGCACCTTAGAGACTGACAAATTTATTTGAGCATAAGCTTTCGTTGGCTACAGCCCACTTCTTCGGATCCGTAGAATGTTATTTCTTGCCCATATTTCTTATCTGTTGGTCATTGTGTTTTTATTTTTCTGCTTTTGCAACACCTCCCAATTTAGGCTGTGATCCTGCAACTGGCTTCTGACAAGTACAACAGTCTACTGAGTGGAGAAAATTGCAGGATCTGGGCTTAGTGTCACCTCCAATACTCTGCTGTTCTTCCAAAGTATTAGTAAGGAGGCTAAATAAAACTAGGCCTTTTGCCAGTCGTTAGACCATTTGTAAGGATACAATTCTGTCATGGACTTCATGGATGCCAGGACTTTCTGGGACCTCTGTGATTTCTTCTGGGGCAGGGCTGGAGGAATGGCCCCAGGGCTGAAGCAGCAGCTGGAGTTGGGTCAGCCCGTGCAGTAGGAGCAGGACCAGCAGTTCCGAGCTGCTGGAACAGTGGCTGGTCGTCAGCCACGGGGCTGCTGAACAGCTGATCAGTGGCCAGCCCTGGAGCAGCGGTCCTGGGGCCACTGGAGCAGCAGTTCCCCGGCCCTCCAGAGCAGCAGGCAGGGTTGGATCAGCTCCCCTGGGGCTGGAGCAGCAGTCAGCCTCTGCCATAGGAGCAGGGCTGGAGCAGCTACAAGCCCCTGGCAGTACTCTGTTTGCCCCCCCGCTGCGGGTATTTTTAGTAAAATTCAGAGACAGGTCCCAGGCTCCACTGAATTTTTTATTTTTGCCTGTGACCTGCCCCTGACTTTTACTAAAAATGCTCATGACAGAATCTTGGGATTTGGAAACTTCCTCCTAATTTGATACAGAACTATTTAGTAATACCCTCCAGTGTTGGTCATTCAGGAAGCTCAGAGTGCAGGGTAGTGTTCCTACTGAAACCATGCCAATGGATGTTACACAAGTACAAAATTAAGAATTACTCTCCTAATTTATAGTTGTGTGGCCATCATACGACTGTATGCCTTCCTTTCACAGAAGCAGAAGTCATGAAAATATTGATGGAGAGTCATGGTTGCCACCTGTGGCTCTGACCCCTACTCTTCTTGGATGGTGAAAGAGAGTAGAAACCCTCCTGGGCTCCCTACTAACAGGGATGTCAACACTCCCTTTGATGAAGGAGTCTGTGTCCCATCCGAACAATGAAACAGTTGATCAGCTGAGAGAGGGTAGTGAATGCTGGAGGCAGAACATATGTTGGAGTTGCAGATGCATTATAGAATTTCTTCCCAGGAGAGATAAGCATGACCATGAACCTCACCATTTCCAAGCTGTGTCGACACTACGGAGCTTACAGCGGCACAGCTGTACTGCTGTAGTTGCGCCACTGTAAGGTCTCTTGTGTAGGTGTTCTGTGCCGCTGCTGGCATAATTAAACCATCCCCAATGAGCAGTGGTAGCTATGTCAGCAGGAAATGCTCTCCCATTGACATAGCACTCTCCACACTGGCGCTTTTGTCAGTGAAAGCTATATCAGTCAGGGGGATGTTTATTCACACCCCTGACTGACAAAAGTTTTGCCAACAAAAGTGCTAGTGCAGACAAAGCCTCAGAAATGAATGTAAAACTAATTTCTTTGATATAGCTTTCACGCAGTAAAGTTTCTCTCAGCATCCCTCACAATAAATAAATCAAGCTATTTTGAAGGCTAGGAAGGAAGAAAGGGAGATGGCTCTTGTTGTTTACATTTTTAATATTTGGGTGGTGCAGATTTATGACAATGATGGGGATCATAAAGATACTTGAACAGACAGAAGTGTCCGAAACAACTTGAGTTAATTGAATAGTTAACCAACTTAATTGACACTTCATTGAAATATGAACTATTTTGAGTGAATAATACATTTTCTATAAATGAAACATCCTATTTCAGTTACTCTTATGCTATAAAAGTTAGACTATACTTCGTACAAATGGGCCTCAATCCTGAAGTCTGGCTGAACTCTGAAGTGGAAGGTAACTGATTATACACCATCTTTGTGTATAATCCCCTGACATGGTTCTCAGTGCAAGTTAGAGCAGTGTCAGGGCCATTCAAACTTGAGCCCGGAGACTATTACACTAGTCAGAAATCACTGGAGAGCAGCAAGGTTCTAACTGTCCCTCCTCTCCCAAGTGTGTTCCACATGGAGGGGGAATACTCTGTTTACTAAGTAGGGCAGCTTTGTGATCCCCTTGCACTGCAGGAGTAGCACAAAAAGACCATGCAGAGGCTATGGTTCTCACCAGGGCTGGCTCCAAGCACCAGCGCAGGAAGCAGGTGCTTGGGGCAGCCAACGGAAAGGGGCTGCACGTCCAGGTCTTCGGCAGCAACTCAGCGGCAGGTCCCCCAGTCCCTCTCAGAGAGAAGGACTGGCCACCGAATTGCTGTCGAAGAATGAAGCAGCACGGTAGAATGAAGCGGCCGAAGTGCCACCGATCACGGCTTTATCTTTTTTTTCTTCTTCGCCACTTGGGGCAGCAAAAAAGCTGGAGCCAGCCCTGGTTCTCACCCACTGAGCTGTTTCCTGATTGTGGTTGATATTTTTCTACTGCCAGGAATAATAGGAACTGCCGAATGCAATTGACCAGCAATGTTGGTGTGAAAGAACTTTCTAAAAAAGCAATTACTTCCTCCTTTTGTAAACTGACTTCTCTTTAAGCACTAGGAATCCTTTGTGATCAGTAATTAATTCAGGCTACAGTAGCTGTTATGTTTACCCAAAAGTAAAATTAATTGTTCTCTCCAGTGTAGTGATATGAATGCATTTAATCTCTCTGACAGGGAGAGGCAGCTCTAGATTGAAATATTAGGTGGGGCACTGTAAAACTACTTAGCTGCTAATATGTTAATTAGCAAAGAGCATATTTTAAAGCATTCATCAGCCATCACACAACTGTGGCTTCTGGGCTGTTCAGTTAAATACAAAGCCTTCCTTGGATTTCTACTGTTGCAGCTTCAGAATCCCCTACTAGACCAAATGCTGTAAAGTCTTGATTTTCCAACTGAAAGATGAAAGCTCTTTGTTATTAAGTGAAAAGCTGGGTGTCCTCATGGACAGGGGAAGTGCCCTGATAGCAGGTACCCTGTGAAGGGGCAGGTATCTGTCAGGTATATGGCAAAGAGGTGTAGCTTTTTAAAATCAGGGACAAGTTTTGTCTCCATAGAACTCATGGGAATGTGGAGGTATATTGTTACCTATGTGATTGTGTGACTTTAGAACTTTTAATCTCTATTTTAATTATTTCAAATTTTTCATTCAATATTATAAAACATAATAGAAGTAGCCCTGTTTCAACACAAGGATGGAACACAACTTTATAAAGGTATTACAAAACTACCTACGTTTAACCATCTGATTGGCATTCACAGAATGCCAAGAGCTCGTCATTTTCAATGGAGTCCAGGTCAAACACAGACAATGCACATGTGCAG